>NC_086445.1:315960630-316273547 GCF_028390025.1 Pseudophryne corroboree
GAGGCAAGTGTTAGCGAAGTAACCTGAGCGCAGCTGATTCTCCGGTCCGGGTTTTTACTGTGTAGTGGTTACAGGCTCTGTGCACGGCAGGGAATCCGGCGCTGGTTTTGTGCTCACAGTCTGTGAGGTCTGAGTGGGGCGTGGACAGCACCTGCTATATAAACCATCCTCTCAGGCTAGGCAAATGCTGCTGAATCTTTGTTTGTTATTCAGTTCCAGAGAGTTAGCTAGTACTGTGTGACTTTGTATTTACTTGTTGCTTACTGCGAATAGGCCTTGGGATTCGGTACTTCATTCTGCCAATCCGGACCTAGCAATAAGACTGGAGTCAGTTGTTTGACCTGCTGGGGTTCTTTTGCTATTCTGTGAACCCAGCAGGTTTGCGGCTGTACTCTCAGACCTGCTTGCTTAATCCTCCCTCACTGTGCAGGGCGTCCAGGTGTCAGTTTAGTGGCAGTAAGCTGCACCTGTGCCCTGCAAGTGGGGGTTAGGATTGTGGATACTCTCCTTGTGTCTATATTTCTATCTCTGACCAAGGAGTTTATTCCCACACCCGTTGGTAACCCTTTGGGGTTTTTTCTGTTGCTCTTAGCAACATCATTTCAGGTGCTCCACATGTTAAATCACTACACATCGCTTCATTGTCCGCTCTATTCCATCTGAGCATTCCTGACACTAGGGAGACACCCAATTCCTGAGCCTTTGGGCTTCTCCGTTCACTTTGTGTTTATTAGTTATTCCATCACCTCCTGTGTATGTTATGTTATACTGTCTGTGAGTTCGTTTGCTTCGCTTCCCTCTCTGTTCATACACCGGTATACTCCTGTTAGCACTGGTGTGCGTAACATATTCAGCAGCCCTACTCCTGTTGAAATTTTGTGGGAATATGGAACATACCCCTCAAAATACTTTGCAACAGGTGGTCGATCAGGTGCAGGTCCTGACTCGACAATTTAATGAGATGTCCATTAAAATGAACACCCCGCAGGCCGCTAGCGGAGCTCCCGCAGCAGCAGCAGCAAGTTCAGGGGTTAAGGAGCCGAAAGTAAATCTCCCGGATCGTTTTTCTGGAGATCGCTCGCAGTTCTTTTGTTTCAATGAGAGCTGTAAGCTATATTTCAGGCTTAGGCCCCAGTCTTCTGGGTCAGAGATTCAGCGGGTGGGCATGGTGATTTCCTTGCTACAAGGAGACCCACAGGTCTGGGCATATGGGTTACAGCCTGACTGTCCGTCGCTTAAAAGTGTTGATGTTTTTTTTATGGCACTGGGCATTTTGTATGATGACCCTGACAAGATGGCTTCAGCCGAGGCTCAGATTACGGTTCTTAAGCAAGGGCGACGGCCAGCTGAGGTTTATAGTACGGAGTTTCGGAGGTTGGCTCATGATACCCAGTGGAATGACCCAGCCCTGAGAAACCAGTACCGAAGGGGCCTTTCTGACCAGATAAAGGACCAACTGGTACAATATCCCTCGCCTGATAGCTTAGATCAGCTCATGCAGTTATACATCCGGGTGGATAGACGGCTGAGAGAGCGTAGGCTTGAAAGGGAGACCGCAGTTTCCTTTTTTCCCAAGGGAACCTCAGACTCTGAGGAATATTCCGAGGAGCCTATGCAGATTGGGGCTACCCGCCTCTCCTCGCGTGAGAAGACGCGGAGGAGACAGCAGGGTTTGTGTTTGTACTGTGGGAATAAAGGTCATGTTGTAGTATCATGCCCAGAAAAACAGGAAAACTTCAGGGCCTGAGGGTGATGGGAAATATCCTGTCAGGCCAGAAGTCAGAATTTCCTAAAAAGACTTTTCTCATTCCGGTGACTTTGGAGATCCTCGGTCAAACTGTCAAGACTGAGGCCTTTGTTGACAGTGGGGTCGATGGGGTTTTCATAGACCGTCAATTCGCCCTGGAACACTCTGTTCCCTCAGTACCTTTGGCATCAGAGATTGAGATCTGTGGGTTAAACGGGGAACCATTGTCCCAGGGTAAAATTACCTCCTGCACCAGCCAAATTCCTTTGTTTATTGGAGCCACACACTCTGAAAAATTGTCTTTTTATGTGACTGTCTGTTCTCTTGCCCCATTGGTTTTGGGGTTACCTTGGTTAAGGGCCCATAACCCTCAATTTGACTGGGTCTCTGGGGAGATTCTTAGTTGGGGTAGTGATTGTTTCAGGAGTTGCTTGAGCCTTCCAGTCAGGCTCTCGCAGCTAAGTTTGCCAGGATTGCCAGGATGTTATGCAGATTTTGCGGATGTGTTCTCCAAAAAAGTTGCGGAGGTACTACCTCCCCATCGCCCCTATGACTGTGCCATTGATTTGTTGCCGGATGCTAAGCTTCCCAAGAGCAGGTTGTACTCCCTGTCACGTCCTGAGACTCAGGCTATGGCAGAGTACATTCAGGAGAACTTGGCTAAGGGATTTATCAGACCCTCACAGTCCCCAGTTGGGTCGGGGTTCTTTTTCGTGGGTAAAAAGGACGGTTCGTTGCGACCCTGCATCGACTTCAGGGAATTGAACCGTATCACGATTAAAAACTCGTACCCACTGCCTCTCATTTCGGTTTTGTTTGACCAGCTTCGTACTGCCACCATTTTTTCTAAGATTGACCTACGCGGTGCTTACAATCTAATCCGAATAAGAGAGGGGGATGAATGGAAGACTGCCTTTAATACCCACTCAGGGCATTATGAATATTTGGTGATGCCTTTTGGGCTCTCTAATGCCCCGGCAGTCTTCCAGGAATTCATGAACGATGTGCTCAGGGAATATTTGGATAGATTCTTAGTTGTTTATCTAGATGACATCCTAATCTTCTCTCATTCCCTGGAGGAACATCGGAAGCATGTACGCTTAGTCCTCCAGAAACTCAGAGACCACCAGCTTGGGGCGAAGCTGGAGAAGTGCGAGTTTGAAGTCCAGCAAATCGCATTTCTAGGGTATATTATCTCCTCAGAAGGTTTCCAAATGGAGGGTTCTAAGGTACAGGCAGTCCTGGATTGGGTGCAGCCCACTAGTTTGAAGGCGCTTCAGCATTTTCTGGGCTTTGCTAATTTTTATAGACGGTTTATCGCTGGATTTTCGTCTATAGTGGCCCCCTTGGTGGCACTCACTAAGAAAGGGGCGGATGTTGCTCACTGGTCTTGTGAGGCCAAAGCGGCCTTTGCCCGTCTCAAAAGGGCATTTGTCTCGGCCAAGGTGCTGCGACACCCAGATCCAGAGCGTCCTTTTGTGGTAGAAGTGGATGCCTCTTAGATAGGTATTGGGGCAGTGCTCTCTCAGATGGGGGTGTCTGATAATCGCCTTCATCCCTGTGCTTACTTTTCCCGTAAATTTTCGTCTACCGAGATGAATTATGATGTGGGTAACCGGGAATTGTTGGCTATAAAGGATGCACTCGGGGAGTGGAGACACTGGCTTGAGGGGGCTAAGTTTGTGGTCTCAATTCTCACCGACCATAAGAATCTGGCATATTTAGAGTCAGCGAAGCGGCTCAATGCCAGGCAGGCACGATGGGCTTTGTTTTTTGCTCGCTTTAATTTTTTGATAACATATCGCCCTGGGTCAAAAAACATCAAGGCTGATGCGCTCTCGCGGAGTTTTGCTCCAGTTCAAGAGACCACCGAGGAGCCATTGCCCATTGTGTCCCCATCATGTATTAAAGTGGGCATTACCCAGGACCTCTTGTCATTAGTCCTTAGAGCACAGGAGCAGGCTCCTCCAGACCTTCCGGTAGGTCTCTTGTTTGTGCCTCCTAGGTTAAGACAGCGAGTGTTCCTGGAATTCCATGCCAAGAGGTCGGCAGGGCATCCGGGTATTGCCAGAACTTGGGAGTTGCTGTCTAGGGCGGTGTGGTGGCCCTCGGTGGCTAGGGATGTGGATCAGTGTGTTCGGGCATGTGACGTTTGTGCCCGAAATAAAACTCCTAGAGGGGTTCCTGTCGGCCCATTACATCCACTCTCTATTCCGTCTAAGCCATGGACCCACATTTCCATGGATTTTGTGGTGGACTTGCCCAAATCCTCGGGGATGACAGCCATTTGGGTTGTCGTTGACAGGTTTTCGAAGATGGCGCATTTCGTTCCACTGGTTGGGTTGCCATCGGCCAGACGCCTGTCTGAGTTATTTATGCAGCATGTTGTGCGCCTCCACGGGTTGCCACTTGATGTGGTCTCTGACCGTGGATCCCAGTTTGTGGCCAAATTCTGGAGGGCATTTTGTTCTGATCTCCAGATTTCTGTGAGCTTGTCGTCAGGCTACCATCCACAGTCTAATGGGCAGACTGAGAGGGTGAACCAGTCCTTGGAGCAGTTCCTCAGGTGTTATGCCTCCAAGTGTCATACTGACTGGCTTGCTCATCTGTCCATGGCGGAGTTTGCCTATAACAACGCGGCTCACTCTGCTACAGGGATCGCTCCCTTCCTTTGTGTGTATGGGCATCATCCTAAGGCCAATTCTTTTGACCCCCTGGATTCCACGTCTGGTGGTTCCTCTGTTGTTTCGGTCCTTAGGGGTATTTGGAGGAAAGTGAAGAAAGCCCTTGTGTCTGTGTCATTAGTGACCAAAATGGTTTTTGATAAGCAGAGAAGACCCTGCTGCTTCAAATTAGGAGACTTCGTCTGGTTGTCCACCAAGAATTTGAAGTTGAGACAGCCATCTCATAAGTTTGGCCCCCGGTTCATCGGCCCTTATAAGATCACCAGGGTTATCAATCTGGTGGCATTTCAGTTAGATCTGCCCCGTTCATTGGGTATCAATAAAACATTTAATTGTTCCCTTTTAAAACTGGCGGTTAGTAATCCTTCTTCCAGTGGAAGACCTTCTCCTCTTCTGATACGGGGTCAGAGGGAGTTTGTGGTTGAAAGGGTTCTTGACTCCAAGATGGTTCGGGGTCGGCTGTCATTTTTGGTGCACTGGAAGGGGTATGGCCCGGAGGAGCGGTCGTGGGTGCGCAGTTGTGATCTTCATGCCCCCAGACTGATACGCTCTTTCTTCTCGCAGTTCCCAGATAAACCCGGTGGTAGGGGTTCTTTGACCCCTCGTCAGAGGGGGGGTACTGTTAGGATCTCCTGCTCTGTGCTGCCACGTCGCCATGGCAACCGGGAGGCAAGTGTTAGCGAAGTAACCTGAGCGCAGCTGATACTCCGGTCCGGGTTTTTACTGTGTAGTGGTTACAGGCTCTGTGCACGGCAGGGAATCCGGCGCTGGTTTTGTGCTCACAGTCTGTGAGGTCTGTTTGGGGCGTGGACAGCACCTGCTATATAAACCATCCTCTCAGGCTAGGCAAATGCTGCTGAATCTTTGTTTGTTAGTCAGTTCCAGAGAGTTAGCTAGTACTGTGTGACTTTGTATTTACTTGTTGCTTACTGCGAATAGGCCTTGGGATTCGGTACTTCATTCTGCCAATCCGGACCTAGCAATAAGACTGGAGTCAGTTGTTTGACCTGCTGGGGTTCTTTTGCTATTCTGTGAACCCAGCAGGTTTGCGGCTGTACTCTCAGACCTGCTTGCTTAATCCTCCCTCACTGTGCAGGGCGTCCAGGTGTCAGTTTAGTGGCAGTAAGCTGAACCTGTGCCCTGCAAATGGGGGTTAGGATTGTGGATACTCTCCTTGTGTCTATATTTCTATCTCTGACCAAGGAGTTTATTCCCACACCCGTTGGTAACCCTTTGGGGGTTTTTCTGTTGCTCTTAGCAACATCATTTCAGGTGCTCCACATGTTAAATCACTACACATCGCTTCATTGTCCGCTCTATTCCATCTGAGCATTCCTGACACTAGGGAGACACCCAATTCCTGAGCCTTTGGGCTTCTCCGTTCACTTTGTGTTTATTAGTTATTCCATCACCTCCTGTTATGTTATGTTATGTTATGTTATACTGTCTGTGAGTTCGTTTGCTTCGCTTCCCTCTCTGTTCATACACCGGTATACTCCTGTTAGCACTGGTGTGCGTTACACTTACTGCAGCCTAAACCTAACCATCCCCCCTTGTAGCCTAACCCTCCCCAGTGGTGCCTAAACCTAGCCTCCACCTTCCCCGCAGCCTCCACCTAACCCCCCCCCTCCCCACCCCACAGCCTAATCCTTCCCCCCGCAGCCTAACCCTCCCCAGGGGGTGCCAAAACCGAACCTCCTTCCCTGCAGCCTAAACCTACTCCCCCCTACCCCTACCTGTAGCCTAAACCTAACCTCCTCAGAAGCCTACCTTCCACGGGTCTTACCTCTCTGGTGGCACAGCAGTCTGATCAGTGTCAGGATTCTGGCATTGGGATTTTGACAGCTAGGAGGCTCCTGACCGCCGGGTTCCTAACCAGATCCCATTGTAACAAATAGTGTGAGCATACAATTTTGCAAGTACCGTCTACCTAAGGGAAGATATACCATTTTCTTATTTTGAGAAAGAAGCTAGAGGGGCTGTCCTAGGTCATATAATATGGAGCCAGACAGGAACCAGACAGCCAGCTACAGGAGAGTTGGTGATGACATTACTATAGAGATGTGGTGTAGGTTTTAAAAGATATTGTAACTTGCTCTGGGTCTGTTTTTGTGGATCAAATCGAATTTGAGAGCTGTTCTGTTTTCCTTGCTGTGCCCCCAGCTATTGAGAGATACAACCGTTGTGTTCTACTTACTATACAGTAAGTTATTTTTTTTATTTGAATTGCAACACATGTATTGTCTATTGTTTTTAGAACTCTTATTTTTTTACCATTTTGTGACTAATGCATTGTATTATTTCTTTTTTTTTTAAAGAAAGTATTTATTTTATTAGTCTATTTCATATATGCTCTAGAACCTTAAGTTGGGTACACACTGGAGCGACAGGCATTCGTTTTAACATTTGTTCCCTGAGCTCAGATTCTGTGTACACATTAGAATAATGGAATGATCATGTTCTGTCCTCCACAAGCATAAACAAGGTCGCTAGCGATATTGCTAGGTTTTATGTGCAGCACATCAAACATGGCGACTATCACTAGCGACCGCAGGAGCGCACAATCACCCATACACACTGAGCGATGTCATTACGAAACGGCTAATCAGCCCAACATCGCTCCAATGTGTACCCAGCCTTAGAAGAGGCTTTCATTGCTTAGGCCACCCTATAAATATTGCTAAAAGCATTTTGAGATTAATCTTAGGGCTAGCTGTGTCACAGACACTGTAAAATTGTAACTAAAGAGATTTGGGAACTTGCTGCCTATTTACAATAGGTGTGGCAGACAACTGTGTTATACATACTTAACTAGTAGGGTGTATTGTATAATGGAGTGTTAAAAAAGTAATTGTAAGTATAATGGGGGTAATTCCAAGTTGATCGCAGCAGGAAATTTTTTAGCAGTTGGGCAAAACCATGTGCACTGCAGGTGGGGCAGATATAACATTTGCAGAGAGAGTTAGATTTGGGTGGGTTATTTTGTTTCTGTGCAGGGTAAATACTGGCTGCTTTATTTTTACACTGCAAATTAGATTGCAGATTGTACACACCCCACCCAAATCTAACTATCTCTGCACATGTTAAATCTGCCTCCCCTGCAGTGCACATGGTTTTGCCCAATTGCTAACAAAATTCCTGCTGCGATCAACTTGGAATTACCCCCAATATAAAGTTCCACCCTAGCTACGTCAGGTCTTTGGGATCTATGTGACCACAGCACTGAAGTATGTCGCACCAGTTTACGTGCACTGATACTCTCTAAGACATCACAGGGCATGTTCAAAACAAAAAGAGTTCTTTTCGGGTATCTGAAATTGCGCAAAAATACCACCAGCAGCTTTAAGGTACACACAAACCCACACGGAGTATTTCTCCACGTTACTCCAAATGTAATACAGTAGAACAAAGGTATTGGGGAATGTGTTCCCTCAAGCGCTAATCATTTAACACAGAAATGAACATGAAAAGGAAAATGCAATACGTTCCTTATGTTGAAATGGACATCCAGAAAAAGAATCCGTCCTTTAACAGTGTGTATCCCCTTAGACAAGTTTGCATATGAAACGAAAAAAAGGGATATCATGTGTAGTACGTTCACAAATTTAATAGTACATCACACACATGGAATTGACATTTAACATTCAACAGAAATACATCTGACAATAGGGACTTGCACTGTCCTGTTTAGGGGAGAGTCAGAATAATTACCAGCGGGTCTGAGAACCGGTGGTGTAACAGTTCTCAAACAAGTTCTTTAAAGGTTACCAATCGTCTCTCCGGAAAAGTCAATTGGGCATGTACATCCAAAGCACTGTTCCTCAGGACAGAAAGCCTGGCACATCCAATCGTATTTGTATCTACATTTAAAAGGATGCTGATTTTACTAGCAAAACATGGCACTTTAAGCAGAAGAATTTCAGAACCTAATGCTTAGTAAATAAACCCCTTGGATTCTGTAGAGGCATTGGAATCTCTAATCAGTAGGTCATGGGATCGACACTTGCAAGACCATAAAAGGTTCCTTACACTGAGGAGCAAATTTTGTGTTGGTGCCTTGAATCAGAGAGGGTGATATTATAACCAGACTCTGTATCCCAGATTTAGCTTTGAACTATTTTGTCTCTTTTTAGCCACATAACTTTTTAATTTTACTTTGATTCAGGTAGCAGAAAAGTCTTGAAGGAGAGGCTTGATAGTGAAAAGCTACATATGGCTTAGGGCCTAAATCAGCATGGAACGAAATGCGTTTGCATGCTGAATCTTTCTGGAGTGTGCGCATGTGCAGAAGCCAGGCTGACAGGCAGGCAGAGGCGTTCACGATTGACAGGCAGAGGGGTTCGCAAGGCGGGTGGGGGTGTTGTGCCAGTGTTTCGGGAGCGGATTTGTGACGTTGGGGGGCGCGGTGTGGACAACGCAGGCGTGTTCAGACCGTTTGAGGGGCAAGCCGTGGTGGCTGTGTGACATCACATGCAGCTGCTGCAACCCAAAGATGGTGGATTGCTGTCTGCCTTAGCAGCTAGGTTGCATGGGCAGGAGGCAACCCTAAACATGCAAGAGCATCACCGTCTTGCAATGCGCTCGCATGTTTTCAGGGGGGGGGGTTGTGTCAGGACCCGGCATGCGGGGGAAGATTTGCCCCGTGCTGGGCGTTCCCCTGCATGTCAGTGTGATGGGTTGTATGTACAACCCATGCTGAATTAGGCCCTTAGTGTTATTGAAGGGACAGTAGATGGCACTGTGTTTTAAATTGGGACACTGTACTCTAGTCTATCGGAAAATGTATTTGTGATTTTCCTAGTTATATTACGTTGCATTATGAAGATCACATGTTCTGTGTATTTATAATTGAAGCAAGTCTGTATATTGAGCCCTGAAAAATATACAATCAATCTTTGCTCTAAATTTGCAAAGTGCATGTGAGTAGTCAATAGTTTCAGAGTAAACTAAAGAGAAATGAAATAAAATGCACAACAGCTCAGAGCTTAATCTAGCAGTGGTTAAACTAAATAGTAAGCATAATCAGCTGTGGAATTTATATTAAGTGCTGCTATCACTTGGTATCCTCAAGTGACTTGTGGGAGGTTATTACTACAGACAAACTAGAGGTTAATAACCAACAGTGGGATAAGAAAGACAGAGAGGCATAAGCAACTACACATTTATTAGCTGGAAATAACCAACAAATTCACTTAAGATTTTAAGATATGAGACCATAGCAAAAGGCACAAGGGAAGCATTACAGAAGCTGTATTAAAGATCCAATTTAAATAGAGGAAGTTTTCACTGAGGAAATTACTGTATACCAATTTCACTTGGTAAAGGAAAAGACATGCATGGACATATACAAAATGCTAATGCAATTTAATTTAATGGGTTAAGATATAAAGTATAACCACATGGGGGTAAAACTACTAAAGCTTCTAAAACAGAGAATTGGCGATGTGTCCAATAGCAACCAATCAGATGCTGTCTATCATTTTGCATTTTGCATATGCACAGTTATAACCCCCTATATAAGAAACTGTAAATAAATAAATAATAAATACATTTTGGATAAGGTTATACATGTTCTTCACGTAATTCACTCATAAAAAAAAAAATCAATTTCTGAGTGGTTTTTGAAAGAAAAAAAAAATCATCGGTTAAGTGGTTAATGTATGGGAGCAAATGACAACTGAGCATTTGCTCCCAAACACTGGAAAGTAGAAAAAAATGGACATTTAGACAAATTGGTTAAATTCATTTGATTGTAACAATTTATCCAAACAACCATTTTTGTTCACTTTCTGTCTTTTGGGAGCAAATGGTTGATTGTCATTTGCTCCCATACATTACCAGATTTTTGCTCCAACCAGAAAGATTGGACAGATAATCTTAAAGTGTGTATCCAGCTTTCCCCTTTGTACAGTACATGCATGTGCTAGAATGTGCAAGCTCTGAGACGCTTACTATTATAGCCCAGGAGCAGTGTAATTCTACCTGTGGTTCTAAACAATCCACCATCGGTGCATCATCTCGCTTGCCATCAACACTGATAATGTCGATATTATCTTAGACCGTAAAGCTATACCTCTAAATACACTTTTACGATGGAGCCGCTATGGCCGCTAGACTGAATACACGTGCTACGCACTTTGTACGCTATTTGCGTACAGAGTCCCGCACGTGGTACGTACTTGGCGTGCACACACCTTGTTAATGATACAAAGCAATGATATGATTACACTTTAAACCCTTAGCAGCAAAGTACTGCAACGATGTTATATCTTTAAACCTTAAGTAGCGCTGATGGTATAAAGTACCCGCAGTGCGTACATCTTATCAATACCAATACACCTTATACAGATAAATACACTTTAAAACCCTTGCAGGAAAGTGAAGACACAACACTGATTTGTAGTTGCAACCACAGGGTTCTAAGGCCACAGTGGATTAATTCCAAAAGGTGAAACAGTACAAATCATACACTACAGGCTAACAAGTAAATCTAAACAGAATAATGGCTACAGAGAATGTACATACGTGAGAATGTTCGCAAGCGCAACCCGGCCGGTCCTCCGCTAGTCAGATAGAAAGCGTTCAGAGTCTTCTGACCGGCCAGGCAACAATGGGCTTTTTATATACAACATGCATACATAATACAATGGTCACTGTAATCTCATTGTCCATTGGACACAGCGATGTGTCTTTACATTACAGAAGAGGTCATAGGTTGATTTGAAAGGGTGGGCGATGTCTTTCCCCAACTGCTCTTGTGGGTGGTATCCTCTGGATTCCCGCCGCATACATAATATACAGTAAATACAGTTAATGTTCATATTCTACTTTTGCACATAACTATACGCAGGAACATGTGATCTTTCTCTAACCAACACCGGAATGTTACCCTCAAAATACCCTACCGCTGGATACTAGACATCACCTTCCAACCTTTATCTGACCCTTCCTATCATGCAAAGGCGAATCTCTTAGTCCAGGAACTGTTTAAACTATTAATACTTGCTGACATGGTGCAAGGGAACTATGGGTACAAAATGCACTATTTGGGTTAAATATGTAATGTTCTAATAACCCTCTATGCGTTCACAAACTCTACCGTAAATGCGCATACCACGCACTAAGGCGCATGGCCGTGGAAAGCTCCTTTACGCAAATTGCGGATATGTGCACGCACGGCAGACTGAGTGCACGCGCAGCGGGCATGTGCATGGGGTTAGTACGTGGGGCATGCATTACAATATTTTTCTACTATGACAACACTTGCACCAGCCTATGGCAGACGCAGTGTCTTCTTCTGCTCTTTGACGAAACATGACCTCTGTGACTGCGGTGCTGTGTCTGAGAAGGCCGCCACTTGCAATGCCACGCCCACAACATGCCAATGAGATGGCCTTTTTATGCATTCACTTCAGGCCACCTCTCACTCACCACCCAGGAATGTCCATGGTTTTGCCTCACTGTTCCTAATGCCTAGCAATCACGTATGGAGTCATACCCTCAAGGTAATGCGTGTGCTGTAGGGTTTTGGACTTTCCGCACATGTGCAGTAGTAAATAATTACTTAAGTGTGCTAACATCAACATTGCTTCCACATCCGGGTCAGATTCATAAAGAACACTGGACTTTGTGAAAACCATGCTTATAGATAGAAAGGAATTGTACATGATAACAGCGAAAGTAACACCAAAATGGCCATTAAAGCCACAGATGTACAGTACATAAAGCCACACAATAAGGATCCAAGAACATGTTTTGAATGCAAGAAACAGGGACACTGCTCAACGCAAAAGAGAAAATTTCCAAAAGTTTGTTTTATATATATATTTATGAATGTAACACTTTCACATCACTTTCTTTCACTCCTCACATCACTCACAGATGCAGCAGTTGCTGCTCCTACCTATTTAACCCTTTATTTGTATCACTCGTGCGGTGCCCTGGGGTTGTCTGGCTTGGTGGCTCCGGGGTGTCCTGTTCCCCAGACCTGAACCCCTGTAGTTAGAGTTAGGGACTTACCCAATGAGAGGCTACCTTGGTGCGGTGGGTATACTCCTAGCCCTGGCCAGGATTATGCTAAATTCCTCTGGTTATTACAGGTTGAGCTAGTGTGAGATAGTGCACCTGCACCTTTTTCCCCTTGTACACTGTATCAAGTCTCAAGCAGAGTAGCACCTCATTACTTAATTATGGTGTGCAAACTAGGGCCCCCTTCCTTTTATAGATAGAAAGGAATTATACATGATAACAGCGAAAGTAACACCAAAATGGCCATTAAAGCCACAGATGTACAGTACATATAGCCACACAATAAGGAACCAAGAACATGTTTTGGATGCAAGAAACAGGGACACTGCTCAACGCAAAAGAGAAAATTCCCAAAAGTGTCCAAGCAGACAGTTAAAACCATACTCACTGATGCATGCACAAATCAGTATAAACTAAATTGTCATCAGTCTCATTGCTGGTACAGAGATTGTGGAGCAACAAGCAGCTTCACAGACCTTTACCTACATCACAAAGAGATCATCTATCTTGCAGATAGCAGTAATGTCACTGCTGAAGGAATCAGACATGGTCTATTAATGTGCTGTAGTACCAGCCGGAAAAATCTCTCAATATCAGTAATGGGGTTCACTACGATATGCCGGCGGTCGGGCTCCCAGCGACCAGCATACCGGTGCCGAGAGCCCGACCGCCACGCCACGCTACGGGCTCAGTGGCACACTATTTTATTCTCCCTCCAGGGGGGTCGTGGACCCCCACGAGGGAGAATAAGTGTTGGTATGCCGGCTGTCGGGATGCCAGCTGTCGGGATCCCGGCGCCGGTATACTGTGCGCCGGGATTTCGTCAGTCGGCATACTGAAGACCACCCCAGTAATGGATGTGCTGTATGTTCCTAGATTGGAAGTTGGACTCTGATCTCTAAGGTGCGTACTGGCTAAAGGACTCAACATCAAATTACAAGATTACAGGTGCATTACCCTGATTGGACTAGGATGATTAACAGAGCTATAGGCAAACGTGGGATGTGCAAGGGGAAGTTTGCTTATATACAAGATGTGGCTATTAAAATAAACCATATTGCTTGAGTTAAAAGGGAACATTGACCTTGAACTATTCCCAAAAAGGTTTTGCAAGTTTCACCCCTCACGCATAGATAGTTTGCTGTCATGCAGCATTCGAAGAACTTGTTTTCCTGTGCATCGTAAAAATACTGAGTCCAAAAGTAGACCAATGTGTTAACTTAAAAATGTTATTTAAATTTAAGGAAAAGCCCACCAAGGCTTACGGGACATTGTATGTTACTTGCATGTGTGTTTGAGTGGCACAAAAGATTTAGTGATGGTCGTGAGGATGTCGAAGATGGTGAATGTCCCGGAAGGCCTTGCACATCAAAAACAAATGAAAATGTGGAATAAATTTTGAAAATTGTTCGAACTGACCATCGAATCATCATCCAAATGATAGCAGAAATGGTAAACATCCACAAAGAAACCGTTAGGCAAGTTTTGCATCAAGATTTTAACATAAAAGTTTGTGCTAAGATGGTTCCAAAGCTTCTAATTGTCGAGCAGAGAGAAAATCAAAAGTGAATTTGAACAGATATTTTGCAACAAATTCAAGTGGATTCGCATTTTTTTTAGACAAAGTTATTACCTGGGATGAAATATGGATCACCCAGTAAGATCCTGAGGCAGAACACCATCATCACCAAGAATTAAGAAAACACATCAAAGCAAATCAAAATTCAAAGCCATATTAATTTTTTTTTTTTATATCAAAGGTGGTATTTTGGCAGACTGGGTACCAGAAGGCACAACAGTGAATCAACATTACTACAACAATGTTCTAGAAACTTTGCGGGAAAGAATCAGAAGAGGCCAGAGTTGTGGAAAAATAGTTTTATCCTCCATCAGGACAATGCACCAGCCCATACAGCTCTCTCTCTAAAGCAGTTTTTGGCTGAGAAACAGGTTGCGGTGCTAGCTCACCCTCCATACTCACCAGACTTACCACCGTATGACTTCTTTCTTTTCCCTAAAGTCAAATCTGTACTCAAGGGAACCTGTTTTGCATCAGTTACTGAGGTAAAGAAGAAATCAACGGAGCTGTTGAGACAGCTGACAGATAATGAGCTACAGCACATCTTTGACCAATGGAACATAAGAATGCAGCGGTGTGTGAATACAGAAGGGGAGTACAGAAGGGGAATGGAGTTTTGAATGAACTTAATATAATTAAATGTAAATTATAGCATCAGTCTCGTTATTTAATAGCAACACCTTGTATACACTGTATATTGCATAATTATGCCTGGCCCATTGTGGCAAAATGCCACGAAGCATGGGTGTATAGGAGGGGGTGGAGCCAAAATTACACTCGGGAATCATGGCATTATGCTGTGATATGGCAGTGCTGTGATTGTGGTCAGTCAAGGAGGGGTTTCTAGGTACTCGGAACCCCCCCATGCATGCACCACTGGGAGCCAAAGCAGATGAACACCTGCATTGTAAGGGCTGCACAGGTGAGACTAAGCACATATTGTATATACATGATAATTGTATGATGCTGTATGTGGCACAAAAGCTGTGGCACAGGAAATTTGAAGGATGCTGTCCGAACTTAGATGCTGTTTTAAAGGGGCAAATCACTTACAAGGCAAAACCATGCCTTGTAAGTGATTGCCCCCTTAAAAAAAAGTCGGAGTTCAGACAGCATCCTGCACGGCCTCCGAACTCGGGAGGCATTATATCCCACCCACAGTAACAATGAAATACAACTCTTCAAGCTATACATGGGGAGATGAAGTACTATTTATCTGGAAAAATAGGTTCAGGAACTATAGGTCTGAGGGTGGAGCTATTAGAAAAGTTATAGATTAATAGATAGAGATGATAGATAAATGTATGGACTGCATCGGCTGCAGCCCTTGAAGCCAGATAGGGCTGCAATGATACCAGGGGAAGGGCTTCCCATGGGAAACACCTCCCCTGGGACTGCATGTCCAGTATGTGATTATCAGGGGGTGCTAATAATGGGAAGCCACTGCCAGGCTGTTACTACAGATAGCATATTTTACTGGTGGGGGGCTGAGGCCCCTAGGTACAATCCACCACTGATCAGTACCCTGGTTGAAATTATAAAATAACATGCTAGCAGATTGTGGACTATCTTAAATATACTGGAGTAAAGCAGTAATAATTGCTATTTACAGTAGCTGCAAAATAGATTATTTTGCAGAACAGTGGAGAAAACTATAAACTTTTTCATGGTGAGAAACATAGCATAAAACACATAAATGTTACTGGGTGCAAATCATTTCTTTATAATACAAAGCCAAGCAGTGGAAGGGATTCTTGTTGGATACTGTGTGTCAGGTGTGGATTAGTTTGTGTTCCCAGACTGAGGTCTAGGGTTGGTGCTGGGGCTGAGGCTGTGTGAAGAAAACTGGGTGACCTTATGAAGTTCCTGTGCATGAGAGGTGAACGTTGGTTGACGAGTAGTCTGCTGAAGGTAGGCACTAAAGTGTAGCAATGGAGAATGGATAAAGAAAACTGAGTAGCAGAGGAGCTGTGTCAATGAATTAAGGAACTGGCCTGGTACCAGGTATGTGTCTCTCTGAAACCGGGCTGGAACTGGTAATGTGTAACTAAGGAACTGGGCTTGGACTGGTAATGCATAGCTCTGGAACTGGACTGTGAGGTAATACTAGAACAAAGTTGGAAGCAACATCTCTCCCAGAATTCCTGGAAACTGGACAGGAATTGGTGAATTCATTAACAGGACTAAGGGCCCGATTCAGACCTGATCGCTGTTGTACAAATTTGCACAGCGGACGATTATTGAATGACTGTGCATGCATATGCACCGCAATGCGCAGGTGGGAGCCCAAATAGTGACAGCATGGTGCAAAAATTTCGATTGCACAGCGAGGCCAAATAACGAAAAAATACAGCAACTTTTGTGATCGCTAGCCGTACACAAGTTGATTGACAGGAAGCGGACGTTTGGGAGTGGTAACTCTCCGTTTTCTGGGAGTGTCAGGAAAAATGCAGGTGTTCCCAATCTTTTTCAGGGTGGGTGTGTGACGTCAGCTGCGGCCCCGATCAGCCTGTTTGTACCGCACTGTAGGAGTAAGTCCTGGGCTACACACAGACTGCACAGTATGGAAAAATCATTAGACGTGAGTGAGTTGTGAGCGGATTTACAGATGTCCGTTGTCTGGCAAAGTTTTCGCATGCCGTACACATGCATTCGCACACTTGCATGGGACGGGTTTTCACTCTCCCTGGGCGGTGACTATCTGATCGGAGACCTCTGCAAATATGCAGAGGAGCGATCAGGTCTGAATTAGGCCGTAAGACCAGTGATGCCGGTGACCAGAGTGGAACCAGTGCACATGTTAACTGGACTGGGACTGGTGACACTGTAGATCATACTGGAACCGATGACGCTGAAGACTGGGCTGGAACTGGTGAACTTGTTAACTGGGGTAGAACCGGAGGTGCTGTAGACTGGACTGGAACCGGAGGACTTGTTAACCAGACTGGAACTGGTGACACTGTAGACTGGACTGGAGCTGGTGGATTGTGAAAGGGAAACAGTGTTAGGACACTATGAAGCACAATCCTACACACTGCTGACAAGAAGCAATGTTGCACTGGCAACCAGCCAGATCTTCAGGAAGTCCTTTTATAGGGGCTACTGGTTGCTGATTGGGGCCTGGGTCAGCTGCTCTGAAGTGGTGCTGCCATTAGTGGTTCAGCGGTCAGATGACCTTTTCCAGTATGGAGGCACCCAGGACACAGAGCTGGGGGGAGCCATACCAAAGGGGATGCAAGAACATGGATGCAGCTGACTGGTCAGGCAGAAGACCACAGTTCCCAGGGGAACACTGCAGGAGCCATGTCTAGACCCGGAGCAGTAAGTATCAGAGTCTGAGATGCTGGGCTGTTACATTGTGAGATTTCCGCAGGTTACAGAATCTTTGTACCAAAAACAGACAAGGTAATTATAAGCAGTAGCATGTTTTTTTTTCTTAATTAATATTGATGGTTACAGAATAAAAAACAGCATGATAAACAATGGGGGTTATTCAGACCTGATCGCTCCCTTTGCGAATTTGCAGAGGTCTGCAATTAGATAGCCGCCGCCCAGACAGAGTGAAAACCTGCTTCATGCAAGTCTGCGTATGGCTTGCAAAAATCTCGGCGATCGCAGGTCAGCTGCAAATCCGTTTGCAACTCACTCACCATCTAATGATTTTTCCAGTCTGTGCGTAGCCCAGGACTTACTTTTACAGTGCGATAGAATCAGGCTGATCGGGGCTGGAGCTGACATCACACAACCTCCCTGAAAATGCTTGGGAATGCCTGCGTTTTTTTTTTCTGACACTCCCAGAAAATGGCCAGTTACCACCCCCAAACATCCGCTTCCTGTCAATCAACTTGCGTACGGCTAGTAATCAAAAAAAGACGCTGGATTTTTTTTTGCTGTTTGGCCTCGCGCATGTGTACTACAATCTGTACGCATGCGCAGTCAATCGATAATCGTCCGGCTTGAGAATTGTGTCGGCGTCCTCCCTATCCATCAGCGATGGCACGCTCTCTACCTGTCCCCCACTGTGCGATGACTGTCAATTGGGAGCAAGCAGCCTGGACTGACACTTCATCATCATCCCCGTACCCAGCCCGGGGATCCGCGGGAAGATGGAGCTGGGAGCCGAGAGAGCAGCTTACATGATACGGCGGATCTCATGCCTGTAGCTGGTAAGTGTCCTCTGCTTGTGCCTGGAGGAATATGCTTCTCAGTGAGAAGCAGAGGATGACGCTGACGCCGTCTGTCTTCGTTCCTCTATGTCCGGACTGGACCTAGGCTTGTTGTGACTGTAGCTGTGTTTCAGGGATGGATTTCCGGGCCCCCGGGCCCTGCCAGGCCTTAGGTGATCACCTAGGTTGCCTAGTGGTAAATTCGCCTCTGGTTGGAGTTTCTATCACTGCTGCTTCCTTGGAAGGGACCCCCGTCCCAATGCTTCTATGGAGACACTTCTCTGCAGCAGTTGTTAATTTTATGCCCTATAATATTGCCCTAGTTCATTTTCTGAACCATAGTAGAGCCTTATTTAATGTTATGCCCCATAGTAGTGCCCTAGTTTCTTTCATGAATCGCAGTAGTGCTTATGTTCACCCAATGTCACATTTCAGAGCTGCCAGTACACATTATGCCGCACAGTACCCCCAATTCACATTATGATATATAGTGCTCCCCATTCATATTGCGCCTCATTACAGTGCCCTGGTTCATATTATATAACATTGAAATGCCCTCAAGTTAATTTTATACCACACTACAATAAGCAGGTCCAGGGGCATACTCAGATATATTGCAGGCCCCAAGGAAAAAGTATGAAAGGACCCTTACGTACTACCCAATGGTGAAAAATGTATATAACACATGTAACTTTGGGAACTCAGGGAAGGTGGGCCCCTTTCAGCTCTGGGCCCCATAGCAGCTGCACTGCCTGCAACTATGGTAGCTACGCCCTTGGATAGTGCTGTATGGTAATGCAGTAGGAGGCATATATTATAAGCAGACGCCTCCTGCTGCATAGTCATCTACTCTGTGTCCTAAGACGCACCATCAGATCACTCTCACCATCGGGTGGCTTGCGGCACCTATGGTGAGGAGTAAGCCACCCATACAGAGGCCAGGAAATCTCTGCAACCACAGAGATCCCTGGTCTCTTCCTTCCCCTAAACAGTGGTGACACGCATACGGTTGGAGAAATGGAGGCTGTCGCCCCTTCCCATGGCATCAGACTGTCAATCACTGATAATCTGATGGCGTAGTGCGTCCATCATCGCAGGACTCGCTCCGTCCTGCAAATGTGCTAATCGGTACTTTGTTGCATGAACAGCAACTCCAATCACATCTGAATAGCCCCCACTATTATCCATGCAAACTATATTTATAGATCATATATTCTTACATTGAATAGTGGATAGTGAAAGCATGAAAAAAAATGTGTAAAAGTGGCATGACGAGGCATTACTAAGGCAATTGGCCCCTGCTCCACATTTTGTGACTGCTGACTCACTGTCAATTACATAGCAGTAGGAGCAGCAACTGTACAGCACTCCTTACCTGTCTCAGCCTCTGGTCTTATGTGGGTGACACATAAAGTGTTGTTGTTACACATACTTGTTATTAAGTGGAGCAAAGGTGGCAGGACACTTGTCCCTTGAAATTTCACAGGAGATCAGTTCGTAACAGATTTATGATATTGATGTGGTCTTTCATACCTCCCAACATAACCCTCTCCAGGAGGGACAAAATGCTCTACTCCTGGACATCCCTCTTAATTTGTGATTGCCAACACCTGTGCTGAAGCACCTTTCTTATCCATTACCTGTTCAAAACAGGTGCCGGCTATCATACTGTATATTAAGAGAAAAGTCCAGGAGTAGAACATTTTGTCCCTCCTGGAGAGGGTCATGTTGGGAGGTATGGGTCTGGAGATCAGTGTGTATCAGAATTGTGATAATGGTGTGACCTGTGTATGGGTACAGTGTGTATACCAGGCATGTCCAAACTGTGGCCCTCCAGCTGTTGTGAAACTACACATACCAGCATGCCCTGTCACAGCTTTAGCATTCTCTGACAGCAAAACTGTGTCAGGGCATGCTGGGATATGTAGTTTCACAACAGCTGGAGGGCCGCAGTTTGGACATGCTTGGTGTATACTGTGTGTGATATCAGTGTGAAATGTGTCAAGTAATTAGTATGTAATCAGGTGTGTAATGTCAGCATACCTCCCAACATGACCCACTCCAGGAGGGACACAGTGCTCTGCTCCTGGACTTTTCTCTTAATGTATGATCACCGACACCTGTGTTGAACATGTTAATGGATAAGAAAGGTGTTTCACAACAGATGATATCAATCATACATTAAGAGGGAAGTACAGGAGCAGAGCATTGTGTCCCTCCTGCAGAGGGTCATGTTGGGAGGTATGGTGTGTGTAACTTGATCAGTAAGTAAACACTGGAGTGTGAAATCAGTGTTACCTGTATATAATGACCAGAGTGTATCAGGTGTGTGATATCAGTGTGACCTGTGTATAATGATCAGAGTGTATCAGGTGTGTGATATTACTGTGACCCTTACTTGCCTACCTGACCCTCTCCATGACTTTCCTGGTAATATATGATTGTCATCACCTGTGATGAGCTAGTTAATTGATAAGAAAGGTGTTTCACCACAGGTGATGGCAATCATACATTACCAGGAAAGTCCAGGAACAGAGCATTTTCTCCCTCATGGAGAGGGTCAGGTAGGCAAGTATGGTGTGACCCTGTGTATAATAATTAGTGTGTATCAAGTGTGTTATGTCATTATCTGTGTATAGTGATCAGTATGCATAGGGTAAGTAAATAGAGCAGTATCAATAGATCGAACGAGGGGGGTCCCAAACCAGTATCTTGCCTAGGGCCCCATGAAGTCTTAATCTTGGTCTGGTAACAGATCATGGGGCATATGTAAAAGGGTACTAGTTTGCCGAAGGTGCGGGATGCCGGACGATCTCAGACGTTTTTAAAGCCGCAATCATTTACAAGGCATGGTTTTGTCTTGTACATGATTGCTACTTTAAAAAAAAGTCAGAGATCATCCGGCTGTTAGGCGCCGAGGGTCCGCCCGTCAGTGCGGCCCGGCGCCTAGCAACTAGGGACGCCGCATGCGGACAGCCGCCGGCTCCCTAGCAACGTTAGACGCCGGGCGCACGGAGCCGCTCAGACCCTAGCAACGGGGACGCCACTGTCGGACCGCGTTCCCCGTTGCTGGGTCTAGATTAATCACCTCATTGGTATCCTGGCCGTGCAGCATGCAGCTGCACGGCATGATTGTTAATTACCCTGTCTGGCTCCTGATTGGAGAGCTCCCAGTTAAAAGCACTCTCTGGACTTCTCACAGACGCCGGTAATAGCTTCCTGTTTGCTGTGTCTGTTGCAGAGAGTTTTCCAGTCCTGTCTATCCGGTCGTTCTTGTCCTCAGTGGTCCAATACTCGGAAGTTGTCATCTTTTCCTGGAGTCCTGACCGAGCACCTTTAACATCCTGTGGTGTTCGTGAGTCGCGGCGTAGCCGTGTGTTGCGGCTTGACCGCTTACTATTTATTATTTGGTTATATTGTGTTTCGGAGCTTTTGCGGAGGATTCCGCTCCCACAAATCCACTCTGGTATCCAGCGGTGCTGGATAGGAGTAACGGATTCGTGGATTTTTGGTTGTCCTTTTCCCTGGCGGTTTGTCCGCACATACTTCTGGTTTAAGTTAGTTAGCTTGTAGCCCCTGGCCTGGTTGCTTAGTCAGAGGGCCCCTTGTTATCACCCTGTCTCGGATTTCCCTTTGTCTCCCATTAAGACCTGAGGGGGCATCGGAGTTGGGCAGACATAATCCGCCCTTCAAACGCGGCTGCCATGGGCTCAAGCAACCATAGTCTCGCAGGGGATTTCTGATAACACGGGCGAGACAACGGAGTTAGGGCGCCAGGGGTTACTAGGCTATCCTGCTCCCGTAACCAGCATTCCATTCCAGTACTCTGACCTCCGTCATAAGATCACCTCTGGTCAGACGTACTGGTATCATAACATTATTACCGGCCAGACTAAAATTTAAAATTAAACAGGGTTTGATTTTTTCCCTTATTTCAGTTTGGAAGATTTGTCGGCCTCATGAATCCCACTGGTGTAGGGCCAAATCCTGGCCAGCTTCTAGTTAGTCAGATTCAAGAACTTACTCAGATGGTTCAGGATCTATCCCTTCGGGTGAGGTCACAGGAAGATCTGTTACGGACTTCCCAGAGGGTCGTTCCTGAACCAAAAATGCATTTGCCTGACCGTTTTTCTGGGGATAGAAAGCAGTTTTTTAATTTTAAAGAGTCTTGTAAACTTTATTTTCGTTTAAGACCAGTCTCCTCAGGTACGGAATCTCAGCGGGTCGGAATTATTATTTCTTTACTTCAGGGGGATCCCCAGACCTGGGCTTTTGGTTTAAGAACAGACGATCCGGCATTGTTGTCTGTAGACGCCTTTCTGGGGTCTTTAGGGCTATTGTATGATGACCCTGATAGAGAGGCATCCGCCGAGAGTCATTTGCGTGCTCTCAGACAGGGTAAGAATCCCGCAGAGATTTATTGTACGGAGTTTCGCCGTTGGTCGAACGACTGTGGATGGAATGACCCAGCCCTGCGCAGTCAGTTTCGCCTCGGCTTATCTGAGTCTATAAAAGACAGTCTCCTTCAGTATCCCGCTCCTGAGACTCTTGATAAACTCATGGAGCTTTCTATTAAGATTGATCGTCGTCTCAGAGAGCGGAGGGCTGAAAAAGGAGCATCTGTCGGGTCTACTCCTGGTGTTTTTTCCATTCCTGTGGACATAGAGGAGCCCATGCAGATAGGTCTCTCCAAGCTGTCTCCTGAAGAAAGAACCAGAAGGCAAAATTCTGGTCTTTGTTTGTACTGTGGGAGTAAGGGACATTTTGCCCGTAATTGTCCGAACAAGTCGGGAAACGCCTCGACCAAGTGAATTGTGAGGGGGTTCACTTTGGTCTGCAGCTTATCTCTTCAAATAATTCACTGTTAGTCCCAGCTAAAGATTCCTTTGGCAGCCTCTGTTCCTCGGTGTCGGCTTTTGTTGACAGTGGAGCTGCAGGGAACTTTATGGACTTAACGTGGGCCAAGGCCTTAGGTATTCCTCAGTTAGCCTTGGGTAGGTGTATCACCATGCATGGTTTAGATGGGAGTCCCTTGTCCAATGGGGTTATTTCTCTCTGTACACCTCCTGAACTATTTTCGGTAGGAGCTCTTCATTCCGAAAAAATTGAATTTTTCCTTACCCATTGCCCAGCAGTTCCAGTGGTTCTGGGTCACCCTTGGCTGGCCTTTCATAATCCCATCATTGATTGGCAGTCGGGGGAGATCTCACAGTGGGGTACCATCTGTAATAAGGAATGTATTACGCTTCCCATCAGAATAGCTGCTGTCATTCCCGCACCCATTCCTGTGGAATACCAGGATTTTGTTGATGTATTTTCCAAGGGCAATGCGGACATTCTGCCTCCCCATCGGCCTTATGATTGTGCTATTGAGCTAATTCCTGGTGCCACTTTGCCTAAGGGAAGGTTATATGCATTGTCCGGACCAGAAACTGTGGCCATGAATGAATATGTTAAAGAAAGCCTAGGGAAAGGATTTATCAGGCCGTCTAAATCCCCTTTAAGTGCAGGCTTCTTCTTTGTGGAGAAGAAGGATGGATCACTCAGACCTTGCATTGACTTTAGAGCCTTGAATAAAATCTCAGTAAAAAATACTTACCCTTTGCCGCTGATTTCTGTCCTCTTTGATCAGCTACGTTCGGCTGTGATTTTTTCTAAGATTGACCTGAGAGGAGCATATAACCTCATCCGAATCAAGTCAGGGGATGAGTGGAAAACGGCATTCAGTACTCAGTCGGGTCACTATGAGTATCTGGTTATGCCATTCGGCCTGTCTAACGCTCCGGCAGTTTTCCAGGATCTCATTAACGATGTGCTCCGTGATTTTCTTGGAAGATTCGTAGTTGTCTATTTAGACGATATCTTGATATATTCTGACTCTATTGAACAACACGTTACCCAGGTGCGTCAGGTTCTAAAAAAATTACGTGAAAATCACCTATATGCCAAGCTGGAGAAGTGTGAATTTCATGTCACGGAGGTATCCTTTTTAGGGTACATTATTTCCCCTCGGGGATTCTGTATGGAACCGAAGAAGCTCCAAGCCATCCTTAGTTGGGCGCAACCCTCCAACTTAAAAGCAATTCAGCGCTTTTTAGGGTTTGCGAATTATTATAGAAGATTTATTCACTCTTTCTCCGACCTAGTTGCTCCCATTGTGGCACTGACTAAGAAGGGAGCGGATCCAACCAACTGGTCACGTGAAGCTGAGTTATCTTTTCAGGCCTTGAAACAAGCCTTTGTCTCAGCCCCGGTCCTCAGACATCCCAACCCAGAATTGCCTTTCATTGTTGAGGTTGATGCCTCGGAGGTTGGAGTAGGGGCTATCCTATCTCAGAAGGATCCGGATTCTCTAGAATTACATCCTTGTGCCTTTATGTCCAGGAAATTCTCATCTGCTGAATCCAACTACGATGTTGGTAACCGGGAATTACTGGCTATTAAATGGGCTTTCGAGGAGTGGAGGCATTGGCTTGAGGGAGCAACACATACCATTTCAGTTTTGACTGATCACAAAAATCTTCAGTACATTGAATCAGCTAGACGGCTGAATGCCCGGCAAGCTCGTTGGGCTTTATTTTTTACTCGTTTCAAGTTTATTATCACCTTCAGGCCAGGTTCCAAGAATGCCAAGGCGGATGCCCTGTCACGCAGTTTTCTTCCAGTTCATGATAACAGTCCTGTTACTCCCATACTTCCGTCTTCAGTCATTCGGGCAGGCCTCACACAAGATTTATTTACCCAGTTAAAGCAGCTTCAACATCAAGCTCCTGGAAATACTCCTGTTGGTCGTCTTTATGTCCCTGAGTTTTTGAGAGCAACTGTTTTGACGGAGTTTCATGATAGCAAAGTTGCCGGGCATCCGGGGATCGCTAAGACTTTGGAATTAGTCTCCCGCTCAGTATGGTGGCCTGGTCTTTCCAAAGACATTAAGGAGTTTGTTTTTTCGTGTCAGGTCTGTGCACAGCATAAAGTTCCCCGTTCCTTGCCTATCGGTCAACTTATGCCCTTGAATGTTCCTCTCAGGCCATGGTCTCATATTTCCATGGATTTTGTGGTGGACCTCCCTCTGTCAGCCGGATGCCGAGTCATATGGGTGGTAGTTGACCGTTTTAGCAAGATGGCCCATTTCATTGCCCTTCCCCGATTGCCATCTGCCCAGGGATTGGCAGTTTTGTTCCTCCGCCATGTTTTCAGACTCCATGGGTTACCCACTGATATTGTTTCTGATCGGGGTCCACAATTCATTGCACAATTTTGGAAGTCTTTTTGTGCCTCTTTAAAGATGAAATTGTCGTTAACGTCTGGCTACCATCCCCAATCCAACGGGCAGACTGAGCGAGTTAATCAATCATTAAAACAATATTTGCGTTTGTACTCGGCCAAACTCCAAAATGACTGGTCCGAGTTTCTTCCATTGGCGGAGTTTGCTTACAACAATGCCTGTCATTCCTCCACCAATGTGTCTCCATTTTTTACAGTTTTTGGTTTTCACCCCAGAGCTAATTCCTTTTTTCAACATTCCTCTGTCTCCTCACTGACCTTGACCGCTCATCTCAGACTCATTTGGAGAAAAGTGCACCTTGCTCTCAGAAAAGCGGCATTTCGGGAGAAAAAAATTTCTGACAGGCTCCGGCGGCCGTGCACTTTTAAAGTTGGAGATAGGGTGTGGTTGTCGACTCGCAACATTAGACTTCGACAAACCTCAGCCAGATTGGGCCCTAAATTTATTGGACCATTTCATATTATAAAAAAAATCAATCCAGTTGCTTTCCGGCTACGTTTACCAAGAACTCTCCGGATCGGAAATACTTTCCATTGCTCCTTGTTGAAACCATACGTTTCTTCTAGTAGATTTCCTCGGAAGATCTCTCAGGGGAAATCACCCATAGATGTACAGGGTCAGCAGGAGTTCTTGGTGGAGAAGGTTCTCGATTCCAAGTTGTCCCGGGGTCGGCTTTATTTTTTGGTACATTGGAGAGGTTATGGTCCAGAAGAAAGGTCTTGGGTCCTGGATGAGGATCTCCATGCCCCGAGGCTCAAAAAGGCATTTTTTCGAGAATTTCCTCAGAAACCTGGCCTTAGGGGTTCCTTGACCCCTCCTCAAGGGGGGGGTACTGTTAGGCGCCGAGGGTCCGCCCGTCAGTGCGGCCCGGCGCCTAGCAACTAGGGACGCCGCATGCGGACAGCCGCCGGCTCCCTAGCAACATTAGACGCCGGGCGCACGGAGCCGCTCAGACCCTAGCAACGGGGACGCCACTGTCGGACCGCGTTCCCCGTTGCTGGGTCTAGATTAATCACCTCATTGGTATCCTGGCCGTGCAGCATGCAGCTGCACGGCATGATTGTTAATTACCCTGTCTGGCTCCTGATTGGAGAGCTCCCAGTTAAAAGCACTCTCTGGACTTCTCACAGACGCCGGTAATAGCTTCCTGTTTGCTGTGTCTGTTGCAGAGAGTTTTCCAGTCCTGTCTATCCGGTCGTTCTTGTCCTCAGTGGTCCAATACTCGGAAGTTGTCATCTTTTCCTGGAGTCCTGACCGAGCACCTTTAACATCCTGTGGTGTTCGTGAGTCGCGGCGTAGCCGTGTGTTGCGGCTTGACCGCTTACTATTTATTATTTGGTTATATTGTGTTTCGGAGCTTTTGCGGAGGATTCCGCTCCCACAAATCCACTCTGGTATCCAGCGGTGCTGGATAGGAGTAACGGATTCGTGGATTTTTGGTTGTCCTTTTCCCTGGCGGTTTGTCCGCACATACTTCTGGTTTAAGTTAGTTAGCTTGTAGCCCCTGGCCTGGTTGCTTAGTCAGAGGGCCCCTTGTTATCACCCTGTCTCGGATTTCCCTTTGTCTCCCATTAAGACCTGAGGGGGCATCGGAGTTGGGCAGACATAATCCGCCCTTCAAACGCGGCTGCCATGGGCTCAAGCAACCATAGTCTCGCAGGGGATTTCTGATAACACGGGCGAGACAACGGAGTTAGGGCGCCAGGGGTTACTAGGCTATCCTGCTCCCGTAACCAGCATTCCATTCCAGTACTCTGACCTCCGTCATAAGATCACCTCTGGTCAGACGTACTGGTATCATAACACCGGCATCCCACACCTCTGGCAAACACGGACCCTTTTACATATGCCCCATATGTTTTTTTGTATAAAGTAATGGTATTCAGCTCTAAATGCACCTTATAGTAATATATGCACAATATACGCAAAAATAGCTGCATAGTTGCGTCTCACAAAATTATGCTGGTTTTATGCCAGAATGAATGATGGAAACCATTTCTCAGTGTCAGTAACGTATCTATAATGGGTTCAAGATGTGTGATGCCACTAGGTTCAGGGGTCCCACACCGCACAGTCTGCACCCATTTTTTGATTACTTACCCCTCTGGAGCAGGGCAGTTTCTACTGGCGGGCGAGCTTTGCAATTGCACTGGGTGCCCGCCACGGCCCCTGAACATCCCCCTCCCACTTAGTACTCCAGAGTTATGCAAAATGATGTGTAGATGGAGCTCTGCCTGCCTTAATGTGTAACAGGGGCTCTGCCTGGCATAATGTGTATAGGGGACTCTGCCTGGCATAATGTGTATAGGGGGCTCTGCCTGGCGTAATGTGTATAAGGGTCTCTGCATGGCGTAATGTCTATAAGGAGCTCTGCCTGGCGTAATGTGTGAAGGGGGCTCTGAATGGCGTAATATGTTTAGGGGGCTCTACCTGGTGTAATATGTGTAACAGGGGCTCTGTCTGGCAAAAAATGTATAGGGGCTCTGCCTGGAATAATGTGTATAGGGGACTCTGCCTGGTGTAATGTGTATAGTGAGCTCTGAATGCCGTAATGTGTATAGGGGCCTCTGCCTGGCGTAATGTGTAACGGGGCTCTGTCTGGCGTAATATGTATAGGGGCTCTGCCTGGAATAATGTGTATAAGGGGCTCTGTGTGGCGTAATGTGTAAAGGGGGCTTTGCATGGCGTAATGTGTGTAAGGAGCTCTGCCTGATGTGAGGCATATATTATGATGTCAGGGGCATAATTGTGTGGAGCATAATTTTGTGCAAGGGGCATTACTGTGTGGGACATAATAAGGTGTAATAATAATTAATATGGTGCCAGGGACACTACTGTGTGGGGCATAAATAATATGGTGCAAGGGGTATTACTGTATGGGGCATAATATGGTGCAAGGTGCATTACTGTGTGGGGGCATAATATAGTGATTTTTTTTTAATTTCCTGTCGTGGCCAAGGTCTGGGGGTGCATGGTCAAAAACTGGGGTGTAAGGTAGTCTTTTCCTACTATTTTAAAATGTACATAGGAGGGAGCATTTTAGAATGTTCACACTGGGAGCCAAATTTTCTAGAAACAGCACTGCTCTGGAGTTCCACATCGGATGAGATTGGCTGTCATTGTGATGGGTAGGCGGCCTTACAGTTTAAAGCCTGCAGTGCAACTCTGCAGCTGTAATCAATAGCCTGGGGGGGCGAGTGACATGCCTTCTGCGCCCCCACCCCCCTCATTGTTCTGGCTCTGGATCCATCTGGAGCAAGTGTCCAATGCCTGTGCTCACAACTCAGAATCACATGGATATGTTCATACACGTTCTCCACACTCCCATCAGAAATAGCCACTCAGTGGGGTGAATTCAATTGTCTAATTGTGCCCAATCTCCCGTCTAAAGTGACGGGAGATCACGTGGCGATATTCAATTGTCCACCGTTATCGTGCTGATCGCACCCATATCATTCGGGTTTAGCTGCTTGGCAAAACCCGACTAAACAAATGGGCGCAGCATGAAAAGTCCTGCTTGGACACCCAAATGGGTCATTTTTCGCACATCTCAGCTTGACACCCCGAGCGACCTGAAATGGAGGTCTCGCACCCGCCAAGAAACATTTGAATAGCTGCTGGCGGGTGCACGTGGGTGCAGTGACCCATGATAACATTTGAATTCCACCCAGTGTGTCTTATACTCTCCTTAAAATAGGGGAGCCACACCAACTGCCCTCACAAACGCTGATTCACTGTGGCTCCCCTATTTTAATTTTAGACTACGCTGCAGCCCCACTGCTGGCCTCCCAGTGGTTTCCCAGAAACACCTACTTCACACTGGTCTCCATTCACACAAGATGCGGCACGCACCTACTCATGACTTTGGATACATTGTACATGCGCACACTGTGTTTTGCAATTTAGATGTACGTGCAGTTGGCTAAAAAATTAGAGATTGTATGTTTTTATAAATGCCCCTGACCCAGAATCTGGCCCTGTATCTTTCGTATGAAGTTAGAAAAGAAATTAGCATCATCTTTAATATTATTTTTTTGGGAGAGATATTTTGCACAATTATCTTGTTCATTAGCAGGTCTGCATAATTTGGTAGAACAAGTAGAACAGTACAGCTGGAAAATTAATTCACCACTTGTATTATCTTAATGATAATATACAATTTCTCAATTTGCTAAATTAAACTTGTGACACCATTGAGTTTAACATGTTTAGGGCCTGATTTTACACAATACCAAATGTGGCTGCATCAAACTGCGCATGCATTGCAGAGGCTGTATACGCATTTTTGCGATCGATTAACAGTGTACATTTTCACACACTAAATGGGCGTCTGTGCAACAGTAGGGCAGCACTGGAAAGAACCTCTCTATAGATGTGTCCGAGCAGCGTGATGGCTGTGTAGCTAGAATTACTTGTTATTCCGAGTTATGCATATGCAAAGTGGACACCATAATCATATGGATCTCCTGCACCTAGCATGAGGTAAGTGTACATGACAATGATGGCAGCTTCTGTGCACAGTGGGAGCCCATTACGTGTGATTCAGAATCAGGCCCGTAGTAGTTAATAGTATGGGTAGGTTCTGTGGGGCAGATGTATTAAGCATGAAGAAGTGATAAAGCAGTGGTAAGTGGAAGGTGATAATGCACCAGCCAATCAGCTCCTGTCATTTTTCAAACCCATAATGATTGGCTGGTGCGTTATCACCTTGCACTTATCACTGCTTTATCACTTCTCCAGGCTTAATACATCTGCCCTAATATTAGATATAAAGGCTTGGACGAAAGTTGCCATGTTTTATTAGGTTTGCCCATTTCAAATGTTATAACTGGAGGTGATGTCAACTACGAAGTTTACACATCACTTTATTGTAGAAACAGAGCAGAGTAATATGAGGGAAAGCACAGTAGGGTGTGTGCAGCTATTGCAGTTATAATGGCATACCTCCCAACTGTCCTGATTTTTGGGCCCATGCTCCTTTTACCGAGGTCACGTCCCCTTTTCTGGGGCGAGCGGCTTCGCAACGCACAGGAGTCCCGAGTCTGCAGTAATTAGAGGTGGGAGATATGCAATGGGCCTGATACACAGTTAGGAGTAAATCTAAAAAAGGAGCCATCTGCTACTGAAACAAACCATGTTGCGCAAAATAAATTTGTGTTTCTGCATGCAGGGCATACAGTGCTTGCCTACTTTTGAAAACTAGAATCAGGGAGATTACAATAGGATGTTTCCAAGCGAAGTGCCGCCGAGGGGTGTGTCATACTCTGCACAAAGGGCGTGTCCAGATCCACAAATGGGCGTGTCTATGCTCAAAATGCTTGTTGTTGCAAGATTGCTCTATATAAAATTATTAACAATATATTTTGAGAAGTTTTGCAAGTATTGATACTAACATTGCTGTCTGCAATACATGGTTTCTTCTTTGCAGTATCTATTCGCTGTGATATTTATTTTCTTCTCACTCAGCACAATATACATGATAAATGTGATGCATATGGAATAAATTCCAAATGCAATTTGACCGTGTGTGAATTCATCCCTAAGCATATAAATAAGTGATGATTTTGGTGTATTGTATGCTATTTTATTGTGAACATTGGACTGTATCTTGTAGGCACTACCTATATTTATTGGATGTGCTATTTTCCATAACATTACAGCATTAACCAAATCATTACAGACACTAGATACTTTAATTAAACAAATGTGTTTAATTAAAGAAAGATTCTTACCCTAACAGCGGAAACAGAGGATATTGGTCAGTGCACACCAGCAAAGATAAGAAGACCCTGTGTCTGATCATGTGCTCTACTGTGGGGATGGCCATCCACAATTCGAAATAATTGATGGTCTATGGCCAATGTTGAATACTTTTACCATTGATGGGGGATAATCAGATGGCTTCCCGCCATTGGAGGTTAAGTGCTACTGAATTGTTTTGAGTTTTTTTCCCTCAAATTGTCAAGGCACAGAGCTTAGCACAGCCCCCTGACACCCGCGAAGCCATGCCCCCAGGTTCTGATTGGCCTGCATTTCATTACACAGTAATGCAGGGATGACCATCGATGGGTAAAACCATTGGTGGATCCCATCCAGATGGCTTTACACTATTGAGGTTGTCCATCAATGGTACAATTGATGGTGACCATCGATGGAAAAGCCACCGATGGCCATCCCTACTCTACTGTCAGTATCAGAGGTTCGTACAAGGGGGGTTAATGAGAGTCATCAGCAGTGACTCCTGAGCAGCTACAGCAAATCACTGTTCTTGCAAAGAAATTTCTTAGTGTCATCTTTGGCAGAATCTGAAGAATCCTGGAGAATTGACCACCAAAGCAGGGCAGCAGGAGCTTCATGGCTATAATGGGAGACTCCTGCAGGATGTGGGAGGGTAGGCAACTATGATGCAGGGAATATACTGTTTTTGTATGTAGCACAAAAAAAAAAATACTGGACAGCTTTGTTTTTATACTGAAAGTAGATTGAAGCTATGACACAACCTTTTCAACTATAAATATCTGCACATTTCTGCAGCGGGGTACACTGGTATTCCACAGGGAATAACATTGGGGTGTAGAGTTGGATCTTGATCCGAGGCACCAACAGGCTAAAGCTGTGACTGTTCCCAGGATGCACTGCACCGCCTCCTCTATAGCCCCGCCTCCAGGCGCTGTAGCTCAGTTTGTAAGTTGGTGCCTGCAGTGCAGGCAGCTAACAGGTGGGGCTGCGCTAGGCGGCCCTAATAAGAGCTTTTTTTTACTGAAGAAATTTTTATTAGAGAAGCTTTTACATTACAGAACATACATATCGTTATGTAAACAAAAATAAAGCCAATAATACAGTATCTGTATGTCTGAAAATCCTAATATATAATTGTAAAGTAGTATTAATACTTAAACTAAAGATCTTAAAGGTAGGGAATAAAGAAGGAGTGAGGAAAAGGAGTAAGAAAAAAGATAGATAAGGAATGTAGTGCAGAATAGGGGGGATGTTGACCGTCGGACGTTCGGGGACACTGTAGGAGGCCTGCGCATATTTCTTTGCAATTTGGTTAAGCAGTGTATAAACTTAAATCTAAATCTAAGTAAATAAAAATAAAAGAATGAAAAAGAAGGAGGTTAAGCATCATCTATTACCCGCCAAGGTGATCCGGGGGTTAGTGCCAGATGTGTAATAATCAAACCACGGTAGCCATTTCAGTAGAGGAGATTGGGGAGCTAAAGAATATTTAATGCTCATAGTTTCCATTTCAAAATTGCGCTGTATTGACGTTATAATTTTGGATAAGTGTGGGGGGTCTGTTCTTTTCCAATATTGCGCAATTGCGGCCCTGGTAGCTATAAGGATATGGCCTATCACATAAGAATATTCAGAGGGTATATGAGGGGGAAAGTAATGCAAAAAGACAATTTCAGGGCGGTGGGGGAGGGTAACCTTTGTGATCTTCTCAATTAGCCCAAAAATCTCTATCCACAGAGGTCTGATAACTGGGCATGTCCAAAATATGTGAGTTAGGGTACCCTCTGATCCACATTGCCTCCAGCAGAATTTAGAGGAGTCTGGCCAGATCCTATGGAGTCTATCAGGTGTGTGATATAGACCATGGATCAATTTGAACATCATTTCAGTGTGGTTGATGCACCGAGACATTTTAAAGATGTTCATAAAGATATTTTCCCAATCCTGCTCCGTCAGAAGGATATTAAATTCTGATTCCCACCGTGTTTGAACATGTAGTTTTTTGTCATTGAGTGGGGAGAGGAGCGTAATATACCACTGAGATATACCACCTTTGTGCTGTATGGAGGAAAAGTTACTTAAAATATATGGGGGTGGGGTAGGAGGGGTGAGAGGGTTCGACATATTTGCCCTAATCCAATGTCTGATACGTAAGTACTTGTAAAAATCCTTTGTTGGTATCAGATATTGGGTTTGTAGTTGTTGGAAGGTTTTAAACTCTGATTTGTCATACAAATCCTTAATCTGTCGAACCCCTAACTCCTGCCAGTTCCGTATTGGTAGGTCTGGGAGTATTTTGGAAATTGCTAAAATGGATAGGTGCGTAGAGGGAAGCGGGCAGTCGCCTAGGTTATTAACTAATCTGTCCCAGACCTTAAGAGAGTTAGTTATACTCCTTATAAATTTGGTAGAGGGGGGTCTATGTAGTGGCTTGACCCAGATTAAATCTGGGAGAGGGAATCCTGTGCACATATTACTTTCAATATTTACCCAGGGTTTTACGGGGTCAGTCTGGAGCCAGTCCTTCAGCTGATCAAGTAGACATGCATGATGATATAGCTCAAGGTTGGGAAATGCAAGACCCCCCTTGCCTTTGGATCTAAACAGACGGTTTCTAGCTATCCTGGGTTTTTTACCCTTCCATATAAAAGTAGACATGACAGAATAAAATTTGTTAAGGAGAGCAAGCGGTACTAAATAAGGTATGGCTCTGAATAGGTAAAGAATTTTAGGGAGGAGCATCATTTTAATTGATGAAAGGCGCCCCAACCATGAGATTTCATAGTTCGTCCACTGTTTGGTGAGGGTACGGAATTGGCCCAAGAGAGGAAGGTAGTTACACTCCACCGTGGAGTGAGAACTGGAAGGAATCTTAATCCCAAGGTATTGGATGGAAGAATCCTGCCAGGCGTAGGGATATGTAGATTGTAGGGATTGGAGTGGGATTGGTTCAATGTCAAATGCTAATGCCTCTGTTTTAGCCGTATTTAGTTTATAGTAGGAAATTTTGGCGTAGTCTTGCAGGATATCGTGGATAACTGGGAGGGAAATTTCAGGCTTAGTTACAAACAGCAGGACGTCATCTGCAAACAGGCAAATCTTGTGTTGTGTGGGACCTATGTAGACTCCGCTAACTAGGGTAGACGCTCTAATTTTCTCTGCTAGGGGTTCTATAGCTAAAATGAAAATTAATGGTGACAGTGGACATCCCTGACGGGTGCCGTTGGTGATGGGGAAAGAATCAGATAGAAACCCGTTACTAAAAACGTGTGCTGAGGGGTGCGTATATAGGCGTAGGACGTTCTGTAAAAATTGTCCCGTAAATCCAAACCTGGCAAGAACTTCTGACATGTATAACCAGTGAATCCTGTCGAAAGCCTTCTCCGCATCCAGGGAAAGCAACAATAAGGGCTCCCGCGACATGAAGCGGGCCTCTAGAAGGGAGAAGACTCTCCTGGTATTGTCAGAGGCTTGGCGACCGATAGTGAAGCCCGCTTGGTCTTGATGGACCAATGCGGGAATCAGCGGGTTCAGTCTATTTGCAAGCAGTTTGGCATAGATCTTTATATCTGTATTCAAAAGTGCTATGGGTCTATAATTTGCGCAGAGGGATGGGTTCTTGCCAGGTTTGAGAATTGTTATCACCCGTGCTTCCAACATTTCTCTAGGGAAAGGGTTAGAGGAAGCATCATTGTACAGATTAAGGAGGAGTGGGGAGAGTGAGTCCTGAAAGGTAATGTAAAAGAGATTAATGAACCCGTCCGGCCCAGGGGCTTTGTCTTTTTTAAGGGCTTTCAGGGAAGACTGAATTTCTCTCTCAGTCCAGGGTGTACAAAGTGTGGAGGCATCCTCGGGAGAAATGGAAGGTAGATTAATGGAATCTAGAAAAGACCGTATAAGCTGCAAGGAGGGTTGCGGGGTTAGGGGGTCCTGTTTGAGGTTGTATAGCTTCCTATAATAGGAGGCAAATTGGTTTGCAATGTCTTTAGGGTTCAGTGACGGCGGTCCGTCTGAGTTTGCCAAGTATTTAATTCTATTGATAAGATTTTTCCCTCTGAGTTTCCGCGCCAGTAATTTACCCGCCCTATTACCTAATGTATAGTATTTTTGCTTTAGGTTAGAGACAGCTCTTTGTACGTGCAAAAGGTAGAGACTGTTCAGTTTCCTCTTTGCTTCAGTCAGGGACGCTAAGGTGATATCATCGGTAGGGGATTGTTTATGTTTAGTTTCTAGCGTCGTCACCTCCAACTCATAAGCCAACTGAACTTCCCGGTCTCGACGCGCTATATGAGCTGAGGCATGGATTGCTGCACCTCGCAGGACTGCTTTAAGAGCACACCAATGATTGGAGATAGAGGTATCTGCGGGACTGTTTGTGGCCAAATAAGAAGACAAGGCCTCTCGTAATATAGAGACTCCGTCCTCATCTTTCAAAATGTAGTCCCGTAGTCTCCAGGGGCGTGGTGCGGGGGTATGCGTTTTGTATGACCAAGTCCAAAGTAATGGCGCGTGGTCTGACCATGATATCGGCAATATTTTGACGTTGGGAATTGATTGTAATGTCCATTTATCCGTCAGGAGCAAGTCGATCCTAGAATAGGATCTGTGCACTGCCGAATAAAATGTATAGTCTCTGGCCCCTATATTCCTGATTCTCCAAGCATCATATAAGTCAAATTCGGCTAGTAGGTGTGAAAAGGAGGAGGCCAGTGCTTTGGCTGCATTAGCGGACTGTTTGTCGAGTTTCGAGGATTTATCAAGATTAGGATCAGGGGCTAAGTTAAAGTCACCCATCAGGAAAACCGCTCCTTTCTTGACACTGTACAACTTTTGAAGGAAGGATTTCAGAAATCTGGGTTGATTAGAATTAGGGGCATAGAGAGAGACCAAAGTTACATATTTGGTTCGTAGTTTCCCCACTAGAATCAGGTATCTGCCATTGCCATCTACCCATTTACTTTCCAGTTGGAAGGAGCACGATTTGTGGAAGAGGATAGCGACACCGTTTCTCTTGAACGGCCCACAGGAGATATAGTGAACCGGGTAATTGGTATTGGAAAACTGAGGGGGAGAGTGTAATGGGAAATGGGATTCCTGTATAGCTACTACATCCGCCTTTTGATCTGTAAAGTATTTTAGGGCCAGGCGCCTCTTATTAGGTGAGTTAAGCCCCTTAACATTAAGACTCAGAAAGGTGGCCATGAGGGAGGGTATGAGGGGGTGATACACAGCATGGCTAAAAACATCAGTAACACATGCATCCAGTTATCATGCATATCGGCACAGTCCTTTAAGACCGAAGAATAGTCAACATCAGTAGGGAGAAGAATATGAGGGTAGAAGACAGAACAAGAAATAAAACATGGAAAAAAAACAGAAATAGCATCCATAAAGGAGCCAGAGATCCCGTCACATGGGTATCGTGACGGACAGGTGTGGGTGGGTGGCATACCAGCCAACTTTTCCCACCGTCGCCTCCAAACCAGAACATGTTTAACATATAATCATCAATCACAATAATAGATAAGGTAAGTAGACAAAGCTAAACAAGCGTAGGTCATCCTAAGATAATAGGAAATGGGCGTTTGCTGTCTATTTGAAACATAGACAGATCTACTGCTATCTAAGTTTAAACAAAAACATCTAAACATCCGACTCAAAGCATTAACTATAGTATAATGAAGTATAGCTACAGATGAGCCTGTATGGGAAAAAACGAAACCTGGATAATAGTTGTCGTAAGGTTGTCGTATGGTTATTCCCAAGTGTTTCTCAGTCCGGGGCCAATGTTCAGTCTTGGGCAATCCGTTTCGGTGAAGTAGTCGGGGGAACAGGCTGCATGTCGAGAGGGATGTCCCATTTTTTCAGAGTTTTAGATCCATCCTCAGGTGTGGTGATGACGGTGGTTATGCCATTGCGTAGCACAATCAGCTTAGTGGGGAAACCCCACTTATATTGGACCGTAGCTTTCCGTAAGGCTGATGTAATGTTAAAGAATGATCGCCTTTTGGCCATGGTCGCTGGAGACAGGTCCTGGAAAAGTTGAAGAGGGCCCAGGCAAGTCGCCGTAGGTGAAGAGGGTAGTGCTGCACGTAGGATCTTTTCCTTAGTGTGAAAAAAATGAACCCTGAGAAGTGTGTCCCGGGAGGCCTGAGCAGGTGCTTGTCTAGACTTCGGGAGTCTATGGATCCTGTCAATCAGGAGGTCAGGTAGTGGGACATCAGGTATCAATTTGTGGAAAAGATCTGTGGCGTATCCATATAAGTCAGCATTTGGAACATCATCAGGGATGCCTCTTATTTTTATATTATTCCTACGTGAGCGGTCCTCCAAATCTGTGGTTTTGTCTCGGATGGTAGCGACCTCGTCCAGGAGAGCGTCATGTGCGGAGATCAGATCATTATGTGATGTTACTAGCTCCTCCATCTTGTGTTCAATGTGGTCTGTTCTGTCACCGATTTCAGAAATATCAGAGCGAAGGGCTTGTATATTGGATCTAAGCTCAGATGTAATGTCTGACTTGAAAGAAGCTAGCATGGAATGGATTGAGCGTAGCGTGACCGGGCCATCTAAAGAGTCCATCTCAGCTTGTGCGGCGTGGGCCGTGTTGCTTATTATTGATGAAGATGCTTGAGATGATTGAGCCATATTTGGCGAGGAAAGTGGTGTACGAGACTTCTTACCGGAGGAGGAGGACCCAAAAAATTCACTTGTGAAGCAGATTTAGACCCCTTCGATTTCTTTGGAGGCATGTCGGGATGTCCCTGGAGGGATTAGTAGATCATATAGGTAAAGAGAGGATGACCGTAGTGGATGGTTATTCAGGCAGGAAGCGACGGTGGAGTAGTCATGTTGTTAGAAGGGCATCATCTTCACAGGGGAGTTCGCACCCTATGTATTGTAGTGGTTAGCGGCGGGTGTGTGGCAGCGTGTTCCTGAGAAATCAAGCGATGTGCACTGAAGAGCCGAACAGGGCCATAGGGCGTTTGCTTCTTCCCTGGTCCCGTGATTCCTGGTTTCCAACCTGGGCCAGCCGGCGGTCAGGGTTTTCCGTGGAGAGTTCAGGAATAACCAGGGAGACTCTGTGTAATCTGTGTGCTGCAGGATATTCACCCTCTGGGGAAGGGAAACTGAGGTTGCAGCTCTGGGTGTCAGGTGGCGGTATCCACAGCCACACAGTATTTCCAGAGGGTTCAGGGCAGGAAAAGGCTGGTGAGTAAGCGAGCCCAGGGGAGTGAAGAAGCCGCTACTCGTCCCGGGACGGTCGCGCTCCGGTCCCGGAGCGCGCTTCCGAGGTGGCTCTAAATGGGTTTTCAGATAGGTGGGGAGACACTGTGGAGTACCTCAGCTGGTGTAAATGAGGTGTAAATAGCAGCAGCAGCAGCAGCAGCAGCAGCTCTATGCAGCCAGCTTTCTCCTTCCACCTCCAATATGGCCGCCGCTATTGAGCTCCTGGTGTATTTGGGGTTAACTCAGGGGTCCCCACCTCTGGGGGACGTTATTGACCCTCCTAGCTTCAGCACAGTCTTCCCCACTTTGTGTGTGGGCGCAGTGGCCGTCCGCAGCAGCGCTGCGTCTGCACGCCCGTCTTTGCCTCTCCCAAGATGGCCGCCGGCACCGGACACTCGCGGGTGCCTCCGCGGCCTTACTCGGCTCCCAGCGCCCGGCCTCAGATACACGGCTCCTGCCGTTCGGCTCCCGTCAGCGGCGTGTAGGGGGTGTAAGTAGGAGCGGGGGCCGTCCGTGTTCACACGGCTCCCGGAGGCTCCGGATGTCCGGGGGGGGCGACCAAATCGAGGTCCCGGCTTCAGGATCAGAGGTAGGCCGCAACCTGCAAGAGCAGGTTAAACCTGCTCCCCGGCTCCGCAGCTTTTCCCCTGCTGTATAGGAGGCTTAGTGTGGGATTGATGAGCCTCTGGGTGGATGTATATTTCGGGTGGGCCGCCAATAAGAGGGTTATATTGGACACAGCAGGACGAGCTCCCCTGGGACACAACCAGTCAGCTCGACATCTAGCCACACCCCCCAATAAGAGCTTTTTAAGATGAAAGAAGACTTCAAGGGCCACAGCACAGGCATGTCATGCTGACATTCTGTGCTGCGGCTCCATCACCTCCCCCAGTGGCGCTGCATACTCCCGCGCCCTGGTTGCCAGGTACTTGCAGCGGAGGCGCTCCGGTCATCAGGCACACATCACCACTGCTGCTCTCCTGGATCGCGTGGCCGCACTTCAGGAAGAAGGTAAGAGAGTCCCCCAGGTGGGACTGCCGAAATCGTGATCCGGTCGCGGTCCCTGGAGATGGACCGTGCCGCTGGCATGGACACTGTGGCCGTGCAGGGACCCCACTACTGTATATCCACCAGGGCAGGGAGCACAGGTCGGATTTACTAAAATCCATTTATTGTAAGCTCCATAGTACCCGGTGGTGAAGTCCAGCAGAGGGGATAAGGCGCTGACCTGTAACCCCTCCCCCAGCTCCAGGCGCCATCTACAGCAGGTGTTCCCACCCTGGAGCTGCATCTCTCACTCTCCCTCACTCCCTGTCAGCGTTTGGGCGCCATTTCACAGAGCTGCGTTGATCCTGGGACTGCTGGGCACTGTCTCCTCTGTAAAGCCACCTGTCTCATCAGCACTGTGCGTTTAAAGGACACTTAAGTATTCTACATGTCGTTTAGACAGCGTTAGTTAAGAACAAATGCACTACTATATGAATATTTAGTACAAGTATTCTGTGATATACATCCAGTGTTTACTGTGCATTGTTATATCTGTATACATACATATCTCTATGTAGTATTTGTCAGCATCCGGGGTCTTACCGGAACGCTGGGGCCGCGGGGCGGGCTTCACGGGCGGCCGGGCAGCGGCGGTGGAGGGCTGCAGCGCTGGGTTCAAGGGTACAGGCAGCGGTAATGGCGTTGAGGGGGTCCGCTCGTGGCGGCGGGACGCCGCTGCAGCAGCTCGCTCTCACTAAGCTGTTGCCTAGGAGACCAGGGGCAGTGAGCAGCATGTTGTCAGAAAAGGTCTGCATTACTGGGCGCCGCCATGTTGGAGACCAAGTTTCTGACATAATTCCTGTTCCTAGTTTTCCAGCCAATCCAGGGAGACTTCTTCCTATAAAAGGGGGCTGGTTTAGGACAGGGATGCCAGTGCTTCAAGTTACCACCCTGTTGTAGGTGCTTTAGCCTGTGCTCCCAGGATTCCTGCTGTATTCTGGTACTTCTAACCCTGCTTTGCCAGTTCTCAGTTGCTGCTCCAGTTTTCCCGTTCCTAGCCTGCTGCTGCCCGTGGAGACGCTCTTTGGAAAACCCGGTTCAGTAAGACCTTTTGGGCACGGACGACCCCGGGTCTCTTGCCTCGTCCTCCAAGCCACAGTCCGCAGATTCTTGCTTCCAGCCAAGTCCTCGAACCACCATTCACAGTCCTCAGCTCGTTATCGCCAGCTTCATCTTTCAAGCCACAGTCTACAGTTCTCAGTCTCCAGTCACGACCCAAACTACCGTCCACAGTTCTCAGCTCCTCTACCGCAGTTTCATCTCATAAGTTGCAGTCCATGGTTCTTGTCTTCAGCCTCGTTTTACTCTCACCCACAGTTCCACAGTTCTTTGTCTACGACCACGTTCTCAAGTCACCGTTCATCAACCTCAGTTTTCTACCTCTGCTCTGTACATAATAAATACTTTCCATTGACTCTCAAACTCCGCCTACATCCTTCATTGCTCCGTATCCCATGCAAAGGAACTATATCCAACCCCCTCATTTTGTTCTTCCACAGCCTGCGACCTCCTTGAGCAAGTCTCAACTGCCGGATCCCAAAACTTTGCTAGACGTGACAGTAAGCACTGGCCCAATGGACTCGACGGGTGATCAGGCCTCAGGAGGAGATTCAACCGCAGATATCTGGTCTCGCTTAAGTAAGCAGGAGGCCACACAATCTCAAATTGTGCAGTTCATGCAGAGTATGTCCGAACGTCTCGATTCTCTCTGTGTTGCCATGACGGCTCCTCAAGTTCCTACAGCTGCTCCCACATTAGCACCTCCGGTTCCGCTTCCTCCTGTGCCAGGCCCACTTCCACGGTTGCATTTGCCATCTCCCAGTAAATTCGATGGGAATCCAAAGCAATGCAGTGGGTTTCTTAACCAGTGTGAAATCCAGTTCGAACTACAGTCGGCCAGTTTCCCATCAGCACGAACCAAGGTAGCCTATATCATTTCTTTACTTACTGGGCAAGCATTGGAATGGGCGTCACCATTGTGAGAGAGGTCAGATCCAATCCTGTCTAACTACTCGGAGTTTGTAGCCGCCTTTCGAAGAATCTTCGACGAACCGGGCAGGACTTCTGCTGCCTCATTGGAGATCCTGTGCCTGCGTCAGGGCACGCGTACGGTCAGTCAGTACGTGATCCAGTTTTGTACTCTCTCCTCTGAACTGAACAGGTAGAGGAGGCTCTCATCGCAGCTTTCTGGAGCGGTCTCTCCGAGAAGATCAAAGATGACCTCGCGACTCAGGACGTACCTGATAAGTTGGATAAGTTAATTTCCCTATGCAATAAATTAGACTTAAGATACAGAGAACGCAGTATGGAGAAATCACGGTCAGATCGTCCCAGGCCTCGAGTCGTTCCTCCACCAACACCATCAACTCCAACTACTGAGGAACCCATGCAGATCAATCGTTCCCGTCTTTCCAACGAGGAACGTCAGAGACGGCGACAAGGGAACTTATGCCTGTACTGTGGTGCATCTGATCATTTTGTTAAATCTTGTAGCCAACGTCCGGGAAACGCCCGCTCCTAGCATGTGCCGGAGAGGTCAAGCTAGGAGAATTCTCATAATTACTTGCCAAGAAAGAGTCAGTCTTGTTAACCCACCTGGAGCTTCCTTCTTCCTCTCTTCTCATCCCTGCACTACTCGACTCCGGAGCCGCCAAAAGTTTTATTACATCAGCTCTGGTCAAACGATCTGGGATACAAACGGTCCGTTTGGATCGTACCATCTCAATTACTGCTGTGGATGACAGTCATATTCCTGAGGGAATTATCACTCTTCGTACAATTCCTCTTAAGATGAAGGTTGGAGCTCTTCATTCGGAAAACATCTCTTTCCTAGTAATTCCCAAAGCCTCTCACGAACTGATCCTAGGATTTCCATGGTTAAGTAGACACAATCCCCACATAGATTGGCAAACCATGGATGTTCTTTCCTGGGGATGAAACTGCTTCCAGAACTGTTTGCCCTCTGTAAGACCTCTCTGCTCTTCTAGTCCTTCCAGCCTCCCTGCAGAATACCAGGCCTTCCAAGATGTTTTTAGTAAGCACGGGGCGGACACCTTGCCTCCGCATCGCACTTGGGATTGTCCCATTGATCTCCGGCTGGGGCGGGGTTTTTCTTTGTCAAAAAGAAGGATGGGGGTCTGCGGCCCTGTATTGACTATAGAGGTCTCAATGACATTACAATTAAGAACAGATATCCATTACCTCTAATTCCAGAACTGTTTGACCATGTTAAAGGAGCTACTGTATTCACTAAGCTGGACTTACGGGGAGCCTACAACCTTATACGTATTCGCCCAGGTGACGAATGGAAGACCGCTTTTAATACCCGCGACGGCCACTACGAATATCTGGTAATACACAGAAAATTGAGAAATCACGTCTGCGCTCGTCAGAGATTACAATGCATACAAAGATAAAGATGAATAATATAAGTATCTGATAAATAGTTCTCAAAGTTGACTGAGGTGATGTGTCACGTAATGTCAGTAAAACGTTTTTGAACCTTTCCTTGTGTATCTTTATTTCCAAGCTTGAATGGGTCTGTTCCCTCGGTCGTGTTTCGGACTATGATATGTTTTCTCCTTAGCAGTATCTCAAATATTTGTTCTCTGGATTTTCTCCTGTATTTCCTTCCAGGGTATCGGGATAGTTCTTATCCTCAACGGTTGGAGACAAAGAGACAAAAAAAAGTAGCCGCTGATAGTGTAGTAGGCGTATTGCAAGTAGTGGAAGTGTCTTATAGGAAGATCTTTGAGAAGATCTTTAAAAAGGTGGTGGCTGCTAATTGCGTACCAGTACTCACGTGAAAGACGTGATGTACCCCTCGTGTAAAGGTATCTTTAGTGTTCTTGTAGTTTCTCCTCTTCCTCCAGACAGAATCTTTTATAGTTCTTATCCTCGGGAGTAAAAGAGGAGATGGAACAGTTGATAGTGTAGTAGGTTTAATGATTGAATAAATGAAAGGAAATTTACCCTTCTGAATTTATGACTTATATTGGGGGAGTGCGTACCGTACTCACATCCATAAGAGAGGGTAAAAAACACATAAAGGTATCTTTAAGTCGATGTGCTGTCGTACACGGTCACACTCATGCAGATAAAATGAATAAAAGGAATAATGGGCGTACCCAACTCACACTGTGCAATGTGGAAACTTTTCAAGACCTTGAAAAAGACTTCTTCAGTCGAAACGCGTTGGTGTGAGGGCCAGGACTACCAGGGACTGATAGGGACGGTACCCACTAAGAGAGGGACGGATTTTGGAATAAGGAGCATCTACAATCAGCAGAACCTCTATAAAGATACCTTTATACACAAGTTTCCACATTGCACAGTGTGAGTTGGGTACGCCCATTATTCCTTTTATTCATTTTATCTGCATGAGTGTGACCGTGTACGACAGCACATCGACTTAAAGATACCTTTATGTGTTTTTTACCCTCTCTTATGGATGTGAGTACGGTACGCACTCCCCCAATATAAGTCATAAATTCAGAAGGGTAAATTTCCTTTCATTTATTCAATCATAAAACCTACTACACTATCAACTGTTCCATCTCCTCTTTCTCTAACGTCCTAAGTGGATGCTGGGGACTCCGTCAGGACCATGGGGAATAGCGGCTCCGCAGGAGACAGGGCACAAAAATAAAGCTTTAGGATTAGGTGGTGTGTACTGGCTCCTCCCCCTATGACCCTCCTCCAAGCCTCAGTTAGGTTTTTGTGCCCGTCCAAGGGTAAGAGAGGGCAGCAAGCAGCCCCTGCCCAGGAACAGAAGCCCTCTCAGGGTTCTGCAAAGCCCTCAGCATGACGCTGGGGCCTTACAAGCGGACTCAGGAGCGGTGGGGGGTCGACTCAAGAATTTCAGCGCACAGTGGGCTTGCTCACAGGTGGACCCCTGGATCCTGCAGGTAGTATCTCAGGGTTACAGGTTGGAATTCGAGAAGTCTCCCCCTCGCAGGTTCCTAAAGTCTGCTTTGCCAACGTCTCCCTCAGACAGGGCGACGGTATTGGAAGCCATTCACAAGCTGTTTTCTCAGCAGGTGATAGTCAAGGTACCCCTCCTACAACAGGGAAAGGGGTATTACTCCACGCTATTTGTGGTACCGAAGCCGGACGGCTCGGTAAGACCTATTCTAAATCTGAAATCTTTGAACCTGTACATACAAAAATTCAAGTTCAAGATGGAGTCACTCAGAGCAGTGATAGCGAATCTGGAAGAAGGGGACTTTATGGTGTCCCTGGACATAAAGGATGCTTACCTGCATGTCCCAATTTGCCCTTCACATCAAGGGTACCTCAGGTTCGTGGTGCAAAACTGTCATTATCAGTTTCAGACGCTGCCGTTTGGATTGTCCACGGCACCTCGGGTCTTTACCAAGGTAATGGCCGAAATGATGATTCTTCTGCGAAGAAGAGGCGTATTAATTATCCCTTACTTGGACGATCTCCTGATAAGGGTAAGGTCCAGAGAACAGCTGGAGGACGGAGTAGCACTAACCCGACTAGTGCTGCAACAACACGGGTGGATTCTGAATTTTCCAAAATCTCAGTTGACCCCGACGACACGTCTGCTGTTCCTGGGAATGATTCTGGACACGGTTCAGAAAAAGGTGTTTCTTCCGGAGGAGAAAGCCAGGGAGTTATCCGAACTTGTCAGGAACCTCCTAAAACCAGGGAAAGTGTCTGTGCATCAATGCACAAGAGTCCTGGGAAAGATGGTGGCTTCTTACGAAGCGATTCCATTCGGCAGATTCCACGCACGAACTTTTCAGTGGGATCTGCTGGACAAATGGTCCGGATCACATCTGCAGATGCATCAGCGGATAACCTTATCGCCACGGACAAGGGTGTCTCTTCTGTGGTGGTTGCAGAGTGCTCATCTGTTAGAGGGCCGCAGATTCGGCATACAGGACTGGGTCCTGGTGACCACGGATGCCAGTCTGAGAGGCTGGGGAGCGGTCACACAGGGAAGAAACTTCCAGGGACTATGGTCAAGCCTGGAGATGTCTCTTCACATAAATATACTGGAGCTAAGAGCGATTTACAATGCTCTAAGTCTGGCAAAACCCCTGCTTCAGGGTCAGCCGGTGTTGATCCAGTCGGACAACATCACGGCAGTCGCCCACGTAAACAGATAGGGCGGCACAAGAAGCAGGACAGCAATGGCAGAAGCTGCAAGGATTCTTCGCTGGGCGGAAGATCATGTGATAGCACTGTCAGCAGTATTCATTCCGGGAGTGGACAACTGGGAAGCAGACTTCCTCAGCAGACACGATCTACACCCGGGAGAGTGGGGACTTCATCCAGAAGTCTTCCACATGATTGTGAACCGTTGGGAAAAACCAATGGTGGATATGATGGCGTCCCGCCTCAACAAAAAACTGGACAGGTATTGCGCCAGGTCAAGAGACCCTCAGGCAATAGCTGTGGACGCTCTGGTAACACCGTGGGTGTTCCAGTCAGTGTATGTGTTCACTCCTCTGCCTCTCATACCAAAAGTACTGAGAATTATACGGCAAAAGGGAGTAAGAACGATACTAGTGGCTCCGGATTGGCCAAGAAGAACTTGGTACCCGGAACTTCAAGAGATGCTCACGGAGGATCCGTGGCCTCTACCTCTAAGACGGGACCTGCTTCAGCAGGGACCGTGTCTATTCCAAGACTTACCGCGGCTGCGTTTGACGGCATGGCGGTTGAACGCCGAATTCTAAAGGAAAAAGGCATTCCGGAAGAGGTCATTCCTACACTGGTAAAAGCCAGGAAGGAGGTGACTGCACAACATTATCACCGCATTTGGAGGAAATATGTTGCGTGGTGTGAGGCCAGGAAGGCCCCCACGGAGGAATTTCAACTGGGTCGATTCCTACATTTCCTGCAAACAGGATTGTCTATGGGCCTCAAATTGGGGTCCATTAAGGTTCAAATTTCGGCCCTGTCGATTTTCTTCCAGAAAGAATTGGCTTCAGTTCCTGAAGTCCAGACTTTTGTAAAAGGAGTACTACATATACAGCCCCCGGTTGTGCCCCCAGTGGCACCGTGGGATCTTAATGTAGTCTTGGATTTTCTCAAATCCCATTGGTTTGAGCCGCTCAAATCGGTGGAGTTGAAGTATCTTACATGGAAAGTAACCATGCTACTGGCCCTGGCTTCAGCCAGGAGAGTATCAGAATTGGCGGCTTTATCATATAAGAGCCCATATCTGATTTTCCATACGGACAGGGCAGAACTGCGGACGCGTCCTCATTTTCTGCCTAAGATGGTGTCAGCGTTTCACCTGAACCAGCCTATTGTGCTGCCTGCGTCTACTAACGATTTGGAGGATTCCAAGTTGTTGGACGTGGTCCGGGCAATGAAAATATGTATTTCAAGAACGGCGGGAGTCAGAAAGTCTGACTCACTGTTTATATTGTATGCACCCAACAAGATGGGTGCTCCTGCTTCTAAGCAGACGATTGCTCGTTGGATTTGTAGCACAATTCAACTTGCACATTCTGTGGCAGGCTTGCCACAACCTAAATCTGTCAAGGCCCATTCCACAAGGAAAGTGGGCTCATCCTGGGCGGCTGCCCGGGGGGTCTCGGCATTACAACTCTGCCGAGCTGCTACTTGGTCAGGGGCAAACACGTTTGCAAAATTCTACAAATTTGATACCCTGGCTGAGGAGGACCTTGAGTTCTCTCATTCGGTGCTGCAGAGTCATCCGCACTCTCCCGCCCGTTTGGGAGCTTTGGTATAATCCCCATGGTCCTGACGGAGTCCCCAGCATCCACTTAGGACGTTAGAGAAAATAAGAATTTACTTACCGATAATTCTATTTCTCGTAGTCCGTAGTGGATGCTGGGCGCCCATCCCAAGTGCGGATTGTCTGCAATACTTGTACATAGTTATTGTTACAAACAAATTCGGGTTGTTATTGTTGTGAGCCATCTGTTCAGAGGCTCCTACGTTTGTCATACTGTTAACTGGGTTCAGATCACAAGTTATACGGTGTGATTGGTGTGGCTGGTATGAGTCTTACCCGGGATTCAATATCCTTCCTTATTGTGTACGCTCGTCCGGGCACAGTATCCTAACTGAGGCTTGGAGGAGGGTCATAGGGGGAGGAGCCAGTACACACCACCTAATCCTAAAGCTTTATTTTTGTGCCCTGTCTCCTGCGGAGCCGCTATTCCCCATGGTCCTGACGGAGTCCCCAGCATCCACTACGGACTACGAGAAATAGAATTATCGGTAAGTAAATTCTTATTTTTACTCCCGAGGATAAGAACTATAAAAGATTCTGTCTGGAGGAAGAGGAGAAACTACAAGAACACTAAAGATACCTTTACACGAGGGGTACATCACGTCTTTCACGTGAGTACTGGTACGCAATTAGCAGCCACCACCTTTTTAAAGATCTTCTCAAAGATCTTCCTATAAGACACTTCCACTACTTGCAATACACCTACTACACTATCAGCGGCTACTTTTTTTTGTCTCTTTGTCTCCAACCGTTGAGGATAAGAACTATCCCGATACCCTGGAAGGAAATACAGGAGAAAATCCAGAGAACAAATATTTGAGATACTGCTAAGGAGAAAACATATCATAGTCCGAAACACGACCGAGGGAACAGACCCATTCAAGCTTGGAAATAAAGATACACAAGGAAAGGTTCAAAAACGTTTTACTGACATTACGTGACACATCACCTCAGTCAACTTTGAGAACTATTTATCAGATACTTATATTATTCATCTTTATCTTTGTATGCATTGTAATCTCTGACGAGCGCAGACGTGATTTCTCAATTTTCTGTGTATTCATGTTATAGGGGGCTGAGTGACCCCCCGTAGATTTCACCACTGCTGCTCTCTGGGGCGCGGCAGTCCTTTCAGCACCGTTTTAGAATATCTGGTAATGCCTTTCGGCCTATGTAACGCCCCAGCCGTCTTTCAAGAATTCGTTAATGAAATCTTCAGAGATCTCCTCTATGACTGCTTGGTGGTTTACTTGGATGACATCCTCATTTTTTCTAGGGATCTGAAGACCCATCGAGAACAAGTCAAAGAAGTTCTAACTCGTTTACGGAGGAATCAACTATTTTGTAAGCTCGAGAAGTGCACCTTCGAAGTACCCACAATTCCATTCCTCGGTTACATCCTTTCAGGGCAGAAATTGCAGATGGATCCCGCTAAAGTCCAAGCGATTCAGGATTGGTCGCTTCCAGCTTCCCTTAAGGGAGTTCAACGTTTCCTGGGGTTCGCTAACTTCTACCGAAGATTCATTCAGAATTATTTCTCTGTCATAGCCCCCATAACAGCATTAACCAGGAAAGGAGCCGATCCAGCCAAATGGTCTCCAGAGGCTTTAGAAGCCTTTTCATCATTAAAGAAGGCCTTCATGACCGCTCCTGTTCTTTGACAACCTGATCTCAGTCGTACGTTCCTGGTGGAAGTCGATGCCTCCACGGTAGGAGTGGGAGCAGTTTTATCCCAGCTCTTCGAGGACAAGAAAGTCCATCCTTGTGCGTTCTTCTCGCGAAGATTCTCCCCCGCTGAGCAGAATTACGCTATTGGGGAACAAGAATTACTAGCAATTAAGAAAGCCTTTGAGGAGTGGAGGTATTTGTTGGAGGGAGCTCAGCATCCAATCTCGGTAACCACGGATCATAAGAACTCCCTGTATCTACAGTCAGCCCGATGTCTGAATCCACGTCAAGCAAGATGGGCACTCTTCTTTACCCGTTTCAACTTTAAACTTAGTTACCGCCCAGGGTCCCTCAACAAAAAGGCAGATGCATTATCTCGTTCCTTGAGTTCTGAAGAACCCTCTGACCGTTCAAAAGAACAATACATCTTAGATTCCACCTCTTTTTCAGCAACCAATACCTCTCCACTTCCTCCTCCAGGAAAGATCTTCGTTGCTCCAAATCTTCGCAAGATACTGCTTACATGGGCTCACTCCTCCTCCTTCATGGGCCATGCGGGTGGTCATAAAACGCTCAAATTCATTCAGCGCTCCTACTGGTGGCCTCATCTCAGGATTGATGTACAGGAATTCGTGGCTGCCTGTCCAAATTGTGCTCAGCATAAAAGTCCTAAAGGTCCTCCAGCCAGGTTACTTCATCCGCTACCTGTGCCGCAAAGACCATGGACACATATTTCTATGGACTTTATTACTGATTTGCCTGTGTCTGGCGGACGGAACACCGTATGGGTCATAGTTGATCAATTTTCTAAAATGGCACACTTTGTTCCCCAAGCCAGTCTTCCATCAGCATCCCAGCTGGCAAAATTATTCATAGCAGAGATTTTTCGTCTCCATGGATTACTGCAGGAAATCGTATCTGATAGAGGTCCCCAGTTTGTGGCCAAGTTTTGGAGATCCCTATGTTCTGCTCTTGGCGTGAAATTGAATTTCTCCTCAAGATATCATCCTCAAACGGATGGTCAAACAGAAAGAGTGAACCAGGACCTGGAGACATTTCTGCGTTTATTCATGTCCTCCTCTCAGGACGACTGGCTGGACTTCCTCCCATTTGCAGAATTTGCCCATAACAATCTTTATCACTCTGCCACAAAATCTTCTCCATTTTTCATTAATTATGGTTATCATCCGAAAGTTCCTGACTTCCAACTTCTGCCTACACTCGAGGTTCCTGCCGCAGAGTCAACACTTAGACAATTTACTGAAACCTGGAAACAAATTCACAAGGCCTTGCTCAAGACATCCAAGAAGTATAAGACCTACGCAGATCTAAAGCGAAAAGCGGTACCAAGTCTTAAAGTGGGAGATCGGGTTTGGGTTTCCACACGTAACCTAAGATTGAAGGTTCCTACTAAGAAGTTTGCTCCCAGGTTTATTGGGCCCTACCCAATCAAAAGAGTTTTGAATCCTGTGGCTTACAAGGTGAAGTTACCTCCACATTTAAGAATCCCTAACGCTTTTCATATTTCTCTCTTAAAACCGTTGGTACTCAATCGATTCAGAGCTGCTCTACCTAAATCACCCAAGATCCAGTCAACACAAGGAGACGAATTTGAGATTCATAAGATCCTCGACTCCCGCATACGATATGGTCGCCTCCAGTACCTAGTTGATTGGAAGGGATATGGACCTGAGGAAAGGTCCTGGGTAGAGGCAGAGGACGTCCATGCCCCAAGACTTCTTCGGATATTTCATGCCAAATTTCCAGCTAAACCTTATAGGTGTCCGGAGTCCACCCGCAATGGGGGGGGGGGTACTGTCAGCATCCGGGGTCTTACCGGAACGCTGGGGCCGAGGGGCGGGCTTCACGGGCGGCCGGGCAGCGGCGGTGGAGGGCTGCAGCGCTGGGTTCAAGGGTACAGGCAGCGGTAATGGCGTTGAGGGGGTCCGCTCGTGGCGGCGGGACGCCGCTGCAGCAGCTCGCTCTCACTAAGCTGTTGCCTAGGAGACCAGGGGCAGTGAGCAGCATGTTGTCAGAAAAGGTCTGCATTACTGGGCGCCGCCATGTTGGAGACCAAGTTTCTGACATCATTCCTGTTCCTAGTTTTTGTTATGAGCCACGGCTGTGGCTCATTCCTGTTTTGCATGTCGGTTAGGTATTTTATGTTATACTTCTGTTTATGTTCCCCGTGGGTGTCATGGGGTGCTTGGAGCTCTCCCTTAAGGAGAGTATACGGTTATGAACCACAGGTAGTGGTTCATTCCTATTTTATGTTTTTAGTTCTCTTGCAGGCCAGGATTTCCCTTTGCTCTGGTTTAGAGGATTATTGTTTGCTGTCAGTGGTCAGTCTGTGTAATTGCAGTCTGTTCCCATGTGTTCAGCCTCACCTGGCTGCTAATTGCATCTTGTCAGTTTGGAGTCATGCAACAGGGCAGCTGCATGATATTATTAATTAGGCCTCTCTGTTATATGCTGGCTGAGTGCAATTCACAGACGCTGGTGATATTTCTAGGTTTCCAGTCTGCTTGAGTTCTGAGCTTGTTCCTACCAGTTCCTGGGCTCCTGTGTAGCAGTGTCTGTCGGGCTGCTTCCTGTGTTGATTCCTGTGTCAGTCCCTGTGTCGATTCCTGTGTCTGATCCCGTGTCCTGCCGTGAAGCGTTCCTGTCCAGAAGTCCGGTGGCTTTGCCTATGCCTGGTCGAGTTTCTGGCTTCTTGGTGTCCACCGGTCTGTCGTTTGGGATTCTGCCTGTCCTCCAGTTCTGAGAGTCTGTGTCGGCAGCATTGGGGGTTCCTGTCCGTTTGCCAGTATTCGTACCGGTTCCGTGAGTAGCGGCTCTGCCGCGTCCGTCGGCCTAGGCCGCTGTATTCCGTTATTATTTCTGTCACTGGTGTTTTGCAGAGGGTTCTGCTTATGCTGTCACCGCCGGTACACAAAAGTATTGTGTCGGCGTGTGGTCAGCATTTCCTTTGTTGTTCTTTTCCTTTGGCGGCAAGCCGCACATACTTTGGTTTTAGGTTTGTTAGTAGCCCCTGGCCTTGTTTAGTTAGAGGGCCCCTTGTTATCACCCTGTCTCGGTTCACTCTTTGTCTCTCATTAAGACCTGAGGGGGCATCGAAGTTGGGCAGACGTAATCCGCCCTTCAAACGCGGCTGCCATGGGCTCAAGCAACCATAGTCTCGCAAGAGTGTACTGACAGCACGGGCGAGACAACGGAGATAGGGCGCCAGGGGCTATTCCCTTTCCATTCCCCTTTCCCAGCATTACGTCCTGGTGCTCTGGACTCACTTCATAACATCTCCCTTGTTCTGAGCACCAGGAACCTAACATTATCACCAGCCATACCACAAAAAAGAAATAAAACTTTTTTTTCTTTTTTGGCCCAGTCCAGTGTCTAGTCTAGAATCCAGTCCTGTCTAGAATTCAGTGTGCAGAATCCAATCCGCTATTTAGAATCCAGTCTTGTCTAGAATTTGGTGTTTAGAATCCAGTCCGGTGTTTAGAATCCAGTCCGGTGTTTAAAAAAAATAAAAATCCAGTCAGGTGTTTAAAAAAAAAAAAAAAAAAGTCTTGTTTTGTTTAGCTTAAAAATTTAGTCTTGCCTTGTCTAGTCTTGCCTTGTCTAGTCTTGCCTTGTCTTGTCTAGTTTTAAATCCTCCTATGTCTACTATGCAAGCCCTGCAGGCATCTCTCGCAGCCCTGAACTCTGCTTTCAGTGCTTTGAGACCAGAGCGACCAGAAGTTTTGCAGCAATCCCTAAAGCAACTGCAAAACCTTCTGACTAAAATCTTGCTCATCTTGCCAGAAGTCGTTGAGAGTACATCTATCTCTAAAGAGACTCTTGTTCACAGTATGGTGACAAGAGAATCCTCTGGTTTAATTGAAGAGAAAAGGTTTAAAAGTTTTCTGCAGCCCAGGCTCTCAGAAGAGGAGCGTCTGCGTCGCAGAAACTTAAACTTATGCCTATATTGTGGGGGTTTAGGCCACTATCTGCAGACCTGTGAGTTGCGCAAGCCAAAGTGTGGTGACGAGTCTTGCCCTCTGGCCAAGTTGAGTCAGGATACAAGACCTACTCCTGTCTCTACTGTGGCAGAGGTACTTGTCACACAACCCACACTAAAAAGCTCTCTGTCCTATAATTGGGGTCCTTGGGCAAGGGAGCCCCATTATAGATTCAGGAATCAAAAGAGAATGTTTCTCTCCTCTCTTGAGGTTCCTGTTGAAGCAGAGTTGCAAGCCCCTGGAGTGGTGCCTGTTGCCCAGGGTCCTGGAGTGGTGCCCGTTGCCCAGGGTCCTGGAGTGGTGCCCGTTGCCCAGGGTCCTGGAGTGGTGCCCGTTGCCCAGGGTCCTGGAGTGGTGCCCGTTGCCCAGGGTCCTGGAGTGGTGCCCGTTGCCCAGGGTCCTGGAGTGGTGCCCGTTGCCCAGGGTCCTGGAGTGGTGCCCGTTGCCCAGGGTCCTGGAGTGGTGCCCGATGCTCAGGATCTTGGTGCGGTACCCGATGCCCAGAGTGCTGGAGCGGTATCCGATGCCCAGAGTGCTGGAGCGGTACCCGATGCCCAGAGTGCTGGAGCGGTACCCGATGCCCAGAGTGCTGGAGCGGTACCCGATGCCCAGAGTGCTGGAGTGGTACCCGATGCCCAGAGTGCTGGAGCGGTACCCGATGCCCAGAGTGCTGGAGCGGTACCCGATGCCCAGAGTGCTGGAGCGGTACCCGATGCCCAGAGTGTTGGAGCGGTACCCGATGCCCAGAGTGTTGGAGCGGTACCCGATGCCCAGAGTGTTGGAGCGGTACCCGATGCCCAGAGTGCTGGAGCGGTACCTGATGCTCTAGCTTATAGAGGGACATCAAATATTATAGCTCAGGTTTCCATACCAGAAGGGGTCTCAGAAGCTGTTACCCCAGGTAGGGACTTGAAGAGCGCAACCCCAGAAAGGGTATCTGAAACCATAGTTCTAGAAGGGAACTCGAGAAGCAAAACCCCAGAAGGGATCTTTGAAGTAATTTCCCCAAGTGGGGTCTCGAGAGACGCAGCCTCTAAGAAGGGTCTAGAGGTCGCTTCCCCAGGAAAGAACTTAAGAGGCATAGCATTTGTGGAGGTTCTGAAGGTTATAGCTTCAGCAAAAGTCCCGGAAGTCATAGTCCCGGGAGAAGTTTCGATAATTATCGACTCATAGAGGGAGGCCAATGGCTCACTCCCAGTGAGGGAAGCCGATGGCTCGGTCCCAGTGAGGGAGGCCGATGGCTCGGTCCCAGTGGGGGAGGCCGACGGCTCGGTCCCAGTAAAAGAATCCGAGGTGCTGACCCCAGCGGGGTTCCCGGAGGCCACTGCCCCAGCGGGGTTCCCGGAGGCCACTGCCCCAGCGGGGTTCCCGGAGGCCACTGCCCCAGCGGGGTTCCCGGAGGCCACTGCCCCAGCGGGGTTCCCGAAGGCCACTGCTCCGGGTGGGGTTCAGAAAGTCACTGCCCCGGGTGGGGTTCAGAAAGTCACTGCCCCGGGTGGGGTTCAGAAAGTCACTGCCCCGGGTGGGGTTCAGAAAGTCACTGCCCCGTGTGGGGTTCAGAAAGTCACTGCCCCGTGTGGGGTTCAGAAAGTCACTGCCCCGTGTGGGGTTCAGAGAGTCTCAGCCTCGAGTAAGGTCAATAGTGACCAGGTCCTAGCAAAGCACTCCAGTCAGTCAGATGGGAAGGAAACAGATCCTGACTCTGTTGATATCTCAACATCCATAATCTTTGATGGGGACTTAGCCCAATTTCTGGCGCTTTACAAACACTATTACATTATTATGTTGTCTAGACCATTTCTGGGCATCACTTCAGAGAACCTTGTGCTCTATCTGATTTATTCTTTTAGAGGAGAGCCTTTTGAGTGGGCGACCAGCCTAATGAAAGCTGAAGATCCCATTCTTCAGGATCCCCCAGCATTCAGTGATGCAATTATTAAAAGATATGGTTCCAAAGAAATTGGTTCAGGTTCCTCTAAGTCACCCGTCTTGTCTGCTGAGAGTCCACCAAAAACTGTAAACTCGGCACAAGAGTCTCAGCCCGTTGTTTTGACTGCAGGATGTGCTTTTCTGTCTTCTTCTTCTAATAGGAGTACTTTGCCTGAAAGTTCAGCTCCCAAGGGTAAGAAACCTATCTCTGATTTGAACGCAGCCTTGCTGGGTGGTACCATCAGTTCAGACAATGTTTGGGGAATTACCTTGATCAGACCTAAAGACCTTTGTAAAAAGAAGAATAAGAAGAAAAAGAAATAATTTTTGACTCTTGCCTTGATAAAAAAAAAAAAGATTTTTTTTTCCTTGTCTTGTGTCCAGTGGCCACCGTCAAGGGTCCTTTGACCCCTCCTCAAGGGGGGGGGGGGTACTGTTATGAGCCACGGCTGTGGCTCATTCCTGTTTTGCATGTCGGTTAGGTATTTTATGTTATACTTCTGTTTATGTTCCCCGTGGGTGTCATGGGGTGCTTGGAGCTCTCCCTTAAGGAGAGGATACTGTTATGAACCACAGGTAGTGGTTCATTCCTATTTTATGTTTTTAGTTCTCTTGCAGGCCAGGATTTCCCTTTGCTCTGGTTTAGAGGATTATTGTTTGCTGTCAGTGGTCAGTCTGTGTAATTGCAGTCTGATCCCATGTGTTCAGCCTCACCTGGCTGCTAATTGCATCTTGTCAGTTTGGAGTCATGCAACAGGGCAGCTGCATGATATTATTAATTAGGCCTCTCTGTTATATGCTGGCTGAGTGCAAGTCACAGACGCTGGTGATATTTCTAGGTTTCCAGTCTGCTTGAGTTCTGAGCTTGTTCCTACCAGTACCTGGGCTCCTGTGTAGCAGTGTCTGTCGGGCTGCTTCCTGTGTTGATTCCTGTGTCAGTCCCTGTGTCGATTCCTGTGTCTGATCCCGTGTCCTGCCGTGAAGCGTTCCTGTCCAGAAGCCCGGTGGCTTTGCCTATGGCTGGTCGAGTTTCTGGCTTCTTGGTGTCCACCGGTCTGTCGTTTGGGATTCTGCCTGTCCTCCAGTTCTGAGAGTCTGTGTCGGCAGCATTGGGGGTTCCTGTCCGTTTGCCAGTATTCGTACCGGTTCCGTGAGTAGTGGCTCTGCCGCGTCCGTCGGCCTAGGCCGCTGTATTCCGTTATTATTTCTGTCACTGGTGTTTTGCAGAGGGTTCTGCTTATGCTGTCACAGCCGGTACACAAAAGTATTGTGTCGGCGTGTGGTCAGCATTTCCTTTGTTGTTCTTTTCCTTTGGCGGCAAGCCGCACATACTTTGGTTTTAGGTTTGTTAGTAGCCCCTGGCCTTGTTGTTTAGTTAGAGGGCCCCTTGTTATCACCCTGTCTCGGTTCACTCTTTGTCTCTCATTAAGACCTGAGGGGGCATCGAAGTTGGGCAGACGTAATCCGCCCTTCAAACGCGGCTGCCATGGGCTCAAGCAACCATAGTCTCGCAAGAGTGTACTGACAGCACGGGCGAGACAACGGAGATAGGGCGCCAGGGGCTATTCCCTTTCCATTCCCCATTCCCAGCATTACGTCCTGGTGCTCTGGACTCACTTCATAACATCTCCCTTGTTCTGAGCACCAGGAACCTAACTGTTTTCCAGCCAATCCAGGGAGACTTCTTCCTATAAAAGGGGGCTGGTTTAGGACAGGGATGCCAGTGCTTCAAGTTACAACCCTGTTGGAGGTGCTTTAGCCTGTGCTCCCAGGATTCCTGCTGTATTCTGGTACTTCTAACCCTGCTTTGCCAGTTCTCAGTTGCTGCTGCAGTTTTCTCGTTCCTAGCCTGCTGCTGCCCGTGGAGACGCTCTTGGAAAACCCGGTTCAGTAAGAACCTTTGGGCACGGACGACCCCGGGTCTCTTGCCTCGTCCTCCAAGCCACAGTCTGCAGATTCTTGCTTCCAGCCAAGTCCTCGAACCACCATTCACAGTCCTCAGCTCGTTATCTCCAGCTTCATCTTTCAAGCCACAGTCTACAGTTCTCAGTCTCTAGTCACGACCCAAACTACCGTCCACAGTTCTCAGCTCCTCTACCGCAGTTTCATCTCATAAGTCGCAGTCCACGGTTCTTGTCTTCAGCCTCGTTTTACTCTCACCCACAGTTCCACAGTTCTTTGTCTACGACCACGTTCTCAAGTCACCGTTCATCAACCTCAGTTTTCTACCTCTGCTCTGTACATAATAAATACTTTCCATTGACTCTCAAACTCCGCCTACATCCTTCATTGCTCCATATCCCATGCAAAGGAACTATATCCAACCCCCTCATTTTGTTCTTCCCCAGCCTGCTACCTCCTTGGGCAAGTCTCAACTGCCGGATCCCCAAACTTTGCTAGACGTGACAGTATTACTAGTCCAGTGCAGTCTTATTGTTTATATGTAATAATTTCTGCAATGTACCTGTGGCTGTGTGTGCCTATAGCTGCTGTGTGGATTCTATTCTGTGTATCACACATATTGCTATCACTATTTACTGTACCCTGGGGAACTAAGTGCGTCAGGGTCTCATATACCATATAGTGTTCCACAGGATATACGGTTTTGTATTTTTACTGTGTGTTTCAGTCAATTCATACCACTTAAATCCTCTGTTTGTGCTCTGTAATTGCAGTCACATACCTTAGGGTTTTTTTTGTCATGTATTGTGTTTGTCTGGCTATATTGTACCCCAAGGCTACATTCCCAATAATGTCTGCTGCACAGGGCGGGAAATCCACAGACGCTCCTGCATCATGCAGTGCTGGCGCCATGGATTTACCTGAAGAAATGATCTCTGGTGAGGGTCCAGGTACTGGATGTTCTGCACCCCCTAGTCAGCCCGCAGCACCTGTGGCAGATCCACCTTGGGCTGCATTTTGAAATATGCTGACTACGCTTGTAACAAGACTTACGCCCCCTGTGGGACCTCCTGTGCCATTACAGCCACATATTGTCTCTGTAGTTAATCCACCATGGGCGGATACTCTGTCAACCCAGTTACAGCAATTAAATCAGTCCTTGGTTGAACAAAAATCTAACCTTTGCCCTACTGGGACCAAAGGTTCATCTAAGCAGGCCATTTCTTCCTCACTATCCACTAATATTTCGGATGATTCTTCCGATTCGGATGGGGAATATACTGATCCATCAGATGCTGATACGGCTGCTTCTGATGAAGATTCTACAACACAGGTTGATGTTCCTGACCTAGTGGAGGCTATCAAGCTGATTCTTCAGATTGATGATGAGACTGACCCTCATGATACGTCTAAAGGTGGGCACACACTGGCCGATATATCGTCCGACATATCACGGGTCCGTCGGCCAGTGTGTATGGGCGATATGTCTGTGAACTCCGTCGTTCACAGACATATCATGTTGGCCCCGTAGCACAGCCGATGGTCAATAGATCTACCGATATATTGGCGCATCGCTGTGTGTGTACGGGCGACCAACTGGCCGCCTGTACACATGCTGCGGCGGCCGGCGGTGATTGACTGCTGAACTGGGCGGACGTGTGTACACGCCCGCCCAGTTCATGACGTCAGTCCCCGACGGATCAGGCAGTGTGTATGCACAGCATACTGTCCAATCCGTCCATAGATATATCTGCAGATCAATTGATCTGCAGATATATCTCTGCAGATATTTATATCAGCGTGTACCCACCTTTAGAAACCTGATAAGTTCAAACGTCAGAAGGTTACTAAATTAGTCTTACCACATTCTGACCAATTAATTGACATACGTCAGGAATCCTGGTCTTCTCCAGGAAAGACATTTTCTCTGTCTAAAAAGATGCTAGCTCATTATCCTATCTCTGCGGAGTTGAGTAACAAGTGGGAGACCCCGCCACCAGTGGACTCACATGTAGCCCGTCTTGTGGTGTCATCTACTCTGCCTCTCACCACCATCACCTCTTTGAAGGAATCCATGGATAAGCGTGTGGAGGGTTGCTTGAAGTCTATTTACACTCTTACAGGTGCTGTACATAGACCCACTATGGCAGCCTCTTGGGCTGCAAAAGGCATTGAAACATGGGTTCAAGCAATTGTGGAAGAGCTACCTCAGGATTTTTCTGACACTGCCAGTCAATATTTGACATATATTACCACAGCCTCCCACTATATTCAGGAGGTGGCCTCTGATGCAGGCGTTATGGCGGCCAAGGCATCTACTACGTCTATCCTGGCTCGCCGGATTCTGTGGTTACAGTCCTGGTCGGTGGACCTGGACTCTAAGAAGACCTTGGAGGTACTCCCTTTTAAGGGAGATATACTATTTGGAGATGATCTGCACAAAATTGTGACTGACTTGGCGTCGGCCAAGACTGCTTTTCTCCCAAGTACTAATCCTTTGGTTCCGAAGGCTAAGAGTACTACTTTTCATTCCCTTCGACCTCCAGGTAAAGCAAAGGGTCAGGCGTACCCGAGACAGGCTCACACTTCCAAGTCCTCTAAGCCCAAACCTAAACGTTCTTGGGACGCCCGTCAGCCTGCTTTCAAACCGGACAAGCCTGTTGCATAATGGGGTGGGCCTACACCTGGGGGACCCCGGGGTGGGAGGCTGACTTCTGCATTTCGCCCAGGTATGGTTAAAGACCGGAAGCCTGGGTGCAGGAAGTGGTCTCTCAGGGGTATGCGATCTCTTTCAAGAGACGTCCCCTTCGCCAGTTTTGCTCAACGGTTATCCCTTCGGATCCGTTGAAAGCATAAACTCTACATTTGGTTGTCCAATCCCTCCTGGATACAGGAGTGATAGTGCCGGTGCCTCTGTCTCAGAGAGGCAGGGGATACTATTTGACGCTGTTTCTAGTTCCGAAGCCGAATGGATCCTCCCGACCTATACTCAACCTCAAATCTTTGAACAAATTTGTGAGGGTGTCCAAATTCCGTATGGAAACTCTGCGCTCTATTGTTCTGGCTATTGAACCCAGGGACTATATGGTATCCCTGGATATACAGGATGCATACCTATTGCCATGTCGCCTTAGCAATATCTTCGGTTTGCTATTGGCAACTTTCATTATCAGTTCCAAGCCTTGCCTTTTGGACTGACCACGGCTTCTTGGATCTTCGCCAAGGTAATGGCGGTCATGACGGTCATGACGGCTGTTCTCTGTCGTCAGGGTATCAGGATCCTGCTGTATCTGGACGACTTGTTGATCCTGGCGAACTCCCCAGAGGTTCTCCTCCGTCATCTGGAACTGACGGTCCAATTCCTGCAAGCCCACGGGTGGCTCATCAACTGGAAGAAATCCTCACTGGTCCCAGCTCAGAGCATGGTACACTTGGGGGCATTACTGGACACACACAACCAATGTTTGTTCTTGTCTCCAGAGAAGGTCCTGAAACTTCAGAACAGAATCAGATATTTCCTCCCTCGCCAAAGAGTGTCGATACACTTGGCGATGCAAGTACTAGGCCTCATCGTGTCGGCTTTTGACACGGTAAAGTACGCTCAATTTCATACCGCCCTCTGCAGAGGTTAATCCTCACTGAATCAGGTCTCAAATGATCTCCTTGACTCCGGAGGGTCGTCTGTCACTGAATTGGTGGCTACAGGACCAACAATTGAGCAAGGGTTGTCCCTTCTGGATCTCCAACTGGATCCTCTTCACGACAGATGCCAGTCTGAGGGGTTGGGGCGAGGTGTTGGGGCAACACTCTCTCCAGGGTCGGTGGACCAGGGAGGAATCTCTCCTCCTGATAAACATTCTGGAGTTGCGGGCAGTGTTCAATACGTTGACACTGGCCCTGCCTTTTGTACAGAACAGGCCTGTTCAAGTACAATCCGACAACGCCACCATGGTGGCGTACAAAAATCATCAAGGTGGGACTCAAAGCCGCATGGCAATGACAGAAGTGTCAACAATTCTTCAATGGGCGGAACGCCATCTGCCAGCAATATCGGCAGTGTTCATTCCAGGGGTCCTCAACTGGGAAGTGGACTTCCTCAGTCATCAGGACGTACACGCCATGGAGTGGAGTCTTCATCCGGAGGTCTTCCAACTCCTTGTGGGGTCTACCAGATGTAGACCTAATGGCGTCTCAACACAATCACAAGTTTCCAGTCTTCGGAGCAAGGACAAGGGATCTTCAAGCAGCATTCATGGATGCACTGGCAATTCCATGGAACATTCGGCTGCCATACGTGTTCTCTCAAGTGTCACTCCTGCCCAGGGTACTACGGAATTTCAAGCAAGAAGGAGGAATACTGCTTGTAGTCACTCCAGTGTGGCCCAGACGGCATTAGTTCTCAGACCTGCAGGGTCTCTCGATTGAGCGCCCTCTTCTACTTCCTCAATGCCCAGACCTCCTCGTTCAGGGCCCTTGTGTTTACCAGGACCTGGCAAGACTGGCTTTGACGGTGTGACTCTTGAAGCTTCACTCCCGAGGGCCAAAGGATTTTCTGACATGGTTATTCAAACTAGGTTGAAGGCCTGCAAACCGGCTTCTGCACGGATTTATGATAGGGTCTGGAATTCTTACTTCTCCTGGTGTGTTGCTAAGAATTATGATGCATACAAGTTTAGTTCTTCCAGACTTTTGGCTTTTTTGCAACAAGGCCTTGATTTAGGACTTTGCCTGGCCTCCCACAAGGTTCACATTTCTGCCTTGTCGGTGTGGTTTCAGTGGAAAAATGTATCTATTCCTGACGTTCATACATTCACTCAGGGCATACTATGGATTCAGCCTCCCTATGTCCCTCCTGTGGCTCCATGGGATCTGTCTGTTGTTCTTAATGCCCTTCAAGAGTCTCCGTTTGAACCTCTTGAGTCAGTGGTCCTTAAATGCCTAACGCTTAAGGTCATTTTTCTGTTGGCTATTGCCACTGCTAGGCGGGTGTCAGACTTAGGTGCTTTGTCCTGTCGTCCACCCTTTCTGATTTTTCACCATGACCTGGCAGTTATTAGAACTACCTAAGGTGGTGTCATCTTTCCACCTTAACCAAGAGATTGTGGTTTTGGCCTTTATCTCTCCTGGTTTGTCCTCCAAAGAGCGGTCTTTGGATGTGGTACGAACTCTCCGTGTATATGTAGAAAGGACTGCCTCTATCAGGAGGTCAGATTCTCTTTTTGTACTTTTTGGTTTTCACAAACGTGGCTGGCCTGCGAATAAGCAGACCTTAGCCAGATGGATTAGAATGGTGATTGCCCAAGCTTATGCACAGGCTGGACTCCCAGCTCCTGCTGCTATCAAGGCCCATTCTACTCAGTCTGTTGGACCTTCTTGGGTGGCCCGCCGTGGCGCGTCCGCAGAACAATTGTGCAAGGCGGCTACATGGTCCTCAGTGAACATGTTCATCATGTTCTATGCCTTTGATACTTCCGCCTCCCAGGATGCTTCCTTTGGATGCCGGGTTCTTGTGCCCACTACAGTGTGTCCCCTCCCATGAGGAACTGCTTTAGGACATCCCTGATGTTATTCCCTGTGGAATACCAGTGTACCCCACTGCAGAAAAGGAGATTTATGGTAAGTCTTACCATTGTTAAATCTCTTTCTGTGAGGTACACTGGTTTCCACAGGGCGCCCACCCTGACGCACTTAGCGTCTTTGGGTTTCTATGGCATTAGCTGCTAGTCCCTTCTCCTGTCGTGAGAATGTGGGTCTATGTGACTAACATCTACCGTCTCTCTTAACCTGCTACTGCATTGAACTGGTTAACAAAACTGAGCTACAATGCCTGGAGGCGGGGCTATAGAGGAGGCGGTGCAGTACATCCTGGGAACAGTCAAAGTTTTAGCCTGTTGGTGCCTCGGATCAAGATCCAACTCTACACCCCGATGTTTTTCCCTGTGAAAACCAGTGTACCTCACAGAAAGAGATTTAACAATGGTAAGTCTTACCATAAATCTCCTTTTTTTTTATCTGTCCCACCTATAGTAAGCCATGTTTTACCAAGATGCATATTGCTCCTTTTTTTCTTACTCTTACATTTGAGCCAGCCCCCTTGTATAAAGCACTGCACTATCCATTCTTACATGTGAGACAGAGGCCTGATTCAGGCGACTTGTACCGTCAACAGTAAAACATTGGAGCCGCAACTTGCGGACAGGCATATTTTTATTTGCATAGTCATTGGCAATTTTGCTGCTATTTGCGTTCTATTATGAAAATCACAGAGACCCTCCAATTATGAGAAATTTGAGGGTTTTAGATGCCAGCTTCTTTCTGTATATGTATCTTCTTACAGCAAGGACATTTGTTCTTAGCTATTTGTATGTTTCTTAGATGTAAAAGGCGGTTTGGCCTACTAATGACACCGTGCATCTTTTGGCACTCAGTCATGACAAGTGTAGTCTTACTAATTAGCTGTTATGTTTGCCAAAACAGTATGTAACACTATACATATCTGTTAGTGGTGTTCTCAGGTAACATGAAGCCTATTAGTACTACATTAAATCAGTGTGACACAAACAGTGATGACAACTCTGAGGTTTATATAAATTGTTGGTAAAATATTTATCAGCAGTAATTCCACATATCTCCATCTCTGTGGCTATCTGCATACAGGGCCTCATTCAAATGTAGATAGTGTTAGACACAGGCAGCCTATATTTTAAGTCTGCACATGCATCTGAATTGCACTGCGTATGTGCACCAATGGCTACTGCCGGCAAATGCAGAACTAAATTAGCTGCAGTTAGAGGCAATTTTAGTGGATGTTCCTGGGAGGTAATAGGGGAAACTAGTCAGATGCGGGAGTATTGTGGCCAATAACTCCAGCTTTTGCTGCACTTACACTGGTAGTGGCGGCCATGTTCCGACGGACAATCTGTGCCTCTGTAGGGCTGGTGCACTGTCCAATGGTGCAACCGATGGTGCAACTATTTACGCACAGTGGTGGATTAGCATACCTCCCAACTGTCCTAATTTTCACTGCACTGTCCCGCGGTGGGGGGGAGGGGGGGTCAGTTGGGAGGCTCCTGTAGTCACTACTCTGCTTAGCAAAGCTGCGGTGAATAGACGCTGTGCGCATGTCTATTCACTGAAGACGTCGCAATCCCACATGACAGTATGTGCTGTGGCGGCGCTGTCCACTGCTGCTTCAGGGACAGTGCCGCCAGAACAGGGGTTAGCGCCGGTTTCCTGGGGTAGCACCGGTGTCTGGCGGCACAGCACTACATGGTGGAGCATCTCTAAATGTCGGAAGCAAGGGATGATGGGAGCTGTAGTTTTATTTAGACCTCCTCCAGTGTAGTGTGGTGCCGCTGGACACTGGGTGGTGTGTTGGTGTGTGTGTGTGTGTGTGTGTGTGTGTGTGTGTGTGTGTGTGTGTGTGTGTGTCTAGGGGGCGGGGCTTTGCCAGCAACTTTAATGGTGGGGGCCCCCACAACCTCCGTTGCCCTGGGCCCCCACCAACCTTAATTCGGCTCTGGGTCCCCTCCTCTCCCATAGCTGGCACCGCCGCTGTTAGCACACTGAGCACTAGAGATTCTGGCAAAGTGCCAGAGTCTACAGCGCATGCTCAGGACTCCTGGGCATGCACCGTAGACTCTGGCACTGTGCCAGAGTCTCAGTCCTCAGATGCTAACAACAGCATTGCCGGCTACGGGAGAGGAGGGGGCCCACACACGGAAACTGCACACGGGTCCCCTCCTCTCTAGATACGCCCCTGGACACATTACTTCTGTGTCTGTATGCAGTCTGTACATGCAGAGCGCAGAGTCAGAAACACACTGCCACAGAAGATGAGTACTCAGGGGACACAGGGGGAAGGGGAGAGGGGGGTAGGCAGAGCTGGCCCTAGGCATAGCCAAACTATACCATGGGGCACAAGCAGCTTCTGCTGATTAAAATGATATGCAGCATGCCTAAATGCTGTGTGTAACTGCAGCTGTATCTGCATATGACATGCTACGTTACAGTGTATTCCTGGAAATCACTGTAATGTAGCATTTCATATGCAGATACAGCCACAGTTGCACACAGAAGATAGGCATGCCGCAGATCATGTTATTGTGCATCCTAGCCACATAGTAATGAAAATAATATGCATTTTCATCAAAAAAACGCACCAGACGTTAGCAAAGCTTACAGCTGACTCACGCCAGGCATCTCCTACTGCATGGCTTATTGAGGCAAGATGTATGTGGACACATCTGTATCCAAGCAGAGGCAGAGGTCACAGAGTTAGTGGCCATGTGAGTGCTGTGTGCGGGTGGGTTGGTTGTGCAGTAGTGCTCAGCATATGTGTAAGGAGCATTATGCGTGTCATTACGTGTATAAGTGCACTAATAATGTGTGGCATATGTGAAAGGAACATCATGTGTATAAGGGCATTAATAAAGGTTGGTATAATAAGTAAGGTGCATTATGTTTATAAGTACATTAGTAATGGGTGTCATATGTGTAAGGGACATAACTATGTGGTATTATGTGTCTAAATGCATTACTCATGTGTGGCATTATGTGTATAAGGTGCTCTACTGTGTGGTGTAATGTATAGAAAGGTCACTGTGTGGTCTAATTTGAATAAAGAGCAATATGGTGTGGTGTAATGTGAATAAGAAGCCATTCAGTGTGACGTAATGTGACTATGGAGCACTATTGTAAGGAGTAATGTATATAAGGTAAAGTGGTACTACTGTGTGATGTAAAGTGAATTAGAGACACTATCGCATGATAAAATGTGAATAAAGTTGCACTACTGTATAGCGTAATTTGAATTGGGGGTACTATTGTGCAGGGCCTGATCAACTGATCAGGCTGTAGCCTGGAGCACTGGGTCCTGGGGGGGTGGGAGGGGGGGGGGGGGCGCAGCACTGGCACAATAGATTCATTAGGTTTCTTTTATTTTACCTCTAAGCAGCGACAGCAACACTCATTTCTGCCATCGCCACTCATCTGCCCTAAGCTGTCATCGGGGCCGCCCCTAGTTTCAAGGGGGCAGGCCCCGTCTGTCACTAACACCCAGGCTAAGATATGAAGGCAGATAACAGCAAATCCGATGCTGTTAGCTGCCCTGATATGGTATTCACTGTCAGTATGGTCTCGTGAGATTACCACATCTCGCGAGATCAGGCTAAGCACACAGACAGCACCTGCAGCTAACAACATCGCTTATGCTGCCGGCTACCTGCTGTGAAGACCTAAAGAAGATACTGAATAAAGAAGAGGAGCTCCAGGGGCCCTTTGTAGCCTGGTAACCCCTTAATATGCTATAGTAACCATTGAACGGTGAGTTTGATGACTATATTTAATGTATCGTTTCATATTATTGTCATTAGTCTATGTTTCTATAGAATAAAAAAAAAATACAATTTGTATCAGCAAACAATAATTGAATCTGGGGTAAATTTTGACACATAATTACAGATTTTTAGCTGAATATGAGCAAAAACTTTGGTAGTAGGGGGTGGGGGGAGGGGGCGACCATATCTGTATTAGCCTAGGGAGGCTGGAACCATTAATCAGGCCCTGCTATTGTGTGGCCATGCCCCTTCCTAGCAAGAACACACCCCTGTTTGGGCTGTGCACCAAATCTGCGCACTATTCCTATTTAAAATATAGGGGATAGGAACATCAAAATGAGGACTGCTATTTGGTGAGGGGTGATGGTGCCGGGAAAGGGGTGCAGGGTCAGAGGCGGAATGAGCGGTGGTGTTAGGGGGCACCAGCCAAATTCTTGCCCAGGGCATCATATTGGTTAGGGCCGGCTCTGGGGGTAGGTGCCCAGTGCAGCATACAGAGGGGGGCCATATGGGATGGGGGGGGGGGGGGGGAGACAAGGTAAGGGGCCATTTTATTGGAGGAAGTCCCCACAACTTGGTTGCCCCAGGGCTCCCACAAATCTTAATCTGGCCCTGATATTAGTTAAAAATTTGTTTTTGTGTTCAGTTTCCCCTCAATGGTATTATGAAGTAATATGCTATCGGAGGCATTCTGGATATACAACACAGTAACAAGTGACTTTTTACAACATGCATACGTTTGTACAATCTTGTGACTATATATTTAATTACTCCTGTGCGTGTAGGGGATAACTGTCCACAACACCAAACAGATTAAGATGAACTGATAATGCTATTCCAGCCTGGTGATGCTGGAGTATGTGAAACACACAGTTTACATGCTGTCAGCAGACATTCCCAAGCAGTCAAAACATCCGCAACTTTGAGAGACTTTGAAGTTATGTAAGTATATGAGCAAAGAGTGAACATCTAGACTGAAATCTTTCTGTGTAGGGTCCACCTTCTAATTATGTTATCTTCTGTTCTGCACATCATAGACATTATGACATGTATTGATGTAATTTTCACTATTAGTAGTTAAGGTATTCTCTGTAAAGCTCTGCGGAATATGTATGCGATATATAAATAACTAGTAATAAATAAAATTATACATTTTCTCAGATAAGTATGTGTTTGATTTTCTCACAAGCTAACCCTTTTTAGTGGTCATTAATGTAATGGCATTTTTTATGGAAAGCCCATCATGTGTACTATAAGGGATGAAGTCATGTGACCGGTGGTCAGGAGACCGACGATCACATAACCTCCCCCTACATCCCGCTCTCTCACAATCCCGACGGTGAATGAACATTAATGGAAAGTTATCACTTTTACATGTGGTATAAATTTCCTTATTGAGTAAATAACCACTAAAATAGGGTTGGAAACAATGGGGGTAATTCCAAGTTGATCGCAGCAGGAAATGTTTTAGCAGTTGGGCAAAACCATGTGCACTGCAGGGGGGACAGATATAACATGTGCAGAGAGAGTTAGATTTGGGTGTGGTGTGTTCAATCTGCAATCTAATTTGCAGTGTAAAAATAAAGCAGCCAGTATTTACCCTCCACAGAAATAAAATAACCCACCCAAATCTAACTCTCGCTGCACGTTACATCTGCCTCCCCTGCAGTGCACATGGTTTTGCCCAACTGCTAAAAAATTTCCTGCTGCGATCAATTGGAATTACCCCCAATATACTGACATTCATAATAATAATGAATAATTTTATTTATATAGTGCTCTTTCTCCAATATGACTCAAAGCAATTAATAGATAGAATGAAGATAATACAGTACAGAAACAATGAAGTACAGAACAGCTTTTCAGAAAATACAGAAGCATGTAGATACTAAAGGACATTATGGAAATGCTTGAGTAAACAGTAAAGACTTGAGTCTGTTTTAGAAGGATCCTAGAGTGGGGGCCTTTCAAACTGTATGAGGAAGCAAGTCCCATAGAGTCAGAGCCGCATGAATAAAAGCTTGACCCCCAGATGAATTACGGAAGATTCTAGGTACTGCTAAAAGTCCTCCATCTACAGATCGCAATAATCGAGTGGGGCAGTATGGGGTCAGTAGCTGCATCAGGTACCTTGGGACCTGGTCATGCAGGGATTTGAAAGTGAGTAAGCCAATCTTGAAAACAATTTGCCATCTTACAGGCCACCAGTGGAGGAAGTAGAGAATGGGCGTTATGTGGCTGGAACGGGCTGGTTGGTTAATAGCCTGCCAACTGCGTTTTGTACCAGCTGTGGTACAATTCTTTTGCTGGGAGACCAAGGTAGAGGGCATTGCAGTACGCTAATCAAAATGATACAAGTGCATGGATGACTTTTGGTAGATCTCCAGATGGAATTAAGAGCTTGATTCTGGATATGTTCCTCAGATGAAAGAATGAGGATTTGATTGTTGCTGGTATCTGATGTTTTAGTATCAAGTTACCATCCAGGACACACCAAGATTCCACACATGATCAGTGTTTTGTATTTCTGAGTCCCCATATGTAAGTCCAGTTGGTTGGCGATATTGCAGGCTTGTCCTTTGATGGTGAGCTTCTATCATAAGGACCTCTGTTTTTGCAGGATTCAGTCGCAGACAACTGGCACTCATCCACTCCTGCAGCTCAGCTAGACAGCCATTTAGGGTTGTTATATGGTTCTCAGTAGCCGGAGCAAAGGACAGATACAGTGGTGTATCGTCTGCATAGCAGTAGTAGAACAGGCAATGGCATCTGATTATTCCATCCAGTGATAGCATGTACACTGCAAAGCAGCAAGGGAGATAGCATAGAAGCTTCTGGAACACCACATGGCAGTGGCAGTGGTACTTGTGACGATGAGTATAATCCAGACTATACTCTCTGTGACCTTCCGGTGAGAAATTATTTGAACCAGCTAAGGACTGTGCCATGCAGTTGACATTGACCATATTGACATCATGTAGACAGTGATGAAATGTTGACATGTTAGAATGTTAACATATCATCTCTGGTGGGCCAGTGATGACTTGCCTGCTCTTGGTGGCTGCAGCAGCATCTTCCTGGTCTCACCGGTCATATGACCACATCACTTCTAGGTCAGATCACGGATCCTCCGGCATTCTGGTAAGCATTTCTCCGCTATCCCTAACCCTAATTTCTATCCCTAATATTAAATCTCCCTCTAGTGCTTGATCCTAACCCCTCCACCCCCCAGCAGACTAATCCTAACCCTCCAATCTGCAGCCTAACACTACTGACAACATTCTGACACTGTCAAAATGTCACATGTTGAATGTGACACATTGCCTGTCATTGACATTTTAACAATATCGACAACATAACTGTCAGCATTGTGGTGTGTTGACATTGTTATTGGCGACTATTTCACTACATCCCACTAAAATATAACGTGTTTACACCTGGTTTACCCCTAACAATCCCTCACAAAGCATGCACAATGACATGTTCATAAAATTGGTCATAAAATTTGATATTATATGTATGTTTCATTTAGAAAACAACTTTCCTCTACTTGTCTGTCGTCCTGTTTCAAATATTTGTTGTTGTCATCCAAGTATATAATTTTAACATACAACAGTTGGCTACTTAACTTATACTATACCAGTGGCTGCCACAGCATATTGTATTAAAATATACTGGTATTGTATTACATTTTTCTTGTATAATAAACAGAATTTCTCAAATGAATAAATAAAATCGAAATCTGTTAAATGTATGCACATATGGGCCCTCATTCCGAGTTGTTCGCTCGGTAATTTTCTTCGCATCGCAGCGATTTTCCGCAAACTGCGCATGCACAATGTTCGCACTGCGACTGCGCCAAGTAAATTTGCTAAGAAGTTTGGTATTTTACTCACGGCATTACAAGGTTTTTTCTTCGTTCTGGTGATCGTTGTGTGATTGACAGGAAGTGGGTGTTTCTGGGCGGAAACTGGACGTTTTATGGGAGTGTGTGAAAAAAAGCTGCCGTTTCTGGAAAAAACGCGGGAGTGGCTGGAGAAATGGGGGAGTGTCTGGGCGAACGCTGGGTGTGTTTGTGACGTCAAACCAGGAACAAAACTGACTGAACTGATCGCAGTGGCAGAGTAAGTCCCGAGCTACTCAGAAACTGCTAAGAAATTTCTATTCGCAATTTTGAGAATCTTTCGTTCGCAATTTTGCTAAGCTAAGATTCACTCCCAGTAGGCGGCGGCTTAGCGTGTGCAATGCTGCTAAAAGCAGCTTGCGAGCGAACAACTCGGAATGACCCCCATTGACATGTATGCTGACTGCTGACTAATGTCATAGGAAACTTTAAGTTAATATACTGTTACGCTTTAGTCACTTAAGGATGAACATATCTGGGGTTTTACTGAATTATGGAGTCTATGTACTAAGCCTTGGAAAGTGATAAAGTGGAGAGAGATAAAGTACCAGCCAACCAGCTCCTGTCATTTTTCAAACACAGCCTGTAACATGGCAGTTAGGAGCTGATTAGCTGATACTTTATCTCCGTCCACTATATCTCTCTCCAAGGCTTAGTACATAGGGGGTAATTCCAAGTTGATCGCAGCAGGAATTTTTTTTAGCAATTGGGCAAAACCATGTGCATTGCAGGGGAGGCAGATATAACATGTGCAGAGAGAGTTAGATTTGGGTGGGGTGTGTTCAATCTGCAATCTAATTTGCAGTGTAAAAATAAAGCAGCCAGTATTAACCTGCACAGAAATAAAATAACCCACCCACATCTAACTCTCTCTGCACATGTTACATCTGCCTCCCCTGCAGTGCACATGGTTTTGCCCAACTGCTAAAAAATTTCCTGCTGCGATCAATTGGAATTACCCCCAATATACTGACATTCATAATAATAATGAATAATTTTATTTATATAGTGCTCTTTCTCCAATAGGACTCACGGCAATTAATAGATAGAATGAAGATAATACAGTACAGAAACAATGAAGTACAGTACAGCTTTTCAGAAAATACAGAGCGCATGTAGATACTAAAGGACATTATGGAAATGCTTGAGTAAACAGTAAAGACTTGAGTCTGTTTTAGAAGGATCCTAGAGTGGGGGCCTTTCAAACTGTATGAGGAAGCAAGTCCCATAGAGTCCGAGCCGCATGACTAAAAGCTTGACCCCCAGATGAATTACGGAAGATTCTAGGTACTGCTAAAAGTCCTCCATCTACAGATCGCAGTAATCGAGTGGGGCAGTATGATATCAGAAGCTGCATCAGGTACCTTGGGACCTGGTCATGCAGGGATTTGAAAGTGAGTAAGCCAATCTTGAAAACAATTTGCCATCTTACAGGCAGCCAGTGGAGGGAGTAGAGAATGGGCGTTATGTGGCTGGAACGGGCTGGTTGGTTAATAGCCTGCCAACTGCGTTTTGTACCAGCTGTGGTACAATTCTTTTGCTGGGAGACCAAGGTAGAGGGCATTGCAGTACGCTAATCAAAATGATACAAGTGCATGGATGACTTTTGGTAGATCTCCAGATGGAATTAAGAGCTTGATTCTGGATATGTTCCTCAGATGAAAGAATGAGGATTTGATTGTTGCTGGTATCTGATGTTTTAGTATCAAGTTACCATCCAGGACACACCAAGATTTCACACATGATCAGTGTTTTGTATTTCTGAGTCCCCATATGTAAATCCAGTTGGTTGGCGATATTGCAGGCTTGTACTTTGATGGTGAGCTTCTATCATAAGGACCTCTGTTTTTGCAGGATTCAGTCGCAGACAACTGGCACTCATCCACTCCTGCAGCTCAGCTAGACAGCCATTTAGGGTTGTTATATGGTTCTCAGTAGCCGGAGCAAAGGACAGATACAGTGGTGTATCGTCTGCATAACAGTAGTAGAACAGGCAATGGCATCTGATTATTCCATCCAGTGATAGCATGTACACTGCAAAGCAGCAAGAGAGATAGCATAGAAGCTTCTGGAACACCACATGGCAGTGGCAGTGGTACTTGTGACGTTGAGTATACTCCAGACTAAACTCTCTGTGACCTTCTGGTGAGAAATGATTTGAACCAGCTAAGGACTGTGCCATGCAGTTGACATTGACCATATTGACATTCATCATGTAGACAGTGATGAAATGTTGACATGTTAGAATGTTAACATATCATCTCTGGTGGGCCAGTTATGACTTGCCTGCTCTTGGTGGCTGCAGCAGCATCTTCCTGGTCCCACCGGTCATATGACCACATCACTTCTAGGTCAGATCACGGATCCTCCGGCATTCTGGTAAGCATTTCTCCGCTGTCCCTAACCCTAATTTCTATCCCTAATATTAAATCTCCCTCTAGTGCTTGATCCTAACCCCTCCACCCCCCAGCAGACTAATCCTAACCCTCCAATCTGCAGCCTAACACTACTGACAACATTCTGACACTGTCAAAATGTCACATGTTGAATGTGACACATTGCCTGTCATTGACATTTTAACAATATCGACAACATAACTGTCAGCATTGTGGTGTGTTGACATTGTTATTGGCGACTATTTCACTACATCCCACTAAAATATAACGTGTTTACACCTGGTTTACCCCTAACAATCCCTCACAAAGCATGCACAATGACATGTTCATAAAATTGGTCATAAAATTTGATATTATATGTTTGTTTCATTTAGAAAACAACTTTCCTCTACTTGTCTGTCGTCCTGTTTCAAATATTTGTTGTTGTCATCCAAGTATATAATTTTAACATACAACAGTTGGCTACTTAACTTATACTATACCAGTGGCTGCCACAGCATATTGTATTAAAATATACTGGTATTGTATTACATTTTTCTTGTATAATAAACAGAATTTCTCAAATGAATAAATAAAATCGAAGTCTGTTAAATGTATGCACATATGGGCCCTCATTCCGAGTTGTTCGCTCGGTAATTTTCTTCGCATCGCAGCGATTTTCCGCAAACTGCGCATGCACAATGTTCGCACTGCGACTGCGCCAAGTAAATTTGCTAAGAAGTTTGGTATTTTACTCACGGCATTACGAGGTTTTTTTCTTCGTTCTGGTGATCGTTGTGTGATTGACAGGAAGTGGGTGTTTCTGGGCGGAAACTGGCCGTTTTATGGGAGTGTGTGAAAAAAAGCTGCCGTTTCTGGAAAAATCGCGGGAGTGTCTGGAGAAACGGGGGAGTGTCTGGCTGAACGCTGGGTGTGTTTGTGACGTCAAACCAGGAACGAAACTGACTGAACTGATCGCAGTGGCAGAGTAAGTCTCGAGCTACTCAGAAACTGCTAAGAAATTTCTATTCGCAATTTTGAGAATCTTTCGTTCGCAATTTTGCTAAGCTAAGATTCACTCCCAGTAGGCGGCGGCTTAGCGTGTGCAATGCTGCTAAAAGCAGCTTGCGAGCGAACAACTCGGAATGACCACCATTGACATGTATGCTGACTGCTGACTAATGTCATAGGAAACTTTAAGTTAATATACTGTTACGCTTTAGTCACTTAAGGATGAACATATCTGGGGTTTTACTGAATTATGGAGTCTATGTACTAAGCCTTGGAAAGTGATAAAGTGGAGAGAGATAAAGTACCAGCCACCAGCTCCTGTCATTTTTCAAACACAGCCTGTAACATGGCAGTTAGGAGCTGATTAGCTGATACTTTATCTCCGTCCACTATATCTCTCTCCAAGGCTTAGTACATAGGGGGTAATTCCAAGTTGATCGCAGCAGGAATTTTTTTTAGCAGTTGGGCAAAACCATGTGCACTGCAGGGGAGGCAGATATAACATGTGCAGAGAGAGTTAGATTTGGGTGTGGTGTGTTCAATCTGCAATCTAATTTGCAGTGTAAAAATAAAGCAGCCAGTATTACCCTGCACAGAAATAAAATAACCCACCCACATCTAACTCTTTCTGCACATGTTATATCTGCCTCCCTGCAGTGCACATGGTTTTGCCCAACTGCTAAAAAATTTCCTGCTGCGATCAACTTGGAATTACCCCTATAGGGCCTAATTCTGAGTTGATTGCAGCAGCAAGTTTGTTAGCAGTTAGGCAAAACCATGTGCACTGCAGGGGAAACAGATATAACATGTGCAGAGAGAGTTAGATTTGGGTGTGGTGTGTTCAAACTAAAATCTAAATTGCAGTGTAAAAATAAAGCAGCCAGTATTTACCCTGCACAGAAATGAAATAACCCACCCAAATCTAACTCTGTCTGCAAATGTTATATCTGCCCCCCTGCAGTGCACATGGTTTTGCCCAATTGCTACCAAACTTGCTGCTGCGATCAACTCAGAATTACCGCCATAAACCGCTTAGAGCAGGCATGTCCAAACGGGAGGTCTTCTGTATGCCGAATGTCGGGATCCCGATGCACAGTATACCGGCGCCGGAATCCCGACACCTGGCATACCAACAACTATTCTCCCTCGTGGGGGTCCACGAACCCCTGGAGGGAGAATAAAACAGTGTGGCGCGCGTATCGCGCCACCGTGCCTGCAGTGTGGCGAGCGCAGTGAGCCCGCAAGGGGCTCCTTTGCGCTCGCCACGCTGTCGGTATGCCGGCGGTCGGGCTCCCGGCGCCGGTATGCTGGTCACCGGGAGCCCGAGCGCCGGCATACCGTACTACACCCTGTCCAAACTGCAGCCCTCCAGCTGATGTGAAACTACATATTCCAGCATGCCCTGACACAGTTTTGCAGTCAGAGAATGCTAAAGCTGTGTCAGGGCATGCTGGTATGTGTAGTTTCTCAACAGCTGGAGGGCCGCAGTTTGGACATACCTGGCTTCGGGTGTACAATAAAATAATAAAGTCAAAGTTCAAGAGGTGCAGTTACATCACATTTACAAGACAATAGCATAATTATATGGAAGATTACAGTGCAAAGCTATTTGCTTACGTACAGGAATATTCTGTTCAGTGTCTGGATGTTTGTTCTTTCACAATCAGAGATCCATGTAATTTACAGAAACATTAAGGGTATTATTTAACAATGTGCATGAAATATCAGGAAAGTGGTATTAGAGTGCACAAACAGCAGATATGCCACTTGGTTTTACCTTGTTTGGGGGGAAATCAATAAATGTGTGCGTAATATTCAGAGATTAAGCAAATAACGAAAACACTATCTGTGGTTTCGCTACAATATATTACCTCTCATTGAAAGATAATCGATTTGGAAACAACTGAGAACATTTCTACACGCCAAAAGTACTGTACAAGCAAAGGTGTAAATGTAACAACTGAAACAATGTAGAACAATTTTGCAAAGTTGTCTAACTCACAAATAAACACAATTCAAGAAATATATGAAAGGGGATATTTAGTTGTAAATGTTCCTGACACTTTCTTTTCCCTTGTTTGCACTATCATGTGTGACTGACATTTACCATATGGTATGTGCTCCGAAGCCTGTACAATAGAAATGCAAATATGTACATACATGCTGTGCTATATCTTTTCTGACACACCATATGGGACCATATGCCTATCATAATCCATGATATTTATGACAACGTACAAAGAGTGACACCTCACCCCAACTATAAACAATATCACCATTCAAAGTAAGATTTGAGTCCTAATGGAGAGAGAGCACTATAGAAAGAAAATTATTATTATTATTATTATTAATAATAATAATATTATTACTATGATTATTATATTATAATTAGTAGTATTTTTCATTATTATTATTTGCCTTTTAATAGTTGTCAAAATACAGGGGAGATGTATCAAACCTTTAAAAGAGAGATACAATGGAAAAGGTGTCCATAGCCACCAATCTAGCAGACTATAAAATGTCCGTTAAAAGCTGGTTGCTATGGGCAACTTCTCCACTTTATTTCTATGGAAAGGTTGCTACAGTACATCTCCTAATCAGATGCGTTTTGCAGAAGTAGTGGCACAGTGCTGTATACTATAATAACCAGAGCCTCTGGCACAGTCATTGCACAGTAGGTGCTGCAGGTCTGTTCCAGCCCAGTGGCACATGTTATTGGGTGTGGTGCGGTGGCCCAACAGTACCAGGCAGGGCACTATGCACGGAGGGGCTGCTGACTGCCAGCACCGGACAGGGGACGGGGCAGAAGCCAGGTGGGCGTGACCTCCACCTCCTCCTAGCCATCAGTCAGTCAGTATCCCGGTGGGATACGCCGCGAGGGGAGGGGTGCATGTTCCTCACTCACCTGCAGGTGGGACAGGCGGGCTCTGTGCTGCTGCTGCGTTACACTATTACCCTGGGAACCCGGGCAGGAGACAATACGCTGTAAGTGATAGTCTGGGCTGCCTGGCACAGCCTGCACCTGGAGGTAGCACACACACTGTAGTGTAACAGGCGGGTTATTGTGCAGCAGCTGCAGGCGTCACACATTGCTGATGTGTAGCTAGTAGCTGCTGCGGATCGGACTCACACAGCAGCCGGGACATTGCAGTGGATACGGCGCTTAGTAAGTTGGAGGAAAGTTTCGCTAGGTGACTCGGGTGTGATTCCGCGCACAGCGGCTGGGAGTGTGTCCTGCTGCGTGTCCCCCGTGTGACTGACTGTCCGCTCTCTTGCTGCGTGTTCCCCGTGTGACTGTCCGCTCTCTTGCTGAGCTCTCCCAGGCTGGCGTTCCTGAGGGCAGTGGTGCACTGTGTTTGGGAGTCTGTGTATGGGATACTTGTTTCAGAGTAACTTGGGGCTATTAAATAAGTTGTATTGTAATGTAACTGTTCTCGTTAGAAAGCATTGGGGTACTGTAGGTTTGATGTCAGGTTGCTCTGGACTGTGAGGTGCTCATCAACTTCTCGATGAATGGACGCAGTGTTTAATATGCATATGATGCCAGCACCATGGGAAACTTGCTGTGGGCTGCTATTTGTTGTATGCAGCAGGTTTCTTGTTTCAGCTTGTATGTGTTCTAGCATGCAGATGTTGTTTTATGTTTTCACAAGCAAAATGTTTGTGAGAAGATTGTTATTCAGTCAGTATATGACTTAAGGGGCTATTTATCGAGGTGTTTTTCCAGAAACTACAGTTCTGCATAAGTTTATGTATCCCCAGTTTAACTCGGGAGCTTTCATAGAAACCTCCTGCTCTAAAGGCTAGCTATTGGTGCAGATTGCAGTCCCCATTGCTATCAATGAACTTTAAGACTACATCTGATCTGACCCATATGTACAAACCCCAGTGGTTTTACCAATCCAGTCAGATAATGTCAACCACTTACTTTATGCATTTGAAGACATTCTTGCAGCAGAACGGATTATGATCCCTTAACCACAGCCTCCAATTTAATATTAGTACATATCATTGGTAATCATATAAAAAATATCACTGCTGCAATGTACATAAAAAATATCAGATATATGTTGGTGTATTTCTCATTTTTCATGTGTTACGTGTTGGGCTAGCATTTTATTCTTTAGTGCTAACCACTTTGCACAATATCTCTGCATCCCTCCCCTTTAGAATGTAAGCTTTCACGAGCAGGGCCCTCTTCCCTCATGTGCTTTTCCATCTTTGACTTAACCTATCTTCTTTTTAATACTCCCTTTGACGACAACAAATTCTAGTTTTCTGCTGTCCTGATATTTATTTCAGTGTCATCTGCTAACACAGCTATGTTTACATACCCTGTACTGGTCTTATATTGTCTTAAACTGGAAGTCACTGTTTTTTCGTTTTGCCTATTTTTTTATGTACTCTGTAATTGGGCGCTGCGGATCCCATGTGGCACCATATAAATAAAGAATAATAATAATAATGCTGTGACAGAATTTATGGGTAGTCTCCCTGAGGTTTTAATCTAATTTGGTGCTTGTACAGTGCAACCATAGCTTGTTCAGGGTCACAATACTAGCACAGTGGTTAGTATTGTGGTGGTGCATGATTAATTTTCTGGCCAGGGCACTATCTTTAATTTTTATGTCCTCCCGTGTGTTTGATCCACTTTCCTCGCATTGTCCAAACAAGGGGGTGTTAGGGTTAGGCACCACCGGGGAGGTTTAGGTGGGGGGAGGGGGTTAGTGTTGGTATACTTTCCAAATAGGTGTTGGGAACCTGCGTGTTGGCATGCCGCTGTCAGTATTCTGTCTGCCGGCATCCCAAGTTCCGAGATCCTGATACCAACCCAGTTATGCTTGGTCTGCCATTGATGAGGTGACTGCCATCATTTTTTTTTTTCAGCATGGAATTATGTTAACTTTTGACAATACATTTTCTATGACTTTAACTATGTATAGAGAGAGTTTAAGCATATAGGGGTCTATTCATTAAGCAATGAAAAGAGTGAAGTTGCCCATGGCAATCGATCAGTTGCTACGTTTAATTTTATAGAATGCACGTGATTTATGTTAATTTAATGCTCATTGGTTGCCATGGGTAACATCTCAACTCTTTTTTTCCCCACTGCTTTATGAATAGACCTCATATTCTCTAGGCCAGTGGTAGCCAACCCTGGTCCTCCAAAGCTACCAACAGTTCACATTTTTCCAGCTCACCTAGCATGAGCACAGGTGTACTCATTACTCACTCACATTTTAACAGATCCAAAGATGGAGCTAATTACTTAACATTTTCCAGGTCTCCTCACAGAATTATAAGTTAACTGTTGGTAACTCTCGAGGACCAGGGTTGGCTACCCCGGCTCTAGGCAGTAGAAGGATTTAGTGTTCACGCTAGGTTGTTTTAGCAGGGCGCCGCGCCCTGCCATTTCTGCGGCGCCCTGCTAGAACAGCCGCCCGCTTTCTGCCCTCCAAGCGTGTAAAGATGCAGTGTGCATGCGCGCGGCATCCATTCACGCTGTGAGAGAGCATGGGGGAAGCCCAGCACCTCCGTAGGTGCTGAGCACGCCCCCAACAGTGACGCCCTCGTCTGTGGGCTGAACCGCCCACTTTTATTACATGTATTGACCACGCTACCCATTTTGCATGGCCACGCCCCTTTTTGGCGCGCGTCTGATTCCCAGGAAGAGTCTTTCACAAATGTGGAAGACCCCTTTGATTCGGCCGGATCAAACTCTCAGAGACAGCGGTTATCACTACCCCTGTCCCTGTGAGTCCTCTTTAGTACATAGAATGCGAAATTCTGTTTACAATGAAAAAAAACAAATAACAGCGCAGTACGGACTGTTAATTGCGGAAATACATAGATCCCTTAAGCCTGTTGCGGTCATAGATCAATGGGTCGATGGTCAAAAAGTGGACAGGATCATCAGATCGACATGGAAATGGTCGACACGTGAAAAGGTCGACATGGCTTTTTAATGTGTTTTTTTTTTTTTTTTTTCTGTGTCCAAATTTCCCTTCCATCACGTGTACCGCTTTGCTCGTCATCCTTCAGGCAAGGTGCCTTTCTCCGCTCGCACAGGTTATTATTCCCAGTTGTAGTCCACGTGGATGGTAAAGTGCTGAAAATGAAAAAAATCTTCAAAAAAACCTCATGCCAACCTTTTGCGCCTGTAGACCTTTTGACTACGTCATCCATATGCATGTCGACCTATTGCTTGTCAAGCTTTTCATTGCCAACCTATCATCCGGATACCGCCTGTCGCAGGTACATTGAGATGGGTGTCGTTCTATGTACATGGCATGGCAATTGTAAATGGTAAATAAGTTGATAATTCATATGGAATAGTGAGCATGCAGATATCCTCTCATGGTTGCCAAGTTCCCAAGAGCAATGTTGTTAAGTCTAACATGAAGCGCCTCTAATTGCTTAGTAATGAGTAAGTATGGGCAACATTGTAAACAATGTAATCTGTATTCATGTTTGTTTCTTCTTTATAATTGACTTTCCATTATAGGTTTATGATTGTTTGTTTATCAAGCTGTCAGTGTAATGAACGTACATACTTGTAAAGTTGTTTTTTAATTTTTTGTCTGATTTATTTATCTCTAAACACATCAATAGAATTGTTATGCATTTTTGTTTTGATAGAAAAATCAGACATGTTTCTGTTCCTCAGATTGCCATGGAGTGGAATGAAAATTCGGAAATCTCATGCGATTTCGCATTTTCTGAAGCACGGAGATGGGTTGAGGTAAGGCTATTAATTAACATGTTACCTCAATTTTAGCTGAAAAACACTGAGGTGGATTGCTGAAGATACTGTAGAGAATTCCGTGTCATCATGTGGTTACATTCCACTGTTCTTCCTTTAAGGCATGATGTATGAGACACAATTGCGTAATGGTTCTTTTACTGGATGCATGTTTCAAAATGCAGGAATGAAGGCGTTTGTTAGTTTTCTAGGCTCCGCTATGAAAGCTAAACAATATCCAGGTCCCCTTAAAGAATAGTGATAGAAAACTTTGATGTCTTCGTGGTTGTGAACCTTTTTTTTTGTTTTGTTTTTTTAACTGAATAGTTTTAATTACATGCAAAGAAATGTGTGATGGGATGATACCAGTTATAGAGAAATAATAGAAGACTAATCTTCAGATGTTGGTATATTATGTTCTAAGCAAACCAGCATAAAATTACCCGTAAGTCAGGAGACCAATATATTGTCTTTCATAAAGGTGGACACTATACACTTGGACAGTTATGTGCCAGCTGGTGTATGCCAATAATAATTGTAGACCTAAACCCAGGATGATTTGCTATAACTACCAAATATACCATCAGAGAAGCTTAACATACCAGCCTGCGTCTCCCCAAGAGGCATTACACCAGCCATCTGTAGACCAGTTTTTACAGGCATTCAATTAGCCGGGAGGTTTTCAATCTACAGACTGTCCTTACTAAAAAAGAAATAATAAAAAAAGAAATTACTTAACCATGTTATTTTCCACTAATTACTTCTGTAACCCAGTTCTCAACATCTTAGCTCTTCGAGACCTACAGTATCCTTAAACATCTTGAAACAGCAGAGCTATTAACATGTCCAAAGTGGGGTTTGTAAGTCTGTTTTCAAGAACTTTTATTTATATATATATATATATCTGGAAGTATTCCTTTCTGAAAAGAATGCTTGCTTCATATACAGTTGGGTTGTCTGTGTAATATCTGATGTCTGCAATATAGCCTCCTATAACGCCGACACCAGCTAACATGTTAAGTGCTGTGCTCCAGTGTCAGGAAATAAAGTAAAGCTTCGTGTTATGATTCCAATGGTATGACTGCTTTCTATACATAAGACTCCTGTTTTCTTTCAGGGGCCAGCTCCTGTGACATTGGGACTCCATATTTGGTTTAAACAGGAGAGCTCTCTCTCGTGTGTTTGTCTATTGTATAATGGGTTCCTATGTAACATGCATTTCTTGATCAATATAGCTCTGGACATCCCAAATATAGCTCAGAAGTCCATCCATCACTGCAAATGTGCAGTATGTGTTTATATAATCAGTGCAGGTAAAACACTGACTTTTATCCAGGTTGTACAAGATCTTTATATAAACTATTGCATTTGGAGGCTCTTTCCAAATGTTTCCTGGCTTGTATCTTAAGGCCCGTACACACTGGTCGATATATCGGCCGTTCTCTTGAACGGCCGATATATCGCGGGACCGGCGGCCAGTGTGTACGGCCGATACATATGTGAACTCCGTCGTTCACAGACGTATCGCGTCAGCCGCGCAGCACAGCCGACGGCCAATATATCTAACGATATATTGGCGCGTCGCTGTGTGACGACCGCCCGTACACATGCTGCGGCGGCCGACTGTGATTGACAGGTGAACTGGGCGGGCGCACGCCCGCCCGCCCAGTTCATGACGTCAGTCCCCCGACGGATCGGGCAGTGTGTATGCACAGCACACTGCCCGATCCGTACATAGATATATCTGCAGATCAATTGATCTGCAGATATATCTACTAGTGTGTACCCACCTTTACACTTGCACAACAACAGATTAAGGGGGCTGTATAAAGAGAGATGAAGTGGTGCAAATGCCTATAAAATCCAATCAGCTACTGTTGTTTTGTGGACTATACTACAGGTTGAGTATACCATATCCAAATATTCAGAAATACGGAATATTCCAAAATACGGAATTTTTTGAGTCAGACTGAGATAGTGAAACCTTTGATTTTCTGATGGCTCAATGTACACAAACTTAGTTTAATACAATATTTTTAATAATTTTTTGGTATTAAATGACCTTCAGGCTGTGTGTATAAGGTGCATATGAAAAATAAATTGTGTGAATGTACACAAACTTTGCTTAATGCACAGAGTTATTAAAACTATTGGTTAGAATTAACTTCAGGCTGTGTGTATAAGGTGTATATGAGACATAAATGCATTCTGTGCTTAGATTTGGGTCCCATTGCCATGATATGTCATTATGATATGCAATGATTCCAAAATACGGAAAAATCCGATATCCAAAATACTTCTGGTCCTGAGCATTTTGGCTAAGGGATACTCAACCTGTATATAAATATCTAGAAGCTGGTGACTATGGCAACTTCTCCATTTTATCTCTCTCTAAGGGTTAGATGTGCTAAAATTTCTAAAAATGAACCCATTGCCCATGGAAATCAATCATATTTTAACTATCTGTTGTATTCTAGAAAATGATACATAGAATCTGGCTGCTATGGGCAACACCTCCACTTGTTATAGAAGCTTTAGTAAAATTACACTGTAGCCCAGTGGTTCCCAAACTTTTTTGAGTTACGGCGCCCTAGAGTATCAGAATTTTTTTCACTGCACCCCTAGGACAAACATTTCTTATTGAGAAATTAAGAAAGAAATATTACATTAAGTAGATTGTGTTTTATATTTCATCCTTGGGCTCAATTGTGTGGTGAGGGTCGAGATTTGCTTCTGTTTGTCCCCATATTTTATGACTGGCAGCCACCAGCACTAGTTTTGCCTCTTATATTGACCATAAATAATTTGAATTGGTCCTGGACCACCAATTCAAGGCACCCCTTCAAGTGTCCCGAGGCACCCCAGGGAGCCACGGCACACAGTTTGGGAACCACTGCTGTAGCCTGTTAGAGGAAAAGTGCAGTACCCTTATAGGCCCTACACACTGGCCGATCCGCCGCGCCGAGCTGCCCGACGGCGGATACGGCCGACGGGCGACCCGGCGGCGGGAGGGCAGTGACGGGGGGGAGTGAAGTTTCTGCACTCCCCCCGTCACCCGGCTGCACTGAAGTGCAGGCAAATATGGACGAGATCGTCCATATTGGCCTGCATGTACAGCCGACGGGGGACCAGCGATGAACAAGCGCGGGGCCGCACATCGTTCATCGCTCGAGCCTACACACTGCACGATATGAACGTTATCTCGTTCATTAATGAACGAGATCGTTCATATCGTGCAGTAATGTCGGCCAGTGTGTAGGGCCCTTTATAGTTTCCTATGCAAGACTTGTCTATATAAGATGCAGAGGATGCACACAACTTGTGTCGTGCAGGCTCTTGCCTTCTAAATGTGGTCATGTGATTTTATTTATTTTTATAATGCCTCCTGGTGATACGGCTGTTGTGGGTACCAGGAAATGTACAGCCTTTCCTTTTTTTTTTTAAATAAGTTAATAGTTTTTGTGTAACCCTCCTTATTTCATTATTTTCTATACACTTGTTGAGACTTTTGTCATGCCCAATTAGGTTGTAAAAGAGACAGACGAAATAACTGGAAAACTAATTAGATAAACCTGTATCTGGAGATTCTTGTTTAGCCTGTTATCCTACAGAGCTTCAACATGTGCTTGCCAACCTTGTTGAATTCCAAATGATAGCTGTTATACTGTAGGTGATCACAGTTGTACTAACAGGCAATTTAACATCAACTCTCTCATACCACTTTCAGACATACGACGCAGGGATTTCCATGCTCAGACCCCTTTTTTTCACCTTTGAAAAATCCTGGGTTTTTGATCGAGACTCCCTTTCAACCTACAGTTGAGACCTGGGAAGTTCCCGAGTCGGTCCCTTTCACACACAAGCCTGGTCTGCCCTGGCAATCTACAAGCCTGGGCTGCCAGGCTGTTGTCATTCACACAATGCATATCATGCACACACGTCATACCTTCGAACCTTTTATACATAAAAATCGGTACAAATGCGAAAAGGGGGCGTGTCCACGGGAAAAGGGGGCGTGATCACACCCATTTTCCCATACTTTCAATGTAAGTTTGGAGAGCCAAAAATCGGTGCAGACCATAAAAAAAAAAAAGTACTGTACCTGCCAAAAAGGTACAGTTGGAGGGCACGACACATATATATATATATATATAAATACACACACACACACACACACACACACACACACACACACACACACACACACACACACATCTAAAACCAGCTGCTACTCTTGGCAGCCCAGAGCAGCCTATCAGAAGCTTCTATGTGGTTCAGGAGTAAAATCCTGGATCGCACCACTCACGCTTCACCCGTGTCAATATCAGGGGCGCTGACCCAGGAACGTGTTGGCACCTTTCAGACTTACAAAAATCCTGGGTTGATGCAAAAACATGGGATTTTAGAGAAATTTAAAATTCTGAGGGTGTCAGGTACAGACAAAGATGCAGGAGGGTGGGGTGTATATAGAGGGTACTTCATTGCTATTTGGTAATATTTCTTGCCTGTACTTTTATATGCCTTTTTATTAACAAAAATCTACAAGGAACATAAAGGGCCTGATTATCACTCCAATGACAATTGGATAGTTGCACTCTCACTTTGAATTTACAGAAATATGTATGTTCACCCATATTTAGAGTTGTACACATCTCTTTGGGCTTGGACTGATATTCCTCACCAGTCCTTTTGAAAATGGTGCTGGAGCTTATCTAAAAGTCAGATGTTGATATGAAAGTTATAGTAGAGTCCATGTTTTCAGACACTTTTTAAGGAACTAGTTGCAAAAATGATACCAACAGCACTGTGCCAGTCTTATGCATTGTTAGAAAACAGCACTTCTCTTCCCCACCTTCATGAGCACTTGCACTAGCCTTTACTTGGTATAACTGCACATCACCTGGAATTGTGCATACTTTATTTATTATTATTATTATTATTATTATTATCCTTTATATGGCGCCACAAGGGTTCCGCAGCGCCCAGTTACAGAGTACATAAACAAATAATCAAACAGGAAAACAGCAACTTACAGTTGATGACAGTATAGGACAAGTACAGGGTAAATAAACATAGTTACATCAGCAGATGACACTGGAATAAGTATCAGGTGGCAGAAGACTGCTGTATTTGGTGCAGTTGAAGATTATTAAAGTAAGAAAGGATAAGCACATGAGGGAAGAGGGCCCTGCTCGTGAGAGCTTACAATCTAAAGGGGAGGGGTAGACAGACAGGGGTGACACAGATGGGGTACATAGAGAGCGTAGAACAGAGGTTTAGGATGAGATTTGGCTTGGTTCTAGAGCAGCACACTGAGAGAATATGCAATAACCTCTGCATAAACATGCATACATTCAACTGGGCATCAGACCCTAAATGTATAACTGCTGCTTTCTTAATACAGGTTTAAAATGTATATGCTTTAGAAGCACCTGCCTGACACCGCCTTTAAAAACATCTGTAACCTTACTTCCTGAGAGGTGCATTACGCTAATGTCCTAAGTACATTTTAGGAAAGGGAGGAAATAGCTGTACCTGCTTTTATGATATAATTATGAGTGAGCAAATTTAAACGGCTAATATGTGGTGTGGTACACACTCTAAATAGCTGGTCAGTGTCTGTAACAATGGAGAGAGAAATGTGGGTCAGTCAAGAGAAGATCGAGATCAAATGTGTCAAAATGGTTCCTTAAAACATAACCACTTTTTTTTTCTTTTTAATTAATAAAAGTTAAGGCAATGTAAGCATAGCAATCATGTCAGTCATCTTTAAGAAATTGGAGAAATAATTGGGTCAATTCAATTCATCACGGATTGAATAGTGCTGAGAGGGAGCTCATGGAGTTATTCAATTCAGTGCGATGTGATGCCTGATGAGACGATTTCTTCTTGCACCCCTTCGGGGGTGTGAGCAGTAATCTGACAAAAGTACTGGGGCAGTGCTGTTTTTTGCCCTTAGCGCAGCGGAAACATCATCACGCCAGGCACTTAAGTCGGGAAAATACTGTTTTTCGCAACTGAACGCCCGGTTTAGTCCTCTTGAGCCCAATGTGAAATCACATTTACAAGGGTACTTGTGAAATACTAAGTATAGCACAACCTATATCCCATGTAGATCAAGTGTTACAGAAATATTTGTAATAATTCACCTGTATAAAGTTACAAAACCAGGTTAATGTTTCCTTTTAAATGAGTGCCCCTTTAAAACATTGGGCAGATTTGCTGAAAATGTGCTGATGCCCGCAATCTCAGAAAAGTAGGACTGTCCCGTTGAAAGAGAAACAGTTGTGAGGTACATATAAATACCTATTTTATGGTAAGTGGTAGATGGGCTACAATTAACTAAGAAAATATTAATCTACTCGTTCGTGACTAGTATGATACGAGTTGATTTTGGTATGCCTTTTGGCTAGTAACTAGGGACAGACTGTAACAATACACAAGTAAATTATAATAAAGTCCTGTAACACTAGGGTGTATTTTTAGCTGTTCATTTTAAAGCTGCAATAATTTAAAAGGTGAAATATCATGATTAGTTTTTGACCAGTATCCTTGTAAATGTGTTTTCACTTATAGGGGGGTATTTAATTGAAGTCGGAACCTGCCGTCTTGTCGGAAGACGGCAGTTTCCGACTATTTTAGGTCTGAATGAAAACACGTGGATTGGCGGATTAGCTGCGGATCGACGTGCTTTTGTCTGAAACGCTGCCAAATCCGACAGGTTTTGGCCCCGTTTCCGACAATGTTAGTCCGACTTTTATAACAGTCGGATTGGCATTGTCGAGAAATTCTGATCCTGGCTCTCACCTCGCTCGGGTGTGACGGGGCAATGCCGCTCCAGCTCCGCGCTGTGTGTGTGTGTAGTACCCGTGTGTGGAAGTAGAAGGCGGGAGGGAGGCGGGCTGCTGTATGCTCTCCAGCTTCACCAGCAAACAGGCTACAGCAGTCGCTCCTGAACAGTATGAACATCTCCGCTACCAGCAACGCCAGGCCATCGCCAGTGTTCAGTATGAAACGGACGTTCATCAGGATCCTTGTGGTAAAGTTCTTGTCTTATATGTAGTGACTTTTATGTATAGTATGTGGCCATTCCAAACTCATATTGAACTAGTCAAATAATACGGTTTAGAATCTAGGATACGTTTTGATGGTCAGTGTCATGTAATGATGACCGGGGGAGGCGGTACTGAAGCAGGCCAGGGCTGGGGGTGGCGGCACGGGAGGGGTTTCGGGGGAAGAGAGTGCCTCTGTCCTCACCCGTGTGCATTGAATACTGCTTTGTCGAATCCTTTCTGACAAGCATTGTATATACCCCTTTATGGCAGTTATGCAATTTATTAAAGATGATTTATACGATTGCTATGGTTAGTTTGCTTTTACCATTTAAATCCCCCCAAAAATTCTTAATATTGTTTAAGAAACTATTTTCAAAATGGCCACAGTTGATCTTGTTCTCATGAGTGTCTCAAACTAATATATACAATATAATAAAACTCTAAGAGTCGTGCCTGTACATAGCATTTTTTTTTTTTTTTAGAAATACAGTATGCTTCTAGCGACTGTTTATGAACTGTGGAGACAAAAATATTTTATTTTCAGAATTTGTTAATTCCAGCGTCACGCAAAAATTACTGGATGAATTTGGATTGCGTTTTCACTATTGTATAGTTTAGTGACCTAGAAAGAAACTAAGGGCGAGGAGCAATAAAGGAAAAACCAGACGTTTGACACTCGATGCACTGAAAGTTGGTGTTCCGATCATGCTTCTGCGGAACTTGACTCTGCCCAATTATGCATTGGAACCCATCTTAAAGCGATTGCTCTGCAGAGGAACCTTATTGAGGCAGAGATTCTAATGAGATGTGGTGCAGATGAGAAAGTGTTTATACCACGTACCCCCCCCCCCCCCCCCCCTCCCCAAATTTTTTTTTTTTTTTCCCTTTTCTAGTCAAATGCCTGCAGTTTCCTGCATGCGTCTGCTTCGCTATGACGATCAACAGTTCGCAGGGTTAAGCGCTCTGGGCTGCAGGCATAGATCTCAGGACCAGCTGCTACTTCCATGGGCAACTGTACGTGGCTTGCTCATGAGTTAGTTGCCCCATGCATCTTTTTGTGTTTAGTCCCTGGAGGAAATTTTTTAAATATTTTTAACAGACATTTTGTGATCAATGGGGTCTATTCATGAAGCAGTGAAGATGTGTGCTACTGGAGAAGTCCATGGCAACCAATCAGCTGCTACATATAAATTTTATAGAATGCACTTGATAAAGGTTACTTCAAAGCTGATTGGTTGCCTTGGGCAACTTCTCCACTGGTTCACTTCTCAAGTCTTTTTTTTACGGCTTGATGAATAGGCCTTAATGTATACAATATAATATATACATCACATTATTAGATGGCACTATTGTCTCTGTAAAATTACTGCCGCTGAGCAATAACAGACATCCACGTGAGCGAAGACAAATGGGCAAACGCTAGTTTATATTAACTACATTTTACAATTTTTTAATTTTTTTTTTTTTTAATGTTTTGGTTTTTCTTTTTTCCCCGTGTTTTGTCTGCATTGCAACAGTGTTGGAAGTTGTTGAATTTTGTTTGCATAATCTACAGTACCGTAAGTGTCTTATTTCCTGTAGTCGGGTAGAGTTCCTGAAATAACTTTCCTTTTAAACCTAATCATTAACAGCTTGTAAAGCTTGAAAGCCTTCAGGAATGGCATTCCAGAAAGTGAAGCATGTCCCCTACGGAGCTGCTGTACACATTTCCGTCACACACATGCATGCCATCCTTTGTAGTTGGTAGATTAAAAAAGCAACAACTTGTGCTTTAGCATTCAGTGATTTGCAGTATAACTTCACAGTGTGAAGAGATCACATTTGTTCAGGGGTCAGAATTGGTAAATGGAATAAACCAGCTTGGCGCTGCATATTGTACTATGAACTACTTGTATTACATTTTTTTTTAACTTTGTTCATATCAGAATGTGGATGTTCTCTGACAGGTAATTTACAGCTAGTTGCTTTTTTTTTTTTTTTGTTGCTACAAAATGCTTTCAGTTAACTGCAGGTACAGTATCGCATGTATATTGAGCATTAACATTGGTATCAATAAGGACAACTGGAGAAGAACCTTCTGGGTAACTGATAACAAATCGGAGTTTGTGTGGCGAGAGAGGCTGGTGGTGCCTCGTAGCCAAGGAAAGGCCAGTAGGTATACCATTATAGAAAAGAAGCACCGATTAAAGTGGCTGCTACCATTTGTGCTCTCCAATGTATATGTCAGAATTGCATACCTCCCAACTGTCCCGATTTTCGCGGGACAGTCCCGTTTTTTGGGGACTGTCCCGCTGTCCCACCCGCGGGCCACAGTGTCCCGCGGTGGGGGTGGGGGGGCAGTTGGGAGGGTCCTGCACTCTCCGCTCTGCAAAGCAGAGCAGCGGTGAATAGACGCTGTGCACACGCGCACAGCATCTATTCAGTGCAGACAGGAGGACAGGGGGCATGCCAGCAGCTCACGGAGCGCTGGGCATGCCCCCTCAGTGACGAAAATGGGGGCGTGGCTCGCGATCGAGGGTCCTCCTGCGAAGACACCCCCCCTTTTTCATAGGCCACACCCTTTTTCGGAGCGAGCGCTTCGCCGCACGTGTGTCCCTCTTTGACTTAGATGAAAGTTGGGAGGTATGGAATTGTGTGTGTATTTGTATACTTTGTTGACTTCCTGTGTTCCATCATCCTGAGCACAGCTGTGTCTGTTACTAACCTATGCTGTAGGTAGTGGGCAGTTGTCAAGATATTGCAGAGGGTATGGCTTTAAAATGATGATTTCTTCTTCAGGGTCCACAGAATTTACCATGGGGGTATAGGTGGTTTGGAAGGAACCGGGCACCAAACAGTTAAATTTTCAGGTCCCAGGATGCACTGAACCTTCCTCCCCTCTACCCCGACCCCAGCCCCAGGCTATCCAGTTTTCATTTGATGACAGCAGGAGCTAGATGCACCTTTAGACAGGGGAGCTGCTGTTAACCTCCTTCTTCGGGTTTAATAGGGTTCCACAGGGAGAACATTGGGGTTGTAGATGGTGGGTGAGAGTTTGGGCACCAAACAGTTAAGCTTTCAGGCTTTCCAGAATGCTTGGCTCCTCTCCCTATAACCCCCACCTCCATGGTAAGGCAGGTCAGTTTTTTTGTTGGTGCAGGCAGGAAAGCTGGTTGCACCTTTTCAGGGGCTGCTATAGCAGCTCTATGCTTTCAAATGTAAAAGTTTTTTTTATCTAACTTCTCTGGGGGGCAATTTAAATGCGGGTCCTTTTAAGATGGGACCTTCCCATCTTAAAAGGACCCGCATTTAAATTGTGGTCCGCCGCGTGTTCCGGGAGATGGCCCCCGAGACTGGTGTGGGCACTGGCGCAAGTCTGGGATTCCAATAGACCACCAAGGCATATAAGGAACAGGTTTTAGTGTATACACTAAATTTATGAAGGCCTTTAGTACCTGTAGTGGAAGACCAGCAAGGGGAGGCGGTGCTTAACCTGTAGTTCCTCCCCCAGTTTTAAGTGTTAGTCTACTGCAGATTTCCCACCCTTCAGCTGTAAACAACACCCCCTTCTTCCCTCAGAGACCAGGGCAGCCGTCTTCAGCATGCAGCAATCAAGGTCTCCGGGGACGCTGAGCTCAGTCTCCCTGTAAAAACGTCTTTAAGGAACCATGTTTTTACAAACAATTATATCCTACCTGCTTTCAAAAACAGGCTCAGTAGTTGATTCAAGTGCTCTTTGCAGTTATATTGTGTGTGTGTGTGTGTGTGTGTGTGTGTGTGTGTGTGTGTGTGTGTGTGTGTCCACTGACAGGACACTGAGCTCCTGAGGGCGATGATCATTAGCCGGGCCAGGCGACCTCTCACTCCTGCAGCATGCCGCCACCCCCTAACAGAGCCAGAAGATTCTGGTGGCAAGTGAGTCACTGGCCCCCACAGCAAGCGGGGAGCCGGTGTGAAGATGGCGGCAACAGGGTGGGAGCGCAGTATTGACTGTGCTCCGGAGGCTCAGTGGTACATAGTGTGGCACTTTGAGGGGTACCCTGAGCCAGCGCCTATACCCTGCACTGGTCACCAAGGCTGTCAGTGACCTCAGTAACGCTGCCAGCACCATTCCTCAGGCCAGTGTAAATGAAGAGTGGGAAGCAGCGCCATGTTCAGGGGGCGGAGCTTCTCCTCGGAGTGGACCCAGCAGCGTTCAGCGCCATATTTCTGCCTGCAGATCCAGTACAGAGACTCTGACAGTAAGAGCTGTCCCTTCACGCAACTCTTGCTATCCTGTGCGGTACCATGGGGTTGTAGAAGGAAGGGGGGGGGGGGGGGGGGAACTGTGTAAATACTGTGTAGTCTATTAAGGTACACAGTCAGCGCCAGGTAGTTATATTATATCTACCTAGGAAAGCGCTGTGTGTGGGTTAGCTCCAATCTCTGTGTTTCTCTGTGGCATGCTTGGGGGGAAACTGTATATGACATTTTCCTGTGTGGGTGTTTGTTTCTCACATAGCCATGTCTAGGGACTCTGTGTCTTATGCTGCAGAGGGCATTTCTTCTCGGGAGGAATCCATTCCATGTACACAGGAATGTAATGTTTTGTCTCAGATCCCTATTACTGAGCTTGAGTGGTTGACCTCTATTAAGGGAGTGATTTCTCAGATCTCATACTGAGACTGAAACAAAGGTATTAAAGAAGTCTATGGCAGTTTGGCCGGGTTCTGTCGCTATTCCTTCAAAATCCCCTAGCAGATACCCACAAAAACGTGCACTTGCCCAGATTATGCAAGATGACACGGATTCCGACTCTGACATGGCTGACGGTGATGGGGATGTGCTGAGGGGGGTGGAATCCCTTGCTAAGGGGGTGCAGCTCATGATTGAGGATATTAGAGATGTGTTAAACATTTCTGACACAACACCTGAGCAGGTTGAGAAGGCTTACTTCACAGATAATAAGAAAGCCTCGCTAACCTTCCCTGCGTCTAAAGAATTAAACGCTTTATTTGAAAAATCCTGGGAGAACCCGGAGAAAAAATTCCAGATCCCCAAAAGGGTTTTGGTTGCCCTTCCTTTCCCTGAGGAGGATGGGAATAAAATGGAAAAACCCACCCATAGTTGAGGCATCTGTTTCCAGACTGTCAAAGAAGGTGACTTTACCTGTCCCTGGGTCTACCGCGTTAAAAGAACTGGCTGATCGTAAGATTGACACTACGCTCAAATAGGGATGTGCACTTGAAATTTTTCGGGTTTTGGGTTCGGTTCCGTGGCCGTGTTTTGGGTTCGAACGCGTTTTGGCAAAACCTCACCGAATTTTTTTTGTCGGATTCGGGTGTGTTTTGGATTCGGGTGTTTTTTTCAAAAAACCCTAAAAAACAGCTTAAATCATAGAATTTGGGGGTCATTTTGATCCCATAGTATTATTAACCTCAATAACCATAATTTCCACTCATTTTCAGTCTATTCTGAACACCTCACAATATTATTTTTAGTCCTAAAATTTGCACCGAGGTCGCTGTATGGCTAAGCTAAGCGACCCAAGTGGCCGACACAAACACCTGGCCCATCTAGGAGTGGCACTGCAGTGTCAGGCAGGATGGCCCTTCCAAAAAATACTCCCCAAACAGCACATGACGCAAAGAAGAAAAAAAGAAAAAAGAGGTGCAAGATGGAATTGTCCTTGGGCCCTCCCACCCACCCTTATGTTGTATAAACAGGACATGCACACTTTAACCAACCCATCATTTCAGCGACAGGGTCTGCCACACGACTGTGACTGAAATGACTGGTTGGTTTGGGCCCCCACCAAAAAAGAAGCAATCTCTCCTTGCACAAACTGGCTCTACAGAGGCAAGATGTCCACCTCAACATCATCGTCCGATTCATCACCCCTTTCACTGTGTACATCCCCCTCCTCACAGATTATTAATTCGTCCCCACTGGAATCCACCATCTCAGATCCCCGTGTACTTTCTGGAGGCAATTGCTGCTGGTGAATGTTTCCATGGAGTAATTGATTATAATTCATTTTAATGAACATCATCTTCTCCACATTTTCTGGAAGTAACCTCGTACGCCGATTGCTGACGAGGTGAGCGGCGGCACTAAACACTCTTTCGGAGTACACACTGGAGGGAGGGCAACTTAGGTAGAATAAAGCCAGTTTGTGCAAGGGCCTCCAAATTGCCTCTTTTCCCTGCCAGTATACGTACGGACTGTCTGACGTGCCTACTTGGATGCGGTCACTCATATAATCCTCCACCATTCTTTCAATGGTGAGAGAATCATATGCAGTGACAGTAGACGACATGTCAGTAATCGTTGGCAGGTCCTTCAGTCCGGATCAGATGTCAGCATCAGCAGTCGCTCCAGACTGCCCTGCATCACCGCCAGCGGGTGGGCTCGGAATTCTGAGCCTTTTCCTCGCACCCCCAGTTGCGGGAGAATGTGAAGGAGGAGATGTTGACAGGTCGCGTTCCGCTTGACTTGACAATTTTCTCACCAGCAGTTCTTTGAACCCCTGCAGACTTGTGTCTGCCGGAAAGAGAGATCCAACGTAGGTTTTAAATCTAGGATCGAGCACGGTGGCCAAAATGTAGTGCTCTGATTTCAACAGATTGACCACACGTGAATCCTGGTTAAGCGAATGAAGGGCTCCATCCACAAGTCCCACATGCCTAGCGTAATCGCTCTGTTTTAGCTCCTCCTTCAATGCCTCCAGCTTCTTCTGCAAAAGCCTGATGAGGGGAATGACCTGACTCAGGCTGGCAGTGTCTGAACTGACTTCACGTGTGGCAAGTTCAAAGGGCAGCAGAACCTTGCACAACGTTGAAATCATTCTCCACTGCGCTTGAGTCAGGTGCATTCCCCCTCCTTTGCCTATATCGTGGGCAGATGTATAGGCTTGAATGGCCTTTTGCTGCTCCTCCATCCTCTGAAGCATATAGAGGGTTGAATTCAACCTCGTTACCACCTCTTGCTTCAGATGATGGCAGGGCAGGTTCAGGTTTTTTTGGTGGTGCTCCAGTCTTCTGTACGCGGTGCCTGCACGCCGAAAGTGGCCCGCAATTCTTCTGGCCACCAACAGCATCTCTTGCACGCCCCTTTCGTTTTTTAAATAATTCTGCAGCACCAAATTCAAGGTATGTGCAAAACATGGGACGTGCTGGAATTTGCCCAGATTTAATGCGCGCACAATATTGCTGGTGTTGTCCGATGCCACAAATCCCCAGGAGAGTCCAATTGGGGTAAGCCATTCTGCGATGATCTTCCTCAGTTGCCGTAAGAGGTTTTCAGCTGTGTGCGTATTCTGGAAAGCGGTGATACAAAGCGTAGCCTGCCTAGGAACGAGTTGGCGTTTGCGAGATCTTGCTACTGGTGCCGCCGCTGCTGTTCTTGCAGCGGGAGGCAATACATCTCCCAGTGGGCTGTCACAGTCATGTAGTCCTGAGTCTGCCCTGCTCCACTTGTCCACATGTCCGTGGTTAAGTGGACATTGGGTACAACTGCATTTTTTAGGACACTGGTGAGTCTTTTTCTGACGTCCGTGTACATTCTCGGTATCGCCTGCCTAGAGAAGTGGAACCTAGATGGTATTTGGTAACGGGGGCACACTGCCTCAATAAATTGTCTTGTTCCCTGTGAACTAACGGTGGATACCGGACGCACGTCTAACACCAACATAGTTGTCAAGGCCTCAGTTATCCGCTTTGCAGCAGGATGACTGCTGTGATATTTCATCTTCCTCGCAAAGGACTGTTGGACAGTCAATTGCTTACTGGAAGTAGTACAAGTGGTCTTCCGACTTCCCCTCTGGGATGACGATCGACTCCCAGCAGCAACAACAGCAGCGCCAGCAGCAGTAGGCGTTACACTCAAGGATGCATCGGAGGAATCCCAGGCAGGAGAGGACTCGTCAGACTTGCCAGTGACATGGCCTGCAGGACTATTGGCTTTCCTGGGTAAGGAGGAAATTGACACTGAGGGAGTTGGTGGTGTGGTTTGCGCGAGTTTGGTTACAAGAGGAAGGGATTTACTGGTCAGTGGACTGCTTCCGCTGTCGCCCAAAGTTTTTGAACTTGTCACTGACTTATTATGAATGCGCTGCAGGTGACGTATAAGGGAGGATGTTCCGAGGTGGTTAACATCCTTACCCCTACTTATTACAGCTTGACAAAGGCAACACACGGCTTGACACCTGTTGTCCGCATTTCTGTTGAAATACTTCCACACTGAAGAGCTGATTTTTTTGGTATTTTCACCAGGCATGTCAATGGCCATATTCCTCCCACGGACAACAGGTGTCTCCCCGGGTGCCTGACTTAAACAAACCACCTCACCATCAGAATCCTCCTTGTCAATTTCCTCCCCAGCCCAAGCAACACCCATATCCTCATCCTGGTGTACTTCAACACTGACATCTTCAATTTCACTATCAGGAACTGGACTGCGGGTGCTCCTTTCAACACTTGCAGGGGGCGTGCAAATGGTGGAAGGCGCAAGCTCTTCCCGTCCAGTGTTGGGAAGGTCAGGCATCGCAACCGACACAATTGGACTCTCCTTAGGGATTTGTGATTTCGAAGAACGCACAGTTCTTTGCTGTGCTTTTGCGCAAGTCTTTTCTTTTTTCTAGCGAGACGATGAGTGCTTCCATCCTCATGTGAAGCTGAACCACTAGCCATGAACATAGGCCAGGGCCTCAGCCGTTCCTTGCCACTCCGTGTCGTAAATGGCATATTGGCAAGTTTACGCTTCTCCTCAGACGCTTTTAATTTTGATTTTTGGGTCATTTTTTTACTGATCTTTTGTGTTTTGGATTTTACATGCTCTGTACTATGACATTGGGCATCGGCCTTGGCAGACGACGTTGATGGCATTTCATCGTCTCGGCCATGACTAGTGGCAGCAGCTTCAGCACGAGGTGGAAGTGGATCTTGATCTTTCCCCATTTTTTTTAACCTCCACATTTTTGTTCTCCGTATTTTGCGCACAACTAAAAGCCACCACAGGTATACAATGTAGATGGATGGATAGTATAGTATTACTTATACTTATGGACGACGAGTGACGACACAGAGGTAGGTACAGCCGTGGCCTACCGTACTGCTGCTTAAGTGCTTATATATAAATATAATATACTGTATAACGGACCTGGTGGACAGTGTCAGCAGCAGACTGCTAAACTAGTATGAAGAAAGAAAAAAAAAAACACCACAGGTATACAATGTAGATGGATGGATAGTATTACTTATACTTATGGACGACGAGTCGACACAGAGGTAGGTACAGCCGTGGCCTACCGTACTGCTGCTTAGTGCTTATATATAAATATAATATACTGTATAACGGACCTGGTGGACAGTGTCAGCAGCAGACTGCTAAACTAGTATGAAGAAAGAAAAAAAAAAACACCAGTGTTTTTCAGGCAGACAAACGTATACTGGACTGGTGGTCACTGTCAGCAAAACTGTGCAGTGTGCACTGACTGTACTCCTGCTATAACTGCTCCCCAGTCCCCACAATTAGGCAGTGTGAGCAGTGCACTCAGCACAGATATATCATGCAGCAGTGCAGCACACTGAGTGAGCACAGATATGGATTGGTGGAGCGTTTTTTTTCAGGCAGAGAAACAACGGATTAAACTCAAAACCCTGCACTGTACTCCCTAACAGCTGCTCCCCGTCCCCAATCCTCCCCACAATTTATAACTAACTAAGTTCTACTATAACGGAGAGGACGCCAGCCACGTCCTCTCCCTATCAATCTCAATGCACGTGTGAAAATGGCGGCGACGCGCGGTTCCTTATATAGAATCTGAGTCTCGCGAGAATCCGACAGCGGGATGATGACGTTCGGGCGCGCTCGGGTTAACCGAGCAAGGCGGGAGGATACGAGTCTGCTCGGACCCGTGCAAAAAAGGGTGAAGTTCGGGCGGGTTCGGATTCCGAGGAACCGAACCCGCTCATCACTACGCTCAAATCAATATACACTGCTTCAGGAGTGGCCTTGAGGCTGACTATTGTCTTTGCATGGATTTCTAAAGCTATAGTAAAGTGGTCAGGCACGTTACTAAAGGATTTGGATTCAATGGATAGAAGTGACATTGAATTATTTTAACGTAGCATACAGGATTCTGCGGGGTTCATGGTAAAATCCATGAAAGAGCTGGGTACGTTGACTGCAAGGGTATCTTCCTTGTCTGTCTCAGCTCGCAGGGGTCTCTGGCTACGCCAATGGTCTGTAGATGCGGAATCCAGGAGAAGTGTGGAGAACCTACTCTACACAGGTCAGGTTCTATTTGGGGAAGCATTGGATGTGTGGATTTCTACGGCAACCGCAGGTAAGTCACCTTTTCTTCCCTCAGCTACGCCTTCTACGAAGAAACCCTTTTCTTCATCTGCATCGCAGTCCTTTCTGACCGCTAAGACAAAAAGGTCCAAGCCTCCTACCACCTTCTTTAGAGGTGGTCATGCAAATCCAAAAAGCCTGCACCTGCAAGCTCCCAGGACCAGAAACCGGCTTCTGGTTCCTCAAAATCCTCAGCATGACGGTGGTCCGCTAAGCCTGGAAGATGGGCTGATGGGTACGAGGCTTAGACGTTTCAGCCACGTCTGGGTTTCGTCCAGCCTGGATCCCTGGGTACAGGATATTTTGTACCAGGGGTAGAGACTGGAGTTTCAAGAACTTCCGCGCATTATGATTCTTCAAATCAGGCTTGCCAGTTTTGCTGGCAGACAGGGCTATCTTACAGAAAGCCATCAAAAATTGGAAAAGTCACAGGTCATTGTCCCTGTTCCACCTTATATGCAAACCAAGCGTTATTATTCAAACATTTTTCGTGGTACCGAAACCGGATGGTTCGATCAGACCGATTTTGAACTTGAAATCGGTAAAACCTTATCTGAGGGAGTTCAAATTCAAAATGGAATCTCTGAGAGCGGTGATCTCAGGTCTGGAGGAGGGAGAGTTTCTGGTATCCCTGAATATCAAGGATGCGTACCTTCACATTCCGATTTGGCAGCCACACCAGGCTTATCTCAGATTTGCACTGTTGCACTGTCACTATCAGTTCCAGGCGCTGCCATTTGGCCTCTCCACGGCACCGAGGGTGTTTACTAAGGGGATGGCAGAGATGATGGTTCTCCTCCGCAGACAGGGGGTGAACATAATTCCATATCTTGACGACCTGCTGATAAAGGCATCGTCCAGGGAGAAGTTGTTACAGTCCATTGCTCTCACGACTTATCTACTCAGGGCGCACCGTTGGATCCTGAACCTTCCAAAGTCACATTTAGAGCCGACAAGGAGATTGTCGTTCCTGGGAATAATCCTCAACACAGAGGTGCAGAGGGTGTTTCTACTGGAGGAGAAAGCGTTGGTGATTCAAACAATGGTCCGGGATGTCCTGAAACCAGCCCGGGTATCGGTTCATCAGTGCATTCGCCTTCTGGGGAAGATGGTTGCCTCTTACGAGGCTCTACAGTACGGAAGATTTCATGCTTGGTCATTCCAACTGGATCTCCTAGACAGGTGGTCGGGATCTCACCTGCACATGCCCCAGAGGATACGTCTGTCGCTGAAAGCAAGGATTTCACTCCTCTGGTGGCTGCAACTGCCTCACCTTCTGGAGAGCCGCAGGTTTGGGGTTCATAGTGTTCACTCTAGGAATTTTTTAGGGCAGGGTGCTGATCACGGGTAGGGCACATTTTTCATTCGGGAGGGCACATTTTTCGTTCGGAAGGGCACATTTTTCAGTTAGAAGGGCAAAATTAGGTACATACTATAATGCTTGGTCCTCCCATTCCCACACGATAAAGAATGGGCAGTGCGCGCCAAAGGCGCGCAGCAAAAATTTAGGGGCGTTGTTTTTCGTGGGGAAGGGGCATGGCCACATAATAGTGGCAATTCACATTACACCACACAATAGTGCAGCTAATACACACTGCACCAGGTAGAACCTCCTATACACACTGCGACAGGTAGAGCACGTTATACATATTGCGCCAGGCAGAGCACATTCTACACTTTGCGCCAGGCAGAGCACGTTATACACATTGCACCAGGTAGAGAGCACTGAGACACACTGCACCAGGTAGAGAGCACTGAGACACACTGCACCAGGTAGAGAGCACTGAGACACACTGCACCAGGTAGAGAGCACTGAGACACACTGCACCAGGTAGAGAGCACCGAGAAACATTGCACCAGGTAGAGAGCACCGAGAAACATTGCACCAGGTAGAGAGCACAGAGTAACATTGCACCAGGTAGAGAGCACGTTATACACATTGCACCAGGTAGAGAGCACTGAGATGCATTGCACCAGGTAGAGAGCACCGAGACACACTGCACCAGGTAGAGAGCACTGAGACACACTGCACCAGGTAGAGAGCACCGAGAAACATTGCACCAGGTAGAGAGCACCGAGTAACATTGCACCAGGTAGAGAGCACGTTATACACATTGCACCAGGTAGAGAGCACTGAGAAACATTGCACCAGGTAGAGAGCACCGAGTAACATTGCACCAGGTAGAGAGCACGTTATACACATTGCACCAGGTAGAGAGCACGTTATACACATTGCACCAGGTAGAGAGCACTGAGACGCATTGCACCAGGTAGAGAGCACTGAGAAACATTGCACCAGGTAGAGAGCACTGAGTAACATTGCACCAGGTAGAGAGCACGTTATACACATTGCACCAGGTAGAGAACACTGAGAAACATTGCACCAGGTAGAGAGCACCGAGTAACATTGCACCAGGTAGAGAGCACGTTATACACATTGCACCAGGTAGAGAGCACGTTATACACATTGCACCAGGTAGAGAGCACTGAGACGCATTGCACCAGGTAGAGAGCACTGAGAAACATTGCACCATGTAGAGAGCACGTTATACACATTGCACCAGGTAGAGAGCACTGAGAAACACTGCACCAGGTAGAGAGCACTGAGAAACACTGCACCAGGTAGAGAGCACTGAGAAACATTGCACCAGGTAGAGAGCACGTTATACACATTGCACCAGGTAGAGAGCACTGAGAAACATTGCACCAGGTAGAGAGCACGTTATACACATTGCACCAGGTAGAGAGCACTGAGAAACCTTGCACCAGGTAGAGAGCACTGTGAAACATTGCACCAGGTAGAGAGCACTGTGAAACATTGCACCAGGTAGAGAGCACTGTGAAACATTGCACCAGGTAGAGAGCACTGTGAAACATTGCACCAGGTAGAGAGCACTGTGAAACATTGCACCAGGTAGAGAGCACTGTGAAACATTGCACCAGGTAGAGAGCACTGTGAAACATTGCACCAGGTAGAGAGCACTGTGAAACATTGCACCAGGTAGAGAGCACTGTGAAACATTGCACCAGGTAGAGAGCACTGTGAAACATTGCACCAGGTAGAGAGCACTGTGAAACATTGCACCAGGTAGAGAGCACTGTGAAACATTGCACCAGGTAGAGAGCACTGAGAAACATTGCACCAGGTAGAGAGCACTGAGAAACACTGCACCAGGTAGAGAGCACTGAGAAACATTGCACCAGGTAGAGAGCACGTTATACACATTGCACCAGGTAGAGAGCACTGAGAAACACTGCACCAGGTAGAGAGCACTGAGAAACACTGCACCAGGTAGAGAGCACGTTATACACATTGCATCAGGTAGAGAGCACGTTATACACATTGCACTAGGTAGAGAGCACTGAGACACACTGCACTAGGTAGAGAGCACTGAGACACACTGCACCAGGGATAGAGCACTGGGAGGGAGGGGAGGACGGGCAGATGCAGAGCAGCACTCACCGTTGCAGCGGGTCCAGTCTCTTGATGCTGACGGCGGAGCCCAGGTCGCCGTGGTGAGGGGGAATGGCCGTGCAGCGCCGTGGTGAGGGGGAATTTCAAACCATGCCGGAGGACTGGCGGGCGGGAGACACCGCAGGCTCTGATTGGCTGCTCCTCCACGCTGCACGCTGACCCTGTCTCCACCTTCAACTGAGAGCTATCAGCGCGGCGGGGGGAGGAGTAACAGTGCGGTGGGGGGAGAAATGACAGCACACTGGCGCGGGGAGAAGTGACGGCGCTGGCGCGGGGAGAAGGCTGTCCTTTGGTGATTAACAGGGCGGCAGGGCGGGCACAAACGGGCAGGGCACTTTCTGTCACTCAGAAAAGGGGCAGGGCGCAGCGCCCTGCGAAAGAAGCTTAGAGTGAACACTAGGTTCAGAACTGGATCCTTCTAACCACGGATGCAAGTCTCAGAGGTTGGGGCGCAGTCATCCAAGGGGAAACCTTCCAGGGAAGGTGGTCATGTCAGGAATCCCTTCTTCCAATAAACATTCTGGAGCTTAGAGCCGTGTACAACGGTCTTCTACAAGCAGCACAACTTCTGCAAGATCAAGCCATTCAAGTGCAGTCGGACAATGTAACGACAGTGGGCTACATAAACCAACAGGGTGGAACGAAGAGCAGAGCTGCAATGTCAGAGGTAACAAAAATCCTCCTCTGGGCAGAAAGGCACGCAGTGTCGCTGTCGGCAATCTTCATTCCGGGAGTGGACAACTGGGAAGCGGACTTCCTCAGCAGGCACGATCTCCATCTGGGAGAATAGGGCCTCCATCCGGAGGTGTTCACGGAGGTGACCAGTCGTTGGGGAGTACCTCAAATAGACATGATGGCCTCGTGTCTCAACAAGAAACTTCGGAGGTACTGTTCCAGGTCGGGAGACCCACAAGCACTGGCGATGGATGCCCTGGTAACACTGTGGGTGTTCAAGTCAGTGCACGTTTTCCCTCCACTTCCACTCATTCCAAGAATTCTAAAGCTTGTAAAAAGAACAAAAGTTCAGACGATCCTCATTGCTCCGGACTGGCCAAGGAGTGCTTGGTTCGCCGATCTACTACTGGAAGATCCAAGGCCTCTTCCTCTTCGGGAGGATCTTCTACAACAGGGGCCGTTCGCTTATCAAGACTTACCACGGCTACGTTTGACGGCATGGAGGTTGAACGCCAGATATTAGCTTGGACGGTCATTCCGCACAAGGTTATTCCTACCCTGATACAGGCAAGGAAAGGAGTAACGTCTAAACATTACCATCGCATTTGGAAAAAGTATGTGTCTTGGTGTGAATCTAAGAAGGTTCCTGCGGTGGAGATTCAACTTGGTCGTTTTCTCCTCTTCCTGCAAGCAGGTGTGGATAAGGGCCTGCGTTTGGGCCTGCGTCTGCCTTCCCTGAGGTTGACTTTTTTTTTAAAGGGGTTCTGCACATCCAGCCTCCCTTTGTGTCGCCGACGGCACCCTGGGATCTTAGCGTGGTGTTGCAGTTCCTGCAATCTGACTGGTTTGAGCCCTTACTGGAGGCTAAGGTCAAGTTTCTCACGTGGAAGGCTGTCACTTTGTTGGCTTTAGCTTCTGCTCGATGTGTGTTGGAATTGGGGGCTTTGTCCTGTAAAAGCCCCTACTTAATTTCCCATGAAGATGGAGCTGAGCTCAGGATGCGTCAGCAGTTTCTTCCAAAGGTTTTGTCGGCTTTTCATATCAACCAACCTATTGTGGTGCCGGTGGCTACTGACTCCTCAATTGCATCAAAGTCATTGGATGTTGTGAGGGCTTTGAAGATCTATGCGAAGAGGACGGCTCGTCACAGAAAATCGGACTCTCTGTTTGTCCTTTTATGATCCCAATAAAATTGGGTGTCCTGGTTCTAAGCAGACGATTTCTCGCTGGATCAGGATCCAGCATGCATATTCTACGGCAGGATTGCCATGTCCAACATCTGCTAAGGCCCCCTCTACTCGTAAAGTGGGGTCTTCCTGGGCGGTTGCCCGGGGTGTCTCTGCTTTGCCGAGCGGCTACTTGGTCTGGGTCAAACACGTTTGCCAAGTTTTACAAGTTCGATACTTTGGCCTCTGAGGACCTAAAGTTTGGTCAATCGGTTCTGCAGGAGCCCCTGCGCTCTCCCTCCCATTCTGGGAGCTTTGGTACATCCCCATGGTACTAATGTGGACCCCAGCATCCTCTAGGATGTAAGAGAAAATAGGATTTTATTACCTACCGCTAAATCCTTTTTTCGCAGTCCATAGAGGATGCTGGGCGCCCTCCCAGCACTTCATAATCCTGCAGTGGTTCTTTGGCTCAGTACTGCTTTATTCTTAGTTAAGTACTGCGTTTCTTTCCTGGGTTCAGTAATGTTTCAGCTGTTGCTGAGTTTTCAGGCTAGTTATAGTTAGCCTGGTTTGTCTGTGTGTGTGTGTGTGTGTGTGTGTGTGTGTGTGTGTGTGTGTGTGTGTGTGAGTGTGTGTGAGAGAGCTGGTATGAATCTCGCCACTATCTGTGTATTTCCTTCTCTCGAAGTATGTCCGTCTCCTCGGGCACAGTTTTCTAGACTGAGTCTTGTAGGAGGGGCATAGAGGGAGGAGCCAGCCCACACTCTCAAACTCTTAAAGTGCCAATGGCTCCTAGTGGACGCGTCTATACCCCATGGTACTAATAGGCGGAAAATCATGTGTTAGCACTGTCAGCAGTGTTCATTCCCGGAGTGGACAACTGGGAAGCAGATCTTCTCAACAGACACGACCTCCACCCGGGAGAATGGGGACTTCCTCCAGAAGTCTTCCAATAGGATTGTACACCATTGGGAAAGGCCACAGGTGGACATGATGGCGTCCCGCCTTAACAAAAAGCTATAAAAGATATTGCTCCAGGTCAAGGGACCCTCAGGCGATAGCTATGGACGCTCTGGTAACACCGTGGGTGTACCAGTCGGTTTAGGTGTTCTCCCCTCTGCCTCTCATACCAAAGGTACTGAGAATAATAAGAAGGCGAGGAGTAAGAACGATACTCGTGGATGGCCAAGAAGAGCTTGGTACCCAGAACTTCAAGAATTTATATCAGAGGACCCATGGCCTCTGCCACTCAGTCAGGACCTGCGGCAGCAGGGGCCCTGTCTGTTCCAAGACTTACCGCGGCTGCGTTTGACGGCATGGCGGTTGAACGCCGGATCCTGAAGGAAAAGGGTATTCCGGAGGAAGTAATTCCTACGCTTACTAAAGCCAGGAAAGAGGTTACAGCAACTCATTATCACCGCATATGGCGAAAATATGTTGCATGGTGTGAGGCCGAAAGGGCCCCAACAGAGGAATTTCAACTAGGTCGATTTCTGCATTTCCTGCAAGCAGGAGTGACTATGGGCCTTAAATTGGGTTCCATTAAGGTACAGATCTCGGCTCTGTCGATTTTTCTTTCAAAAAAAAAAAAGAACTAGCTTCAGTACCTGAAGTTAAGACATTTATAAAAGGAGTGCTGCATAGTCAGCCCCCGTTTGTGCCTCCTGTGGCACCTTGGGATCTCAACGTGGTGTTGAGTTTTCTTAAAATCACTTTGGTTTGAACCACTAAAAACTGTGGATCTGAAATATCTCACATGGAAGGTGGTTATGTTATTGGCCTTGGCTTCTGCCAGGCGAGTATCAGAATTGGCGGCTTTGTCTTGTAAAAGCCCTTATTTGATTTTCCATATGGATAGGGCAGAATTGAGGACTCGTCCCCAGTTTCTCCCTAAGGTGGTGTCAGCGTTTCACCTGAACCAGCCTATTGTGGTGCCTGCGGCTACTAAGGATTTGGAGGACTCCAAGTTGCTAGACGTTGTCAGGGCCCTGAAAATATGTTTCCAGGACGGCTGGAGTCAGAAAATCTGACTCGCTGTTTATCCTATATGCACCCAACAAGCTGGGTGCTCCTGCTTCTAAGCAGACTATTGCTCGTTGGATTTGTAGTACAATTCAGCTTGCACATACTGTGGCAGGCCTGCCACAGCCAAAATCTGTCAATGCCCATTCCACAAGGAAGGTGGGCTCATCTTGGGCGGCTGCCCGAGGGGTCTCGGCTTTACAACTTTGCCGAGCAGCTACTTGGTCAGGGGCAAACACGTTTGCAAAATTCTACAAATTTGATACCCTGGCTGAGGAGGACCTGGAGTTCTCTCATTCGGTGCTGCAGAGTCATCCGCACTCTCCCGCCCGTTTGGGAGCTTTGGTATAATCCCCATGGTCCTTACGGAGTTCCCAGCATCCACTAGGACGTTAGAGAAAATAAGAATTTACTCACCGGTAATTCTATTTCTCGTAGTCCGTAGTGGATGCTGGGCGCCCATCCCAAGTGCGGTTTATCTGCATTACTTGTACATAGTTATTGTTAACTAAATCGGGTTATTGTTGAGCCATCTGTTGAGAGGCTCTATTGTTTCATACTGTTAACTGTGTTTCATATCACGAGTTGTACGGTGTGATTGGTGTGGCTGGTATGAGTCTTACCCGGGATTCAAAATCCTTCCTTATTGTGTACGCTCGTCCGGGCACGGTACCTAACTGAGGCTTGGAGGAGGGTCATAGTGGGAGGAGCCAGTGCACACCAGGTAGTCTAAGATCTTTCTAGAGTGCCCAGCCTCCTTCGGAGCCCGCTATTCCCCATGGTCCTTACGGAGTTCCCAGCATCCACTACGGACTACGAGAAATAGAATTACCGGTGAGTAAATTCTTATTTTCTCGTAGTCCGTAGTGGATGCTGGGCGCCCATCCCAAGTGCGGATTGTCTGCAATACCTGTACATAGTTATTGTTACAAAAATCGGGTTTTGTTGTGAGCCATCTCTTCAGAGGCTCCATTTGTTATCATACTGTTAACCGGGGTTCCTATCACGTGTTATATGGTGTGATTGGTGTGGCTGGTATGAGTCTTACCCGGGATTCAAAAATCCTTCCTTATTGTGTCAGCTCTTCCGGGCACAGTTCCTAACTGAGGCTTGGAGGAGGGTCATAGGGGGAGGAGCCAGTGCACACCAGATAGTCCTAAATCTTTCTTTAGATGTACCCAGTCTCCTGCGGAGCCGTCTATTCCCCATGGTCCTTACGGAGTCCCCAGCATCCACTACGGACTACGAGAAATAGAATTACCGGTGAGTAAATTCTTATTTTAGTTCCAGTGTAGTTCCTTCTAAACCAGTTGCTTGAAGTGTTTTAGTGGTCATTAATTAATTTGGTACCTCCTTTTGTAAAATTGTTCATCTTGCCCGGGAGTCTATTATACATCTGTATTGGTGACCTGTTGGCAATACAAGGGTCACCTGATCATTTTCTTGTTCTGACCGTGTGTTCGCAGGGAGGTACTTTGGGAAGCCACTTCTTCATGCTTTAGGTTTTTCTTGCTGATTTTCACACTACTCCTTGTATTTTCTGCAGTCTCTTTTGAAATGTCTTTCTTGCTTGCAGAAATAACATTTTCTGTTATCTTGAGTGGTTCCTTCTTTTAAGTCTCTTCCGGTGGCCCTTTGCGTTGGGCCCTTAACTTTCCACTTGCTTTGTTCCTGTACAACGTGTACTGTTATTTTCAATACTGCATTCTTTTCTTTGGCTTTTCTTGTTTTTTTCATTCTCCTTTCCTCAATTTTCTTCTAGTACCTGGACTATTGCTTCTAGTTCCATATAGGAGGTTTCTGGCCTGATCTGGAACAACTGGGTTCTGTAGACTTCTGACAATCCATTCAGGAATTTAGTCTTTAACAACCTTTGATGTTGAGGGATATCTGTTGCATAACCTTCATCCGTGTGTCATATAGTGATTTTATCATAGTACGTTCTGATGAACTGCTGGTGCCCTGAGTTTCCGTTCATGACACCATCATTGAAGCCCTGCCATATAACTTCCTCCACTTTCAGACATTTTGTGATCTGCCGTACATCCATGTTCTGCAACTGCTTCTGGCCTGGTGGCAACTAATCGGGCGGTTACCGGTCCTAGTATAGCTTCACACAACTTGTGTAAGTCGACCTATGCCGGTGTCCATATGGCTTGAATTCTTTCTGAGAATGTCAGATTATTTCTAATAAATATTTAAAATGCCAGCGTTTAATATATGCTGCGGACGCAAGGTGCATCTTATTACCGTATACAATAAAAGTGCACTGTACGACGCAAACACTACATCCCTTAAGAGAAAACAAGAAATTGCACACAGTGGCTGAGGTCCAACGCTCAGAGATGTAAATATTTGATATTAAAAGGGTATGCATACAATATAACACATGTACAGTGTGTATGTATGTGTGTGTGTATATATGTATATATATATATATATATATATATATATATTTATTATAGTTAGAGTACAATTACCTAAGAAGCAGTTGTAGTAATATTAGGATCAAATTACAGCCACAGCCAGCATACGTTACCCTTTCCCTCAATGCACAGTCCTCTCCATCTTTGGATCTGCCTCAACAGCAACTAAACAACAGCAAACAGCCCTTCTTGGGTGAGGGGAATTAACTGTGTATTGGGAGGAAGTACATGTCTGGGACTGAGTCATCTGTTATTGGTCCAGGGGAGGGAAATCTCTCATTCATGATTTGTCATTGGTCAGTTCATATGCAAGCAACGTCCAGCCTTGAAGATGACATCATAGGGTTTAGCCACTGGTTTCTTTCTGCGCACATGTTGTCTTTCAGGAGATTCTTTTGTTCACTTTAGAATGTGGCTTCATATTCATACATTTAATCATAACCAATCGTTGCAATGTGCTACAATCTAACCACAGCTATCAAATTAACACACTCATTACCCTGATTATTTTGACACCAAGTATGACATGTTTATCTTGTTCCGTTCCAATAATACATATATATCTGATGTTAAGCTCTATTATATAAATACATTATAATGTCTAGTGCTTGACATGTTTAATTTATATATTGTATGAAATAGGTGTTGAATATATCTTTGTGGCTTGTCTGTGTGACTGCGTACGATACCATATATAGCTGTGCACGCTGCATGAATGCAAACGCACAGAGACCCATCTGATTGGAGTTTACATGTGCTGTATATGTAATATTTTTGACTTCGACATTTCCATATAGGCATAAAATGCTGCCGGATTTCTTCTGGGATCTGCTGACTTGGCAACTATATCTGCCATATCGCTGCCATACCATGGCCTGTGGTGTTGGCTCTGAATGATGTACTGGTTGTTCCCTCTGTCTGCATCATCCGGATTGCGTATTCTTTGCACTTGTACTGGATACAGAGGAATAGGTGATGATGACCCCCCTTCAGTGTTTCTGACTACATATGTGTCTTGACACGGTGGTTCATTGGGTGAAATCCAGTTCCCGCAATTTGGGCATCGTTCATATCCCTCTGGTACACAGAACTGGCACACTGGACACAATCTGTCTGGAAAGTGAGTCACTTCGTTTTGTACATTATGTATCTGCGTATGGAAGGCTGCAGAGGTTGTGTCTTGACCCCTCAGGTCTCCTCTTCGTCTTTATTGCACTCTTTCACTGATTGTTCCTGATTGTGGACTATTGTTTCCTGGACTTATAACTTGATTACAGGTGTCCATTGTTTGTCTTGCCATAAGAGGAGCTCTTGATAGCCAATTTCTTTGGTTTGTTTTTATTGGGGTTTCTTGTGATAGAGTATCGGGACACTGGGGTGTGCTCTGTACACATAGCTCAGGTGAATCTTTCAGGTTTTCAGCCAAAGGTTCTCCCAAGATAGGGCTAACTATTCGCCACTCCTTTCCTGGCTCCTCTCTTCTTAATTTCATGGTCAGTGTGCCCGTAGATGATTCCATTCTGTTCACACTAGGGGTACCTGGGTGTGCGTGCATGTCTGGGTATAGGGGTGGAGCTGCTGTTGCTGATGCCACAGGCAGTGAGTTTAACGCTGGTGGTGATGTTATAGGATACTCTGGTACATTGGAAAAATCAGTTTCCTTATCTTTCTTTCTGTTCTCTGTTTATAATTCTTTTGCTACAGTGATCCAAGTGATTACTTGATCACTACAATAATGTTTGATTATCCAACTTTTGTTACAGGAGGCAAATCTTTCCATTTTCCTAGGTCTAGTGTCCCCTCTGACGGAAAACCAGCTCTTTTGAAAATTTTGCTAATTCCTTTCAGAGCTTTTCTGCCCTCCCTTTTTACTAACAATATGCACAGGTTTGTCGGGCCCTGACATCTTTGCTGACCGTGCTCCCATGCCTAGGTGTGTATGCATGGAACCCCTCCTGATGTGGTATTTTAGTAACCCTGTATGAGGGACTTAAACTCTCCCTAAGAGATGTTGACTCTCAAGAATCTCTTCTATCCTTGCACCTAAAGAGTTTCTTAAATCCGTCTGTGGACAAATAACTGGGGTTGTAGTATTGCCCCTTCCTCCCTGTGATAGTGGACAATTAACACTGCCCCCCAAGTGAGACCTGTATAACAGATTTTCTGCAGCGGGGTACATTGGTTTCCACAGGGAAACATTGGGGTTGTAGAGATGGATCTTGATCCAGGCACCAACAGGCTAAAGCTTTAGACTGTCCCAGGATGTATTGTGGGGCCTCCTGTGAGTTCAGTTTAGAATTGGTGCCTGCAGAAGCAGGTCACTTAACAGGGGGGTTGCACTGGGCAGCCCTGAAAAAGCTTTCTCTGACGTCCTAGTGGATGCTGGGGACTCCGTAAGGACCATGGGGGGATAGCGGCTCCGCAGGAGACTGGGCACAAAAGTAAAGCTTTAGAACTACCTGGTGTGCACTGGCTCCTCCCCCCATGACCCTCCTCCAAGCCTCAGTTAGATTTTTGTGCCCGAACGAGAAGGGTGCACACTAGGTGGCTCTCCTGAGCTGCTTAGTGAAAAGTTTAGTTTTAGGTGTTTTATTTTCAGTGAGACCTGCTGGCAACAGGCTCACTGCATCGAGGGACTAAGGGGAGAAGAAGCGAACTCACCTGCGTGCAGAGTGGATTGGGCTTCTTAGGCTACTGGACATTAGCTCCAGAGGGACCGATCACAGGCCCAGCCATGGATAGGTCCCAGAGCCGCGCCGCCGGCCCCCTTACAGAGCCAGAAGACAGAAGAGGTCCGGAAAATCGGCGGCAGAAGACGTCCTGTCTTCAACAAGGTAGCGCACAGCACTGCAGCTGTGCGCCATTGCTCTCAGCACACTTCACACTCCGGTCACTGAGGGTGCAGGGCGCTGGGGGGGGGGGGCGCCCTGAGACGCAATAAAAACACCTTGGATGGCAAAAAAATGCATCACATATAGCTCCTGGGCTATATGGATGAATTTAACCCCTGCCAGAATACACAGAAAAACGGGAGATAGGCTCCGCCCCCTTCTCGGCGGCCTTATCTCCTCAGCACACTGGCGCCATTTTCCCTCACAGCTCCGTTGGAGGGAAGCTCCCTGGCTCTCCCCTGCAGTCACTACACTACAGAAAGGGTTAAAAAGAGAGGGGGGCACTAATTACGCGCAGTATTAAAAATACAGCAGCTATAAGGGGAAAAACACTTATATAAGGTTATCCCTGTATATATATAGCGCTCTGGTGTGTGCTGGCAAACTCTCCCTCTGTCTCCCCAAAGGGCTAGTGGGGTCCTGTCCTCTATCAGAGCATTCCCTGTGTGTGTGCTGTGTGTCGGTACGTTTGTGTCAACATGTATGAGGAGAAAAATGATGTGGAGACGGAGCAGATTGCCTGTAATAGTGATGTCACCCCCTAGGGGGTCGACACCTGAGTGGATGAACTGTTGGAAGGAATTACGTGACAGTGTCAGCTCTGTATAAAAGACAGTGGTTGACATGAGACAGCCGGCTACTCAGCTTGTGCCTGTCCAGACGTCTAATAGGCCGTCAGGGGCTCTAAAGCGCCCGTTACATCAGATGGCAGATATAGACGCCGACACGGATACTGACTCCAGTGTCGACGGTGAAGAGACAAATGTGACTTCCAGTAGGGCCACACGTTACATGATTGAGGCAATGAAAAATGTTTTACACATTTCTGATAATACGAGTACCACCAAAAGGGGGTATTATGTTCGGTGAGGAAAAACTACCTGTAGTTTTCCTGAATCTGAGAAATTAAATGAGGTGTGTGATGATGCGTGGGTTTCCCCCGATAACAACTGATAATTTCTAAAATGTTATTGGCATTATATCCTTTCCCGCAGAGGTTAGGGTGCGTTGGGAAACACCCCCTAGGGTGGATAAAGCGCTCACACGCTTGTAAGAACAAGGGCTCTACCCTCTCCTGAGATGGCCGCCCTTAAGGATCCTGCTGATAGAAAGCAGGAGGGTATCCTAAAATGTATTTACACACATACTGGTGTTATACTGCGACCAGCAATCGCCTCAGCCTGGATGTGCAGTGCTGGGTTGGCGTGGTCGGATTCCCTGACTGAAAATATTGATACCCTAGATAGGGACAGTATATTATTGCCTATAGAGCATTTAAAAGATGCTTTTCTATATATGCGTGATGCACAGCGGAATATTTGCCGACTGGCATCAAGTCTAAGTGCGTTGTCCATTTCTGCCAGTAGAGGGTTATGGACACGACAGTGGTCAGGTGATGCGGATTCCAAACGGCATTTGGAAGTATTGCCTTATTAAGGGGAGGAGTTATTTGGGGTCGGTCTTTCAGACCTGGTGGCCACGGCAACAGCTGGGAAATCCACGTTTGTTCTCCTAGGTCGCCTCTCAACATAAGAAGACGCCGTATTATCAGGCGCAGTCTTTTCGTGGGCAAGCGGGCAAAAGGTTCCTCATTTCTGCCCCGTGACAGAGGGAGAGGAAAAAGGCTGCAGAAATCAGCCAGTTCCCAGGAACAGAAGCCCTCTCCCGCCTCTGCCAAGCCCTCAGTATGACGCTGGGGCTTTACAAGCAGAATCAGGCCTGGTGGGGGCCCGTCTCAAAGAATTTCAGCGCGCAGTGGGCTCACTCGCAAGTAGACCCCTGGATCCTTCAGGTGATATCTCAGGGGTACAAATTGGAATTCGAGACGTCTCCCCCTCGCCGTTTCCTAAAGTCGGCTTTACCGATGTCTCCTTCTGACAGGGAGGCAGTTTTGGAAGCCATTCACAAGCTGTATTCCCAGCAGGTGATAATCAAGGTACCCCTCCTGCAACAGGGAACGGGGTATTATTCCACACTGTTGTGGTACCGAAGCCGGAGGGCTCGGTGAGACCGATTCTAAATCTAAAATCTTGAACACTTACATACGGAGGTTCAAATTCAAGATTGAGTCACTCAGAGCAGTGATTGCGAACCTGGAAGAAGGGGACTACATGATGTCTCGGGACATCAAGGATGCTTACCTTCATGTCCCAATTTACCCTTCTCACCAAGGGTACCTCAGGTTTATGGTACAGAACTGTCACTATCGGTTTCAGACGCTGCCGTATAGATGGTCCACGGCACCCCGGGTCTTTACCAAGGTAATGGCCGAAATGATGATACTCCTTCGAAGGAAGGGAATTTTAGTTATCCCTTACTTGGACGATTCCCTGATAAGGGTAAGATCCAGGGAACAGTTGGAGGTCGGTGTAGCACTATCTCAGGTAGTGTTGCGGCAGCACGATTGGATTCTCAATATTCCAAAATCGCAGCTGATTCCGACGACTCGTCTTCTGTTCCTAGGGATGATCCTGGACACAGTCCAGAAAAAGGTGTTTCTCCCGGAGGAGAAAGTCAGGGAGTTATCCGAGCTAGTCGGGAACCTCCTATAACCGAGCCAAGTCTCAGTACATCAATGAAATGGTTCTGGGAAAAATGGTGGCTTCCTACGAAGCAATCCCATTCGGCAGATTCCACGCAAGAACTTTCCAGTGGGACCTGCTGGACAAATGGTCCGGGTCGCATCTTCAGATGCATCAGCGGATAACCCTGTCACCAAGCACAAGGGTGTCTCTCCTGTGGTGGTTGCAGAGTGCTCATCCTCTAGAGGGCCGCACATTCAGGACTGGGTCCTGGTGACCACGGATGCCAGCCTGCGAGGCTGGGGAGCAGTCACACAGGGAAGGAATTTCCAGAGCTTATGGTCAAGCCTGGAGACATCACTTCACATAAATATCCTGAAGCTAAGGGCCATTTACAATGCTCTAAGCTCAGCAAGACCTCTGCTTCAAGGTCACCCGGAGTTGATCCATTCGGACAACATCACGGCAGTCACCCACGTAAACAGACAGGGTGACACAAGAAGCAGGAGGGCAATGGCAGAAGCTGCAAGGATTCTTCGCTGGGCGGAAAATCATGTGATAGCACTGTCAGCAGTATTCATTCCGGGAGTGGACAACTGGGAAGCAGACTTCCTCAGCAGACACGACCTCCACCCGGGAGAGTGGGGACTTCACCCAGAAGTTTTCCACATGTTTATAAAACTCGACAAGTATTGCGCCAGGTCAAGGGACCCTCAGGCAATAGCTGTAGACGCTCTGGTAACACAGTGGGTGTACCAGTCAGTGTATGTGTTCCCTCCTTTGCCTCTCATACCCAAGGTACTGAGAATTATAAGATGGAGAAGAGTAAGCACTATATTCGTGGCTCCGGATTGGCCAAGAAGGACTTGGTAACCGGAACTTCAAGAGATGCTCACGGAGGATCCGTGGCCTCTACCTCTAAGAAGGGACCTGCTCCAGCAAGGACCCTGTCTGTTCCAAGACTTACCGCGGCTGCGTTTGACGGCATGGCAGTTGAACGCCGGATCCTGAAGGAGAAAGGCATTCCGGATGAAGTCATTCCTATCCTGATCAAAGCCAGGAAAGATATAACCGCAAAACATTATCACCGCATTTGGCGAAAAATATGTTGCGTGGTGCGAGGCCAGTAAGGCCCCGACGGATGAATTTTCAACTAGGTCGATTCCTACATTTCCTGCAAACAGGAGTGTCTATGGGCCTGAAATGGGGGTCCATTAAGGTTCAAATTTCGGCCCTGTCAATTTTCTTCCAAAAAGAACTAGCTTCAGTCCCTGAAGTTCAGACGTTTGTGAAAGGGGTACTGTATATACAGCCTCCTTTTGTGCCTCCAGTGGCACCTTGGGATCTAAATGTAGTTTTTGGGTTCCAAAAGTCACATTGGTTTGAACCACTTAAATATGTGGAGTTAAAATATCTCACATGGAAAGTGGTCATGCTGTTGGCCCTGGCCTGGGCCAGGTGCGTGTCAGAATTGGCGGCTTTATCCTGTAAAAGCCCTCATCTGATTTTCCATTCGGACAGGGCGGAATTGAGGACTTGTCCTCAGTTTCTCCCTAAGGTGGTTTTCAGCGTTTCACCTGAATCAACCTATTGTGGTGCCTGCGGCTACTAGGGACTTGGAGGACTCCAAGTTGCTAGACGTTGTCAGAGCCTTGGAAATATAAATTTCCAGGACGGCTGGAGTCAGAAAATCTGACTCGTTGTTTATTCTGTATGCACCCAACAAGCTGGGTGCTCCTGCTTCTAAGCAGACTATTGCTCGTTGGATTTGTAGTACAATTCAGCTTGCACATTCTGTGGCAGGCCTGCCACAGCCAAAATCTGTAAAAGCCCATTCCACAAGGAAGGTGGGCTCATCTTGGGCGGCTGCCCGAGGGGTCTCGGCTTTACAACTTTGCCGAGCAGCTACTTGGTCAGGAGCAAATACGTTTGTAAAATTCTACAAATTTGATACCCTGGCTGAGGAGGACCTGGAGTTCTCTCAATTGGTGCTGCAGAGTCATCCGCACTCTCCCGCCCGTTTGGGAGCTTTGGTATAATCCCCATGGTCCTTACGGAGTCCCCAGCATCCACTAGGACGTCAGAGAAAATAAGAATTTACTTACCGATAATTCTATTTCTCGTAGTCCGTAGTGGATGCTGGGCGCCCATCCCAAGTGCGGATTGTCTGCAATACTGGTACATAGTTATTGTTACAAAAAAATCGGGTTATTGCTGTAGTGAGCCATCTTTTCTAGAGGCTCCTCTGTTATCATGCTGTTAACTGGGTTTAGATCACAAGTTATATGGTGTGATTGGTGTGGCTGGTATGAGTCTTACCCGGGATTCAAAATCCTTCCTTATTGTGTACGCTCGTCCGGGCACAGTATCCTAACTGAGGCTTGGAGGAGGGTCATGGGGGTAGGAGCCAGTGCACACCAGGTAGTTCTAAAGCTTTACTTTTGTGCCCAGTCTCCTGCGGAGCCGCTATCCCCCCATGGTCCTTACGGAGTCCCCAGCATCCACTACGGACTACGAGAAATAGAAATATCGGTAAGTAAATTCTTATTTTTAGAAGACTTCAAGGGCCACAGCACTTGCATGTCAGGATGACATTCTGTGCTGCGGCTCCGTTGTCTCCCCAGCGGTGTTGCATACTCTCGCTGGCTTTTTTCCCGGGTACTTGCGGCGGAGACGATCCGGCTATAGGCACAGGTCACAGACTCTTTCCTGGTTCGCGTGGCTGCTAATGAAGGGATGAGGTAAGAGGGTCCCCCAGGCGTGACCCGTCATTAAATTGCGTTCCGGTCGTAGTCTAAGGAAACTGACTGCGACGCTGGCGTGGACACTGTAACAGAGCAGGGACCCCACTATATCCACCATGGCATAGGAGTAAAGGTTGGATATATAAATATCCACTTTATTAAGACTCTGTAGTACCAGGTGGTGAGGACCAGCATAAGGGAGAAGGTGCTTGACCTGTAGCCCCTCCCCTAGCTCCGGGCGCCATCTACTGCTGGTGTTCCCGCCCTGGAGCTGCCTCACACTTTCCCTCACTCCCTGACTGAGACACTGGGCGCCATCTTCTATGATTAGCTGCGACTGGTCTCCGGGACTTCAGGGCAAGGTCTCCTCTGTAAATCCGCCTATACATCAGCACCGTGATTTTGCAGATACTTCAGTATTCTACATGTCAATAATCAGTGTATCACAGCTACTGTACTGTGTGCACTGTCGCATACTAGGGGATTTATTTGCAGGTACTCTTGCTGTATCGTGCTCATACGCTCTGTGGTTGCATTCACTAAAATATCTAACACAAAGGGCGGGAAATCCACGGATGCTCCTGTATCATGCAGCGCATGCGCCAGGGATTTTACTGAGGGGGAAGGTTTAAATCAGGCCTGGCCAACCTGTGGCTCTCCAGCTGTTGTAAAACTACAAGTCCCATCATGCCTTGCCACAGTTTTGCTATTATGAAATGCTAAAACTGTGGCAGGGCATGCTGGGATGTGTAGTTTCACTACACCTGGAGAGCCACAGGTTGGCCATGCCTGGTTTAAATGATGGTCTGTGTAATACGTGCCATACATCTCCCAGTCAGTCCGCAGCTCCTATAACCAATCAGGAGCAACCTTGGGCGGTGTTCTCATCTATGCTCAATACGCTTGTGACACGCCTTGCACCCCCTATGGGACCTCCTGTGCCATTGCCGCCACATATTGTCCCTATGGTAAATCCGCCTTGGGCGGATAATTTGTCTACCCAGTTACAGCAATTGAATCAATCTTTGGCTTGACATAAACCTACCCCAAGTCACTCTGGTGCCAAGGGGTCCTCTAAGCGGGCCACTTCCTCATCACAATCCACTAATCTCTCGGAAGATTCTTCTGATGACGATGGGGAGTATACTGACCCGTTAGACACTGATACAACTGCTTCTGACGAGGAATCTACAACTCAGATTGATGTCTCTGACCTAGTGGTTGCTATTAAGCAAATCCTACAAATAGATGATGATGTGGATACCACTACCGTGTCTAAGAAACCTGATATGTTAAATGTCAGAAGGTAACTAAAACATTATTACCACATTCTGACCATTTAGTAGACATAAGTCAAGAACCCTGGTTTTCGCCAGGAAAGAAATCTCCCTATCTAAAAAGAGGGTAGCTCGTTATCTTCTCCCTTCTGAGATGTGTAACAAATGGGAAAATTCACCACCGGTGGAGTCACATGTCACCCGTCTTGTGGTATCATCTACCTTACCTGTCACCACTGTCACCTCACTGAAGGAACCGACAGATAAGCGTGTGGAGGGTTTCCTGATGTCTAGTTACTCCCTTACAGGTGCTGTACATAGACCCACTATAGCAGCCTCCTGGGCTGCAAAAGGAATTGAAGCATGGGTTCAGGCATGAGAGGAAGAGCTGCCTCAGAATATATCTGACACTGCCACACAATACCTGTCTCATATTACCACCGCTGCCTATTACATTCAGGAGGCCTCCTCTGAGGCGGGTGTGTTGGCTGCCAAGGCATCGACTACGTCCAACCTGGCTCGCCGAATTCTGTGGTTGAGGTCGTGGAAGGTGTACCTGGACTTCAAAAAGACCTTGGAGGTACTCCCTTTTAAGGGAGACCTCCTATTTGGAGACGATCTGAATAAGATTGTGACTAACTTAGCGGCTGCTAAGACTGCATTTCTCCCGAATACTAATCCTTCTGCACAGAAGGCAAAAGGTACCACTTTTAGCTCCTTTCGGCCTCAAGGGAAAGCAAAATGTCTCGGGTATGCCTGACCATCTCGTGCTCCCACAACCACTAAACTCAAGGCAAAACAATCCTGGGCTGCCTGTCAGCCTGCTTCTAATCACAACAAGCCTGCTGTATGACAGGGTGGGCCTCCCCCTGGGGGACCCCAGAGTGGGAGGCCGACTTTTGCAATTCACCCAGGTCTGTTTAAAGACCACTTCAGATGCATGGGTGTGAGAAGTTCTCTCTCACGGGTATATGCAGTCTCTTTCAAGAGACATCCCCCTCGCCAGTTCTGCACAACGGTTATCCCTTCGGATCCACTGAAGGCGCAAGCTCTACAACTGGTTATGTGTTCCCTCCTGGATACAGGAATGATAGTTTCGGTAACTCTGTCCCAGAGAGGCAGAGGATGCTACTCGACCCTGTTTCTAGTCCCGAAACCCAATGGGTCTTTCCGGCCTATACTCAACTTCAAATCACTGAACAAGTTTGTGATAGTGTTGAAGTTCCGTATGGAAACATTGCGCTCAATTGTACTGGCCATGGAACCCGGAGACTATATGGTATCCCTGGATATACAAGATGCTTGCCTGCATATACCTATTGCCATATCGCATCCGCAATATCTGCGGTTTGCTATTGGCAACCTTCACTATCAATTCCAGGCTCTGGCGTTTGGACTGGCCATGGCACCTCGGGTCTTCACCAAGGTTATGGACGTGATGATGGCTCATCTCTGTCGCCAGGGAGTCAGGATCCTGCCATTTCTTGGCGACTTGCTGATTCTGGCAAACTTATACGATGTCCTCCTCAGTCATCTTCAACTGACTGTAAACTTCCTACAAGCCCACAGGTTGCTCATCAACTGGAAGAAGTCCTCTCTGGTCCCTGCTCGGAGCATGGTGCACCTGGGGGCACTGCTGGACACACAGTCAATGGCTGTTTCTGTCTCCAGAGAAGGTCCTGAAACTTCAGGACAGGATCAGTTACTTCCTCTCTCGACCAAGAGTGTCGGTACACTTGGCGATGCAAGTACTAGGCCTCGTGGTGTTGGCTTTCGACATAGTAGAGTACGCTCAATTTCATTTGTGCCCTCTGCAGAGGTTAATCTTTTCCAAGTGGGACAGCCTGCCTCATCGGATCAGGTATTACATGATCTCCTTGACTCCGGAGGTTCGCCTGACGCTGACCTGGTGGCTACAGGACCAGCAGTTGAGCAGGGGCCATCCCTTCTGGATCCCCAACTGGGTCCTACTGACTACGGATGCCAGTCTGAGGGGTTGGGGGGCGGTGTTGGAGCAATACTCTTTCCAGGTTCGGTGGACCAAGGAGGAATCACTCCTCTCGATAAACATTCTGGAATTGCGGGCAGTGTTCAATGATTTGTCTCTCGTCCTACCTCTGATACAGAACAGGCCTATTCAAGTACAGTCAGACAATGCCACCGTGGTGGCATACATAAACTATCAAGGCGGCACTCGAAGCCGCATAGCGATGATGGAAGTGTCAAAAATCCTTTGTTGGATGGAACGCCATCTGCCAGCAATATCAGCAGTGTTCATTCCGGGAGTCTTCAACTGGGAAGCGGATTTTCTCAGTCATCAGGACGTGCACGCCGGAGAGTGAAGTCTTCATCAAGTAGTCTTTCATCTCCTTGTGGATAAGTGGGGTCTACCAGATGTAGACCTGATGGCATCTCGACACAATCACAAAGTTCTGGTCTTCGGATCAAGAAACAGGGATCCTCAAGCAGCGTTCGTTGATGCACAGGCAACTCCATGGACCTTTTGGCTGCCCTATGTGTTCCCTCCAGTGTGACTCCTGCTCAGGGTACTGCGGAAATTCAAACAAGAAGGAAGAAAACTACTTCTAGTTGCTCCAGCGTGTACCAGATGGCATTGGTTCTCAGACCTACAGGATCTGTCGACAGAGCGTCCTCTTCTACTTCCTCAGTGCTTAGACCTCCTCGTTCAGGGCCCTTGTGTCTAACCAGACCTGGCGAGGCTGGCTTTGACGGCGTTGCTCTTCAAGCTTCACTCCTGAGGGCCAAAGGATTCTCTGAGGCGGTTATCCAAACTATGCTGAAGGCCCGCAAACCGGCTTCTGAGTAAATTTGTTATAGGGTTTGAAATTCTTACTTCACCTGGTGTGCTGCTAAGAATTACGATGCTTACAAATTCAGTACTTCCAGACTTCTGGCTTTTTTGCAACAAGGCCTCGACTTAGGCCTTTGTCTGGCCTCCCTCAAGGTTCATATCTCTCCCTTGTTGGTTTGGTTTCAGAGAAAAATTGCTTCTCTTCCTGACGTATATACCTTCACTCAGAGTGTTTAATGGATTCAACCTCACTATGTACCTCCTGTGGCTCAATGCGAACTGTCTGCTGTTGTGAATGCCCTGCAAGAGTCTCCATTTGAACCTCTTGAGTCAGTGAACCTTAAATGGCTCACGGTCAGGGTCCTGTTCCTACTGGCTACTGCTTCTGCCAGGAGGGTGTCAGACCTAGGCGCTCTGTCCTGTCGTCCACCCTTTCTGACATTTCACCGTGACCGGGCAGTTCTTAGAATTCGCCCTGGTTATTTGCCTAAGGTGGTGTCATCTTTTCACCTTAACCAAGAGATTGTGGTTCCGGCCTTCATCTCTACTGGTTTGTCATCCAAAGAGCGATCTTTGGATGTGGTATGGGCTCTCCGTGTTTACGTAGAGAGGACTGCCTCTATTAGGAGGTCAGATACCCTTCTTGTACTTTGTTTTTCACAAACATGGCTGGCCTGCAAACGAGCAAACATTGGCCAGATGGATTAGAATGGTGATTGCACAAGCATATGCACAGGCTGGACTCCCAGCTCCTGCTGCTATTAAACCCCATTCTACTTAGTCTGTTGGACCTTCTTGGGCGGCCCGCCGAGGGGCGTCTGCTGAAAAATTGTGCAAGGCGGCTACATGGTCTTCAGTGAACACGTTTTAGGTTCTATGCCTTTGATACTTCTTCCTCCCAGGATGCTTCCTTTGGACACCGAGTTCTCATACCCGCTACGGCACGTCCCCTCCCATGAGGAACTGCTTTAGGACATTCCTGATGTTTCCCTGTGGAAACCAATTTACCCCGCTGCAGAAAAGGAGATTTATGGTAGACTTACTATTGTTAAATCTCTTTATGCGAGGTACATTGGTTCCACAGGGCGCCCGCCCTGACTCTCACCTAGCTTCCATGGGTTTGTATGGCATTAGCCGCTGGTCCCTTCTCCTGTTGTGAGAATGTGGTTCTATGTGACTAACATCTACCTTCTCTTTTACCTGCTTCTGCATTGGACTGATTAACGAAACTGAGCTCTCAGTGCCTGTATGTGGGGTTATAGAGGAGGCCCCACAATGCATCCTGGGACAGTCTAAAGCTTTAGCCTATTGGTGCCTGGGTCAAAATCTATCTCTACACCCCCAATGTTTCCCTGTGGAACCAATGTACATCGCAGAAAGAGATTTAACAATGGTAAGTCTAACATAAATCTCCTTATTTCTTCTGGATCACTGAGGTGTGTTCCTATGATTATAGTTAAATTACTCCATTGGTCTATACCCCTACGTATATAGACTCCTGCTTGAACCAGTACTTCTGTTGCCCCTGGTATTCTTGGTAAACTCCCCACTATTCTTGGAATACGTTCCCCTTGTGTTTGGAGAACTCTGTGTCCTTTACACCTTGGGCAATCATGCCTGAGCCTCCTTCCTGTTGGGTCCACCATAAATCTTTTCCCTTATTTCCTTTCCAATAGTAACTGTTTCTTGTTACTGACCCAATCCTACCACTTAACTGTCTTGCATAGGGACATACAATAGGATAATGTAAATCACCTTGCCCCCCCCTGTTCAACTGGGGTGCCAACATGCATTCCCACTATAAGTGTAAGGTTTTCCCTATGGCGGATCCTTGATCTCCAATATACACCGGGGGCTGTTTGAATTGGTAAAATTCCCACCACCTTAGGTGCTCTTGACCCTATAGTCTGAATTACAATATATGCTGTACAATGTGTTCAGAATCTAGTCACTGGTACTGGTTCCATTACCTAGCAGACACCTGATTCCCACCACCTTTTCAAAAGCATATCGACAGACTACATACAACAGTACAAGGATTCCAAGACAAAGAGTAACAATAGGTATTATATCTGATGGACTATCGACCATCTCCTACATCTGGTTTTCCTGTCTTGTGGGTACCCTCTCACTATTATGTCTGTTACCTGTGTACACGGTAGCTGTACGGGCAAATAGGTCTTAGACCTGGGATTATGTGATTCTTAGGCCAATAGGTTATGATATTAGACCAGTCGTCTAAAATGTAGCGTTCCAACAATTTCTTTTTTAAATGGCAACCTATAGTACAATAAAATTCATCATCATTTTCCACATAACCAAATGGCACTCTAGTACTTATAATTGCTACGAATCTTGGTGCCACAGACCCTTTGTATTTTCTTAATACAACACAGGTACAAGATTTACACATGCCTCTTTGATTATCTCTTAATTCAAATTGTTTGTCATCATCAAAGTGTACCTTGTCCATACAGCTGTCACACGCCAGGGGCAGCGGCCGCCGCGCTTACCCCTGCGTGGCTGCTGGTCCGTTTGGCGGTCCTTGTCTCCGGCGGTCCTCGGGTCCCGGTGTCTGGCTGGCGCGGCTACCGGCGGTTCCCCGGAGCGTGGGCGCCGCCATGACAGCCGGCGTCACGTGGGCGGGGAGCAGGTGATGTCACGAACCCGCTTCACCAATCCAATAGAGGCGGGAGATTCAAAACCGGACGCCGGGCAGAGCCTCGGCGCCTGAGTATCGTCTCTTTTCTGAAGTGGATGCCAGAGCTCCCGTACGCAGTGTGTTTCCCAGCAGCTATACTCCAGTGCATCTAGCATTCTGGGTGCCTTCCTGCAGCACAGTCTCCAGTAATCCGAGCAACTAGTGTGTTCCTCTGCAGTGCAGTTGCCAGCGCTCCCTGGATTCAGCAAGGCCTGCGGGCCGAACCAACTTTAGTGTTTCCAGCGTTCAGTGTCATTCACCATCGCTCACAAGTTCCTCATTCATTAGTGTCCTTAAACATTGCTCACCAATTCTTCAGTGTCATTCACCATCGCTCACACGTTCCTCATTCATCAGTGCCTTTTGATATCGCTCACAAATTCTTCAGTGTCTTTCATCATCGCTCACAAGTTCTTCATTCATCAGTGTCTTTAAACATCGCTCACAAATTCTTCAGTGTCTTTCATCATCGCTCACAAATTCTTCATTCATCAGTTGAACATTGCTCACGAATTCTCCAGTAACTTTTGACATTGCCCACAAGTTCACTTCCTTTCATGTGCTGCTGTATTGCTCCCTTCCCTTAATAAAGTTCCTCAGCATTCTTTCACCAAGCCTAACTATCAGAGTCTTGTATGAGGAAATCCTATATCCGACCATCCCTGCTCCGACCCACCTGTGGTTCCTTTTCCCGACCATCGGAAGAACCGCCGAGTCCACAACATCCCCAACCCAGGTCAGTGACAACAGCACCTTATGCTTTTCAAACAATTTTGTTTTCTTAATATACCGGTATCAACAGATCAAATTTTTTTTGGATATTTGATTAATTCCCCCTGAGCACTGTGACAAATTAGCTGAAGATATTTACCCACAATGTAACAATATAATTATACAGGTTCGGTACCTTAAAAAAAAAACTGCTTCCGACACACACTGGGTTCTTTAAGATATTCTCTGATCTTCCCAACTGGACTTCCACGGATACACACAAGAAGCGCTGAATCAAATGAGCAGGTAGAAATCTACACTAAATTCTCACCGGCATTCTTTATCAGCGGTTCCTGAGAGCTCAGAGGATTTGTTGCCAGGTAAGGAGATGCTGGAAGATCCTGGACTCTGCCCCCAGAAATGTTAGGGTTCGATGACCACTCAGTCTGGTCTATCAACTCTCTTCAGCCATCAGTCAGAATTCTGGACTTGGCAACCGGTTGGCGATCAGGAATTTAAATACTACACACAGAATTATGTGTAACCTAAAAAGATCAAACTGACCTGACTAGGGCCCATCCTAGGGGTTTATTTTATACTTTATGAACAAAGAAACGATATGTGCCAATAATTTTAGCCAATCAGAATATACCATGTATATCTTGGAACATGCAATACATCAAATGTCATATAAGATTATAATTAGCAATTAAAGCATCTTTGAATATGTTTTATTGCTTCTCGCTTATCAGCCTTCCAGGCATGTAGACAAGACATCCTTTCTGATGGTCATCTGGTCAGGGCCTCGCTGTTCTGAATGTTCAGACATGTTGTCCTTAGGTTGGCCATCTGCTTGACTGGCCTTGAATACATCTTGTGTTGTCCGGCTTTGAACAATTCATGCATTAATATAATTTCTGAATATCTGTGTAGCACTTCAGGATTCATCAACATTTGATTTGCTTAACAGTAAATATCTTAATCAATGCGTAAAAGCTTGAATCAATATATATGGTTGCTATACTGCAAAAGCTTCTTACACTATCATCCCATACACCATTTGTCTGGGGCATGTCCAGTTTGACTGCTAATGCAAGGATAGACATTGGTAGACAATGGTTGTGGAGCAGCTATGGTTTTGTTTTGTTGGAGGTACTTTTTTACATTCAGTGACAGCATTCCCTTGTGGTCTGCCATTGAATGGGGGTGGAGCTGATGTGGGTGTGGGCATTAATCTATGATCTTTCAGAAAAATAGTCTTCCATGTACTGTACAGTATTTTTTTATTTTTTTTTTACTTTGGACTCCATTTCTGTGAGCTTTCATTTGGCTGGGCTCCCCTTGGTATAGCGGTCTTGTTCATTATACAGGGTTTATCACACTACACATGCCAGTTGTTCCCATATATGCCTTGGGTCCTTGTATGGCTCATCTCACACAGTGTAACCTCTGTAGTGCGCCCGACATGGCTGCCTCACCTAGTGCACTCGTGGATGTTATGAAAAATACATGGATCTCACGGTTGGGTTGAGACTCTAATCCTAGCATTAGGACACTGCAGTTACCCCATACTGTGTCATCTCTTCTAGGCGTAACCTATTCCACCCAGGGTTATCCTACGTAGTGCACCAAACAAGGCTGCCTCGCCTGGTACCTTTCGTAGGTGGAATGGATAACCTATGGAATGTATTACCCAAAATAGAAACCTATAATTTGACGGCAGATAAGACCATTTGGCCCATCTAGTCTGCCCCCTTTTTTAATCTTTAGGTAACCTTAACCCTATTTGATCCTTCTCTAGATTTTCCCTTTTTTTATTTTGCTGTCTGTGTTTTTTAAAAAAAAACTTTCTATAACACTATGCTGTTATGCTATATCTTTGTACCATGTGCTATTCTTTTTCTGTGTCTGTAAAGCGCCTTGAGTCCTATGGGAGAAAGTGTGCTATATAAATAAAATTTTCATTTATTTATTTTTTGAACACGTTATATAATGAATCACAGAGTGCACTATACATGACTCATGGGATTACATTACAAATAGCAAACATGTAAAAACTAGTGAGAAAAATAGCAAAAATTGTGATAAAATTTCGAAGAAATTATAAGAGCCAGAAAAATTCTCGCAGCGACAGTGTTGCAAACCGTCAAATAGAATAAAGAGACAGAAAAGAAAGGGGAGCGAGGTGGAGAAAAAAAATTAAAGGACAACCAAGAGAAAGGAGAACAGTAGGAAGTGGGGGGGGGGGGGGGGGGGGGTGACCTCCAGGTACAAAGCCTTTAGATGTACAAGTCAACAAGTAAGGTGACAAACGGGGAGGGTGCATGTTGTGAAGTCAGCAAGGGGGACCAGATTTTATGATTTGATTTGGAGGAGTAACGTATTATGGCAGTCATAACTTCCATTTTGTAGATGTACCAGATATGGGATAGAATTGCTGCATAGGGGTTTGCAAGGTTTTTTCCAATCAGTAGCTATTTGACAGGTCATGGCAGAGACTGTGTTGAAGCAGTTTGTTTTGGTGCCTGGTAAGCTTGGGTAGATTCAAGGGGAGTAGGAGGTATTTGGGAGGGGATGGTAGTCTCAAATAGATGCAAGAGTAAAGTAGTGACTTTCCGCCATATACTGGCAAGTTTCAGACAGGGCCACCAGATATGTGAAAAGCTGCCTTCATCCATGCAGCCCACTCCAACACCTATCCTGGGAACATGGCTTTTAGGGGACATTTACTAAGCAGTGATAAGAGCGAAGAAGTGCCCATGGCAACCAATCTGCACTGAAGTAACATCTATAATTTGCACACTATAAAATTATACAGAGCCGCTGATTGGTTGATGGAGAAACTTCTCCACTGGCTTACTTCTCTGCTCTTATCACTGCTTAGTAAATGTCCCCCTGTGGCAGGAGAGACCCACCAGCCACATGGTTAATGGCGGCTGCGGTTCTGAAGGGGCTAACCCTCAGTGCCCGGCACCATATTCATGGACAATGGGCGCGTGGCGCCAATTTTAAATGTATAGGGTGCTCGGCGCCGGGTGTTTAAAATGTTTTAAAAATGTATTTTTAAATGTGTTCCGTGGTCCCGGACCTCTCCGGCGACCACGGTAGTGAGGGAGCCCCTCCCTGGCGCGCTGTGCTGTGTGTACACGCCGGGGGAGAGAGGAGAGCCGCTGCACTGCCCGCCGGGGGACCAGAGCCGCGGCAGCCGGGACAAGCATCCTGAGCCGCCGGGCTTAAGATCAGGGGGGTGCGCCGAGGCCACTGAGTGAGTGCCACACTGGGGGGACAGGGACAGCCAGCTCCCTGGACCCCAGTGGCAGGCATTCCAGGCAGGCTGGAGGATGGGGGGAAGCCAGCCCCATACCTCCAGCACTGGGAGAGCCAGAGCAGCCTGGCTGCAGGGTTAAGGTAGCCCAGCGCTCATTGAGCTGTTTGATCCTGCATAAAAACTATGAACACTATATGAAGCTACTGGCCCTTTGTAAAAAAATAATCAGCATTGTAATTGAGCAGAACTATGCAGTGAGCAGCCACACTCAAAGGCCCTCATTCCAAGTTGATCGCTAGCTGCTTTCGTTTGCAACGCTGCGATCAGGCAAAAAAAAGGCAAATCTGCGCATGCGTATGGGGCACACTGCGCACGTGCGACCTACGTTCACAAAAGCCGATGCAGTTTTACACAAGCTTGAGCGACGCTTTTCAGTCGCACTGCTGGCCGCAGAGTGATTGACAGGAAGTGGGTGTTTCTTGGTGGTAACTGACCGTTTTCGGGAGGAGTGTGTGAAAAAACGCAGGCGTACAGATAAAAACGCAGGAGTGGCTTGGGAAACGGGGGAGTTGCTGGCCGAACGCAGGGCGTGTTTGTGACGTCAAAACAGGAACTAAATAGTCTGAAATGATCGCAAGGTAGGAGTAGGTCTGCAGCTACTCTGAAACTGCACAATCTTTTTTTGTAGTAGCGCTGTGATCCTTTCGTTCGCACTTCTGCTAAGATACACTCCCAGAGGGTGGCGGCTTAGAGTTTGCATTGCTGCTAAAAGCAGCTAGCGAGCGAACAACTTGGAATGAGGGCCAAAATCTCTTGCAGCCACACACTACATACATCTGCTCAGCCGCAATGTTGATCATTTTTTAACAAAGTACAAGGTTGCATCAAATAGAATTCTCTATCTTAGAATTATCTACCTTTCTATGCAAGGGCAGATAGCTCAATGAATAGATTGTCTGACTGTAATGCCACAAGCAATGGGTTCAAAATCCGGTATGTCAGCATCTTGAATTGTAATAAAGGAAAGTATGACTGACTAACAAAAAAATCTCAAGTTGAGTTCATGACTGTTGTATAGGTATTAGCGACAGAAGGGGTCAGGGTAGGAGAGGGCCGGTCAGGAGATGCTGGGCTTCAAGAAGGGGGGAAGCTGCAAGTGAAAGTAATTATAACAGGTAATTGACAAGTGCCGCCAACAGCCCCCCCCTACCCTGCAGCGCTATGTGCGTTGCTCCCTCCGCACACACCTACTGTAGTTACTGCCCTGTTCTTCATTCCCTGAATCACATACAGTTATACTGTTCCTGTATGTGTTTGAAATTTTGATACAGAACTTATGATTGGCCATCTTTAAGTCAATGTATTTCTGATGGTCTCCCCTCTCACCCCCCAACGGAGAGGTCATTGGACTTGGAGGTCAAATTATCCCATTCACAGGTTCCCTGTTTACACTGTCAGAGCACTAATCCCATAAATATGTCCCTCATGTTACTACACACCACTCCCCCTCCCCCCTCATAAACGGAGTACCATGCAGCTAGCTGCTTTCATTCATAGCTCAGCTGTCATGTCAAACGCATGTTAATCCATCTGATAATTCTGTCATGTGACAATTGACCTTACTTACCCTGACATTGGTCGCACACTGTCATATACCAGTCATATTAACAGTGTATAATATATTCCACACCTATTTTAATATTATGAGCCTTGTTATATGGGGAGGTAATCAATTACCGCCGGATGGGATCCTGGCAGCCAATATACCAACGCCGGAATCCTGACACAAGCTGCAATACCAGCGGTCGGAGTTCCGACCGCCAGCTGGTTCCCCCACTTGGGTGATGATCCATGCCACCACCCAAGGGGACATAGAACCCCGAAGTGTGGTGAGCGCAGCGAGCTCGCGAGGGGACACTGCTCTCGCCACCGGAATCTCGGCTGTCGGGATCTCATACTGATCCTGTTATACGTGTGACCCTCACCTGTGAGTGTCATTTGTCTGATGCCAGAAGATCCTTTTCCTTACGACGTAAGTGAGGTCCAGACGTGATACAGCCATTTACAAGGCTGTGAAAAAGGAAACTTAAGTTAAGCGCAGTGACTTCTTCACAGAGATCTCAATACTAGTAATGTGGTGACAGATCTTCACCCTTATTGGTGAGTGATCATCACTGGCACTGAGGTCTTAGTCATCCCGTTCCACCATGTATGTTTACGTACAGCTGAGGTGTAATGTATATGTGCTGTGGTAACAGATAGACCAAAGGAAGGAAAGCCATACACGCAGAATGTAACACTCCCCATTACTGACCTTGTCACCCTGGTAGATGACTGACTGTACCTTTTAAAGTAAGCCACCTACACATCTACTGTACCTTATTTAACCACTGGTGTATATGTCACCACTCTAAACCGCAACTATGTGACTGTCTAACAATACAGGCTCTAAGGAACTGTGACGTAGTGTAGCAAGTTGTAAGTACAGTATAGTAAACTTGGGTGTGGTGCACGGTCGTCCTCTTCAGAGATCAGTAAGCATACAACACACATAACCAACAGTCAGTATTCACCCTCTATCACTTGGCCGGCCGGCATTATTTGTCTCAAGGGACAATTAATTTAGTTATGGACAGGAACAAGAGGCCGTATGGGCCTCTTTCTTTGTTTACTGGACTGTGCCTGACTCACTTTGTCCCCTGGTCTGATTAGGGCCTAGTCCCCAGTGTGTACTGCAACGTGGCTTACACTTGATGTCTGGTGGCATGGGCCTAGTGCCTGATAATATAGTGAAATATACCAGCATATGATGTGTTCTTGGGCCTGCGGCGAGCCATGATTGTTTTGTGTGCAGTGCCTTTTTTAAATCCAAAGCTTTGATTGGTGGGGCCTGATTCCATTTGTACTCAGACCCACCAGAACTGGAACAGGTCAGCGATTGTTCTTTGTTGCTGGGCAGCCCTACTACATATAGGTTGAATATTCAAATGTGTTGTTCCAATTAAACCTTAATTTTAATCTAGTATTTACATGTACAGTGCACCTGGAAAGTGTTCACAGTGCTTCACTTTTTCCTCATTTTGTTATGTTACAGCCTTATTCCATACCAGAATAAATTATTTTCCCCCCTCAAAATTCTTCACATAATACCCCATAATGACAACGTGAAAGGTTTTTTGAAAATGTAGAAATAAAAAACGAAGATATCACATGTACATAAGTATTCACAGCCTTTGCGCAATACTTTGTTGATGCACCTTTGGCAGCAATTACAGCCTCAAGTCTTTTTCAATATGATGCCACAATCTAGGCACACCTATTTTGGGGCAGTTTTGCCAATTCCTCTTTGCAGCACCTCTCAAGCTCCATCAAGTTGGGTGGGAAGCATCAGTGCACAGCCATTTTCAGATCTCTTCAGAGATGTTCAATTGGATTCAAGTCTGGGCTCTGGCTGGGCCACTCAAGACATTCACAGAGTTGTCCTGAAGCCACTACTTTGATATCGTTGTCCTGCTGAAAGATGAACCGTCGCCCCAGTCAAGAGCACTCTGGAGCAAGTTTTCATCCAGGATGTATCTGTACATTGCGGCATTCATCTTTCCCTCTATCCTGACTAGTCTCCCAGTTCCTCCCACTGAAAAACATCCCCACAGCTTGATGCTGCCACCACCATGCTTCACTGTAGGGATGGTATTGGCCTGGTGTTGAGCAGTGCCTGGTTTCCTCCAAACATGACACCTGGCATTCACACAAAAGAGTTCAATCTTTCTCTCGTCAGACCAGAGAATTTTGTTTCTCATGGTCTGAGAGTCCTTCATGTGCATTTTGGCAAACTCCTGGTGGGCTGTAATGTGCTTTTTACTAAGGAGTGGCTTCCGTCTGGCCACTCTACCATACAGGCCTGATTGGTGGATTGCTGCAGAGATGGTTGTTTTTCTGGAAGGTTCTCCTATCTCCACAGAGGAATGCTGTAGCTCTGACAGAGTGACCATCGGGTTCTTGGTCACCTGTCTGACTAGGGCCCTTCTCCGATGTTCGCTCAGTTTAGACGGCCGGCCAGCTCTATGAAGAGTCCCGTTGGTTCCGAAATGGATGAGGGAGGCCACTGTGCTCATTGAAACCTTCAAAGCAGCAGATATTTTTCTGTACCCTTCCCAAGATTTGTGCCTCGAGACAATCTTGTCTCGGAAGTCTACAGACAATTCCTTTGACTTCATGCTTGGTTTGTGCTCAGACATGCACTGTGAACTGTGGGACCTTTTATAGACAGGTGTGTGCCTTTTCAAATCATGTCCAATCAACTGAATTTACCACAGATGGACTCTAATTAAGCTGTAGGAACATCTCAAGGATGATCAGTGGAAACAGGATACACCTGAGCGCAATTTTGAGCTTCATGGCAAAGGCTGTGCATACTTATGTACATGTGATTTCTTAGTTTTTTATTTTTAATACATTTTGCTAATATCTCAAAACTTTTTTTCACGTTGTCATTATGCGGTATTCTGTGTAGGATTTGGAGGGAAAATATTTATTCAATTTTGGAATAAGGCTGTAACATAACAAAATGTGGAAAAAGTGAATCGCTCTGAATACTTTCCGGGTGCACTGTATGTATTTTATGTTGCCAACAAAGTTGAATGAAATATGTTTTGGAATGCTTTATCAATATTCATTTAAGCAGCATCTTTCAGAGATGTGGGAAGCCTTGGGGGTATATGCAATTCACGGCGAATCGCGGCAAATTATCGCCGTTTTTAAATTCGACACAATTCGACAGGTGAATTCCGGCAGGTGGCTGCTGGAATTCACCATATTCAATGCAAAACGGATTCGACAGACCCGCGGGCGAAAATCGGCCGATTTGGCGGATTTTGCCGCGATTTTAAAAAAACGGGGAAAAACCCGAAAAAAAAAAATGGCGTGGGGTCCCCCCTCCAAAGCATAACCAGCCTCGGGCTCTTCGAGCTGGTCCTGGTTCTAAAAATGCGGGGAAAAAATTGACAGGGGATCCCCCGTATTTTTAAAACCAGCACCGGGCTCTGCGCCTGGTGCCAAAAATACAGGGGACAAAACGAGCAGGGGTCCCCCGTATTTTTCACACCAGCATCGGGCTCCACTAGCTGGACAGATAATGCCACAGCCGGGGGTCACTTTTATGCCGTGCCCTGCGGCCGTGGCATTAAATATCCAACTAGTCACCCCTGGCCGGGGTACCCTGGGGGAGTGGGGACCCCTACAATCAAGGGGTCCCCCCCCCAGCCACCCAAGGGCCAGGGGTGAAGCCCGAGGCTGTCCCCCCCCCCCCATCCAATGGGCTGCGGATGGGGGGGCTGATAGCCTTTTGTGATAATAAAAAGATATTGTTTTTTCCAGTAGTACTACAAGTCCCAGCAAGCCTCCCCCGCAAGCTGGTACTTGGAGAACCACAAGTACCAGCATGCGGGAGAAAAACGGGCCCGCTGGTACCTGTAGTACTACTGGGAAAAAAATACCCAAATAAAAACAGGACACAGACACCTTGATAGTAAAACTTTATTACACACTACCGACACACACATACTTACCTATGTTGACACGCCGACTGCCACGGTCTCCGACGATCCCGAGGGTACCTGTGAAAAAATTATACTCACCTTCCAGCGTCCAGAGGTACATCCACGTCCAGAGATAATCCACGTACTTGTTAAAAAAAACAAACCGAACACCCGCTCCATACCGGACTAAAAGGGGTCCCATGCTTTCACATCAGACCCCTTTCTCCCGAATGCCGGGACATCACGTGACTCCTGTCACTGGAGTCCCTTCAGCCAATCAGGAAGCGCTACTTCCGTGGCGCTCACCTGATTGGCTGTGCGCTGTCTGTGCTGTGACAGCGCATCGCAAAGCCGCTCCATTAGTTTCAATGGTGGGAACTTAGCGGCTAGCGGTGGGGTTACCCGCGGTCAGCCGCTGACCGGCGGGTGACCTCACCGCTAGCCGCTAAGTTCCCACCATTGAATAAAATGGACGGGGCTGTGCGATGCGCTGTCTGAGTTCAGACAGCGCACAGCCAATCAGGTGAGCGCAACGAAGTTGCGCTTCCTGATTGGCTTTAGAGACCTTTGCGTGACAGCTGTCACTGACAGGTCTCATTCGTGGAAAGGGGTCTCATGTGTCAGCATGGGACCCCTTTCAGTCCGGTGGCCCGTGTGTTCGTTTTCTTTTTTTGCCAAGTACGTGGATGTATCTCTGGACCATGGCTGAGGTGAGTATATTGAGCTTTTATTTTCAGGTATCCGTGGATTCTACATGGAGAAGAGGACCGATGTCGGCGTGTGAACATAGGTAAGTATGTGTGTGTCGACGTATGAAATAAAGTTTTACTGTCACGGTGTGTGTGTCCTGTTTTTATTTGGGTTTTTTTTTCCCAGTAGTACTACAGGTACCAGCGGGCCCGTTTTTCTCCCGCATGCTGGTACTTGTGGTTCTCCAAGTACCAGCTTGCGGGGGAGGCTTGCTGGGACTTGTAGTACTGCTGGAAAAAACAATATTCTTTTCATTATCACAAAAGGCTATCAGCCCCCCCATCCGCAGCCCATTGGATGGGGGGGGGACAGCCTCGGGCTTCACCCCTGGCCCTTGGGTGGCTGGGGGGGGGGGACCCCTTGATTGAAGGGGTCCCCACTCCCCCAGGGTACCCCGGCCAGGGGTGACTAGTTGGATATTTAATGCCACGGCCGCAGGGCACGGCATAAAAGTGACCCCCGGCTGTGGCATTATCTGTCCAGCTAGTGGAGCCCGATGCTGGTGTGAAAAATACGGGGGACCCCTGCTCGTTTTGTCCCCCGTATTTTTTTGCACCAGGCGCAGAGCCTGGTGCTGGTTTTAAAAATACGGGGGATCCCCTGTCGATTTTTTCCCCGCATTTTTAGAACCAGGACAAGCTCGAAGAGCCCGAGGCTGGTTATGCTTTGGAGGGGGGACCCCACGCCATTTTTTTAAAGGATTTTACCGTTCCAGCAATAAAAAAATAATAAAATAATAATATTTTAAAAAATATATAAATAATATTTGTGCCTCCAAAAAAAAAAAAAAAAAAGTACCTAATCCCTTCTAATATAAATAGATATGCTATTCCTAAAAAAATAAAACACCAAAAAAAACATGTTTAAATTTTTTTTTATTGTTTTCACCCTCCAAAGTGTGGCGGATTGAAAATGACGAATTTGCTGTCTAAAAGCACTGCTGTCGAATTTCCAAACTTGAATTGAATATGCTTTGGTCGAATTGCAGCACTTGTATCATTGCAGAAAAGTCGAATTTGCAAAAAGTCGAATTTCAAAAAGTCGAATTTTGAAAGTCCGTTTTTTGGTCGGAAAGCACTGAATTGCATCGGCAAATTTTTTTTTTGGGCGAAAATGACCCGAAATTCGACAATTTCGGGAATTCGACCGCAATTGCATATACCCCATGGTCTCTTTAGCAAGAACCTGAGAACTACAAAACCTGTTTTATGAATAAATTGTATATTTGGAATACTGAATGTCTCTTCTGTATAGTACGAATAGAATTCCTACAAATGTATCCCTCTTGTACCATCATAGAGTCAGGGTGGCCTTGTAGACCTGTAGATGGTGCAAATGTTTTTTTTTTTTTTTTTTTATTGGTTTTTTTTTTTAAAGAGTGCTTTTTTTTTATTTCATAGAATGTCTTACGGAGATCCAAATTGTAAGCCTGTAATTTTACCTTTTTCTTTATAAAGAATGAGTGCTTTTATTTCTCCCAGGTTTACAATGCAGCAAGACCTGCAAGAAGCTATAATTACGATGCAACTCCTAGCCAAATAGCAAATTGGGCTTCTAATTCAAGCTGACGAGAATTTACATTAAACCATGCCTCCCTGGAGTGATAATTGTACAGTGTCGCACTGTCCTCTTACTACTTTATTGTCCTATCTGAGTGGCTTTCATTTGACAATAGGTGACAATGTGAATATTGCCTTTATAACCTTCTCTGAGACTACAAAGAGCATGGCAATGTGTGTTACAAATGGTCATGGTGAAGGTGTCTGTTGTTATTTCATCCTCTTACAAGAATTCTTTACATCAGGATAATGTTTTAGGTATGTTTGAAATATGTTTAACTTGGTAATAAGGTTTCTTTACCAGGGATACTGGATTATTTTAAGTCTATTTATCTTTTTTTTTTCTGTCTGATGGGTAAATTGTCCCTTTTTTTTCATCCATTCGGAAACCACAGGAAAGGGTTTGTTGGTTGTGCAGTATGTACTTGTTATGTGACGTGAATAAGAACCGCAAAGGCTGCAAAATACTAATAGTAATGGTATTGATATTAATAACAATAATATGAAACAACTTTTAGTTGGATTTTGTTAACAAGGATGAATGTGTTCCCCTGCAACTGTCTTTCTTTTTATTTTTATTGTCGTCTTTGGGCTCTGATGGGAATGGTGTGTTATTAGCAATAATCCATTTAAGGATTTGCTTATGACTGTTGATTTGATAAAAGGGTGTGAGTTTTTATATTTTATTTATTTTAAATATCTGTACTGTGGCTTAAAGCTAAGCAGTCTGCCTTAACCATAATACAGGTAATTTCCAGTCCATGCCAGCAGGGGTCAGAAAATCTCAATCTTTGCACTGTACAGTATACAGTATATCCTGAATGCTTTGTAGCATTATTGAACACTGCTTCCACGCATTTTAGAAATGCTGTAAATAACACCGCTGTAGACTAAAATTGCGTAATTACAGAAGCATGAATAGGAAATTACTGTGTAAACTATCATGCATGCAATCAGATATTCTATTTACAGTCACAAAATATCAGCTGGGTCTCCACGAATGTATTATTACCAGTTATTTATATAGCGCACACATATTCCGCAGCGCTTTACAGAGAATATTTGTCCATTCACATCAGTCCCTGCCCCAGTGGAGCTTACAATCTATATTCCCTATCACATGTACACACGGGTTCACTACGATCTGCCGGCGGCCGGCCTCCCGACCAGCATACCGGTGCCGGGAGGCCGGCCGCCGGCTTACCGACAGTGTGGTGAGCGCAAATGAGCCCCTTGCGGGCTCACTGCGCTCGCCACACTACGGGCACGGTGGCGCGCTACGCGCGCCACACTATTCTCCCTCCAGGGGGGTCGTGGACCCCCACGAGGGAGAATAAGTGTCGGTATGCCGGCTGTCGGGCTCCCGGCGCCGGTATGCTGGTCGCCGGGAGCCCGACCGCCGGCATACTGAAGACCACCCGTACACACATTCACGCTAGGGTTAATTTTGTTGGGAGCCAATTAACCTACCAGTATATTTTTGGATTGTGGGAGGAAACCGGAGCACCCAGAGGAAACCCACGCAAGTACGGGGAGAATATACAAACTCCACACAGTTAGGGCCATGGTGGGACTCGAATCCATGACCTCAGTGCTGTGAGGCAGTAATGCTAACCATTACTCCATCCGTATTGCCCCATGCAAAAGCAGCAACAACCATTGCCTACTGACAGTGGGGGCAGTCATTTGGTATCTCAGTCATTATCAGCCCAGCATATCACCGGTAACTAGTGAAATCAGTGTTGCTAGTGAAATGATAGCCTGAATATGCCAATAACAAAATGGCTGCCTCCAATGTGTGAAGGTGACGCATGCATTTTAAGACCTTACAATAACCTTTTTTCTCTAGCATCCATAAGGTATATTGGGGGAAACTAGTATGATGGGGTATAGATGGGGTCCAAAGGGTGTGCTGGCTCCTCCCCTCTATGCCCCCTCCCACAGGCAGTTTAGAAAAAAGTGCAGTCAGGAGAGGATGCACATCTCAGCTCAAGAGAGTTTTCTTCAATTTCTTTTAAAATTTATTATTTTCGGTATGCTGTCTGGGCAACAGTATACCTGCCCAGACAGGGTAGTTAGGGGGGGCGGTCACCAGTCTTACGAGGTGCAGAGCGGGGCACTGCGCATTGGCTGCCGCAGTACGCCGCACACCCCTAACGCTGCCTGAAGGTGACATTGGTGGTGAGTACAAACCGGGGCCCCTGCTAGGGGGGTCCCCCGGTTCAAAGTGCGGCTGACCACGGGCGCGGCGTACGGGACCCTTCCTGGGGGTCCGGCTAAGATCCCCCGAGTGTAAACTGGCAAAAAACTGCTTAACAAGCACTTGTGTGATGTTTTAAGCTGTTTAGGAGACTTTGCCAGTATTCAAAATATGTACACCTCCGGCGCCATTGGAGGGGCGTAGCTTCCTCAGAGCAGGACTTGGGGCATTTTGGCGCCTTCCTCTGCTTACTGCAGCCATCTACAGCACACACACACAGCGCTTCCTGCCTCAGACACGCTAGAAAACTGGTACAGGGTGTAGCAAAGTTGTAGAGCCGCTTGTGTACACTGTCCTGAGCATATTTAGGATTGCAATTGTTAGTGTTTACTGTTTTCTACAGAGCTGACAGTCTCTCACTGGGGCTGTGCAGCTCAGGGTGTGCTGGTATCATCCCTCTCTCTGAGTCTCCTCTTGCATACAGTAGGACAAGCTTACATTATAACTGTGTATGTTTTTGTACTTACTGTGAAATATGGGTAAGCACAAGCTGTGCAGTGTATGTCACACCAGATTCTCTCCATTATCTAATGACTGTTTCCTGTGAACAGTGCAGTCAATCTTCACAAATTAGTGAAGAGGCTGGGGGAGAGGGTCCAGAGCCCCACTGGTTAGGGTCTCTTAAGACTATGATGTTAGATATGTCATCCCAGCTCACTGCTAATGTGCAGAAAACTCAGCTACTGCAACAAGCTGTTGCAGATTTAGCTGATGCACAGCCCCCCCCCCCCCCCTCTCTCATGCAGGTCCCCAGAAGCGTGGTTTACCTGTGCTGCTGTCTGATACAGATGATTAGATACAAGATGATGGTGATGACCTGGATTCCGTTAGTGGGGATCCCGATTCTGCTCAAGGTATTGAAACCCTCATTTTGGCTATAAGGGATGTGTTAAAGCTCCCTCTAGAGGACACTGCGTCGCAGAAGTCGTTTTTCTTTGTACAAAACAAGCCCAATGTCACTTTCCCTGATTCTCCAGAGTTAGATGACTTATTTACACAGGCCTGGAAAAATCCAGACCAAAAATTCCAAGTGTCCAAAATTGTTTTGCACACTTTGCCATTTGCTCATGAAGGTAGAAAATTTTGGGAGGAACCCCCTGGCGTGGATGTCTCAGTCTCTCGCCTGTCTAATAAGGCGGTGCTGCCTGCCCTGGGCTCCTTTACCATGAAGGATCCTGTGGATCGGAAGATAGACTACCCTAAAGTCTATATACACTGCAGCCGGCCTCTCGCAAAGACCAGTCATTGCGGGATGCTGGATGACCCATGCTGTTCATTCTTGGACCATTCAAATTCAGGGGGTCTCTCGGGGGGATATGCCCTTAGTTACTATGATAACTCTACTGAAGCACATTCAAGACACTACACGTGTCCTCTGTGATTCCCTCAAGGAGATGGGGAACATTAATGCTCGGACGCCTGCCATGTCAGTGTCGGCACGCAGGGCCTTGTGGTTTCATCAGTGGATTGCGGACGCAGAATCCAAACATAGTGTGGATCCCTCCCCTTTTTTGGGAAATGGCTTTTTTGGGTTGAATTGGATACCTGGATTTCCAAAGTTACGGCTGGGAAATCCACGTTTCTCCCCTTTGTGGCCCCACCAGCGAGACGCTCCTATCTGGGGCCATCTGTCCAGTCCTTTCGGTCTCACCGATTTCGAACAAAGGCCAGATTTGCCTCTAATGCGGCTAGAGGCACCAGAGGTAAGTCCAGAAAACCTGCAAGCACCAGTTCTCAGGGACAGTCCACCGGTTCTGCTTCCACTAAGGCCTCCGCATGATGGTGCCCACCCACCCCGATGGGATCTTAAGGTGGGAGCTCGACTGCGTCACATCAGCAGCATCTAGGAGACTTCCTGCCGGGATGTCTGAGTCAGCGAGCTCGTTTCTCAAGGCTACAAGCTGGAGTTTGACAGTACTCCAACCCCCCCCTTCCCCCCCTCAACGGTTTTTCAAATCAAGCTTACCAGCTTTGAAGGATTTGCAAGGTACGTTACAACAGGCTATCTGGAAGTTGGTCCAGTACCACATCATTGTTCCAATACCATTATCGCAACGCGTTTTACTCAAACCTGTTTGTGGTGCTGAAGCCAGACGGTTCGGTCAGACCCATTCTGAATCTGGAATCCTTATTTGAGGGTGTTCAATTTCAAAATGATTACGGGCTTGGAAGAGTCTCCTTGGATATCAAGGACGCCTATCTCCATATTCCGATTTGGCCGCCTCATCAGGCGTACCTGCAGTTTTCCCTGCTGGACGATCACTTCCAATTCCAGGCACTGCCTGGAACAGCCCCGAGGGTATTCACGAAGGTGATGGCGGAGATGATGCTTCAATTCGGGGTCCTGGGGATCAATGTGGTCCCTTATCTGGACAATCTTCTGATAAAGGCGAGATCGAGGGAGCTTTTGTTGCTCCATATCGACCGCACCTTCCATCTTTTGTCCAACCATGGGTGGATCCTCAATTTACAGAAGTCCCACCTGGAGCCAACTCAGAGACTCTTGTTCCTGGGGATGTTGCCGGTTACTGTGGCACAGAAGGTATTTCTATCAGAGGACAAGGAGAAAAAAACTTCAGGAGATGGTCCGCATGGTGCTCTGACCTACTCGAGTGTCCGTACATCTCTGCATAAGATTGTTGGCAAAGATGGTTGCCTCATGCGAGGCAAACCAGGCCAGAACGTTTCAGTTGGATCTCCTGAGCAAGTGTTCCAGATCGCATCTCCAGATTCACCGGATGATTCAGCTGTCATCTCGGGCCAGGATTTCCCTCATGTGGTGGCTACAGTCCTCCAATCTCCTGGAGGGCAGGAGTTTCGGGATTCAGGATTGGACCCTCCTCACGACGGTCTGAGAGGATGGAGAGCAGTAACCCAAGAGGCGCAGTTCCAGGGCAGGTGGACAGACCATGAAAGCCTCCTTCCGAATAAACATTCTGGAACTTCGGGCGATCTACAATGCTCTGCTTCAAGCTTCTCCTCTGCTCAAGGATCACGCGATCCAGGTACAGTCGGACAACGCCACGGTGTTGGCATATATCAATCGACAAGGAGAGGAGAGAGCCTACATGCGAGAGGTGTCACAGATACTCTTCTGGGCGGAAAGAAATGCAAGAGCCATGTCAGCAGCCTTTATTTCGGGTTAAGACAACAGGAAGGCGGACTTCCTGAGTCATCACAATCTCCACCCGAGGGAGTGCGGGCTCTGGTGATCCAGCAGATCATTGTCCGGTGGGATTGCCCACAAATGGACATGATGGCTTCTCGTGTCAACAAGAAACTTCCCTGATATTGCTTGCAGACCAGGGACCCTCAGGCGAGGGCTGTGGATGCACTGGCGTCGCCTTGGCCGTTACGGCTGGTCTACCTGTTTTCTCCAATCCCCTTGCTCCCAAGAGTGCTAAAGCGATTGAGGAATCAAGGTGTCCAGGCAATTCTAATTGCCTCGGAGGGCGTGGTACGCTGATCACATGTCCATCGAACACCCTTGACCTCTACCACTCAGAAGAGATCTTCTTCAAAAAGGACCGTTCATCTACCCGGACTGACGGCGACTTTGTTTGATGGCATGGAGGTTGAGCGGAACATCCTAGCTCACAAAGCCTTTTCCGAGAAGGTTATTGCAACCATGGTTCAGGCCAGAAAACCTGTAACGTCAAACACGATCATCTTATCTGGAGGAGATATGTCTCGTATCCGTCTGCAGAGTTTCACTTGGGACGTTTCCTGCAGGCTGGTGTGGAAAAGGGCTTACGTCTGGGTTCCATTAAGGTCCAGATTTCATCTCTCTCTGTTTTCTTTCAGAAGAAATTGGCAGTGTTGCCAGAAGCTCAGACCTTCTTGCAAGGGGTACTCCACATACAACCTCCCTTTTGTACCGCCTACGACACCCTGGGATTTGGATGTAGTGTTGAAATTTCTACAGTCCTCCTGGTTTGAACCTCTGTTGACTGTAGAAGACAAGTACCTCATGTGGAAGACTGTGATGTTACTGGCCCTGGCTTCTGCTCGACGTGTTTCAGAATTGGGGGCCTTATTGTTTAAAAGTCCCTACTTGGTCTTTTACGAGGACAGTGCGGAGCTCTGGACTAGACAGCAGTTCCTGCCAAAGGTTGTCTCTGCGTTTCATCTGAATGAACCTATTGTACTTCCGTCCAGTTCTGACGCTTCTGCTCCTCCGGAGGCATTGCATGCTGTGCGGGCCTTGAAGATATATGTCAAGCGTACAGCTCGGGTCAGAAAGACGGATTCCTTGTTCGTGCTGCATGATGCACAGAAAAAGTTTTGTCCTGCTTCAAAGCGGTCCATTGCTCGTTGGATTAGGCTTACTATCCAACAGGTCTATGTGTAGGCAGCCTTACCTGTTCCTAAGTCTCTAAAGGCCCACTTTACTAGATCAGTGGGCTCTTCCTGGGCAGCTGCCCGTGGAGTCTCGGCCTTGCAACTATGCCGAGCTGCTACCTGGTCGGGGAAGAACACTTTTGTGAGCTTCTACAGATTTGATACCCTGACCAAAGAGTATACCAGTTTGGGCAGGCGGTGCTGCAGCAGTCTCTGCACGTTCCAGCCTGTTCTGGCAGCTGTGGGACGTCCCCATTGTACTAGTTTCCCCCATTATCCCTTATGGATGGTAGAGAAAATAGGATTTTAATACCTACCGATAAATCCTTTTCTCGTAGTCCATAAGGGATATTGGGCGCCCGCCTCAGTGCGTGGACTGTTCTGCAAGTTCTAGTTCTATAGTTACCTGTTCAGCTGTTGCTGGTGTGTAAATCTCACCACCCTTTCTATTATCATGTTCCTTCTCTCATATATGTCCTTTCTCCTTCGGGCACGTTTTTACCTATAACTGCCTGTGGGAAGGGGCATAGAGGGGAGGAGCTAGCACACCCAGTTGAAGAGATTTAAAGTGCACTGGCTTTTGGACCCTGTCTATACCCCATCGTACTAGTTTCCCCCAATATCCCTTATGGACTACAAGAAATGGATTTACTGGTAGGTATTAAAATCCTATTTTTTTTATTTTGTGTGATTTGCTTGATGAGCAAATTTAGGAAATTTTAAGATCTGAGATACACAAATGGTGTAATGTTTAGTATTACTGCTTCAGCACTTCTTGGGCAAGATTCAATAGTTTTTTTTTCTTCGCAGGCAGCTAGTAGATGGCGGCCAACGGAGCTATGTAATTGTTTCTCCGCTTGGGCGCTATAAATAAGCACAATTGAATATCCCCCCCTCTCCATCTCCTGTCACTTTAGACAGGAGGCTGAGAGTGATACACAATTGAATAACGCACTTGGGTTCAATTCCCACCATGGTCCTAACTGTGTGGAATTTGTATATTCTCCCCGTGGGTGCTACAGTTTCCAACCACACTGGTAGGCTGATTGACTCCTAACATGGAAAATTATCCTAGTCTGTGTGCATGTGGTAGGGGACATTGGTTGTAACTGGGGCAGGAATTGATGTGGATGGCCAAATATTCTCTGTACGTGTACAGTGCTGCGGAATATGTGTGCACAACATAGCTAACTGATGGTAACAATAATAATATGCTTATATCATTAGACAATGTAATCCAGCACCTCGCCCAAGCAAGTTTTTATTGCTGATTGCAATAAGAAGTATTTGTCATGTTTTTATTTGACTAATAATGTACACATTTTTAGTACTGGAAAACCATACAATTATTAAAGAGTTAAAACCTTTATCATATAAAAAAAAATATATATAAAAAAATTGTATACATAAACACTTTCCATTATGACGTCGGTGTGACTAAATCTGCACATAGCAGTTGCATTACTTTTAGCATGTCTGTCTCTCCACCCTGACAATGACAAGTGTGTTTGTATTACTACTTCATCACAAGTTCCTAATTCCTATCGTTGTTTATTTTGGGATGTTGTAGCCTGCATATTTTTCAGGAGTTGCTAAGGAAATGTCTAACCTACTTAAGTTCTTCTACATTCCAATAGGCAGGTGCTCATGGAAACTGTCATTGTGTCAAGCCAGTGCCTCGGGCATCTTGATAAAGCAGGCCAAATAATCACAGGACATAAGTGCAGTTAATACTTTATTTCTGACAATGAAGCAGAGCTGTTCATTACAATTTGACTGGACATCACTGTTGCAGAATAACGCATTTAGTTAATGACATTTGATACACATTCTACTTTTAACTCGCTCGCACTTCCTGTTTGAAAGTTATTTCCTTTCAATAAGCCTGCTATTAGTCCTGTATTGGTATGTATTTGTCACTTGTGTTGGCATGTGTTTTCTGGTAATGTGCCTTCTTACAATATTCAATGCTTATGCCACATTTGATGACTACTTGCTTTGTTTAATTTGCTCATTGCAGGAATAATTTCATACTTGCCGACTTTCTGGCTGTTAGGGATTAGCCAGGTTGGTAATATGGAGAGTATGACTGTCCAGTTGTGTCATCACAGTCTCATCCCTGCCATACAATGTTGCTATTAACGCTATTCAGCCTGAATTGCGACTTCAAGCAGCCTGGACCGCCCACTTTACTCAAGAGGTTGGTGGTTGCAGGGAGCCTCTGGAACGACTTGAGTAGTCTTCCAGGCATCCTGGAGAGCCATTTGAGATTTGGGAGTCCAACAGACACTCCAGGAGTAGGCAAGTGTCATTCAATTAGTTTCAGCAAATAAAATTGATGGGCTGCACAGATGGTGTAGGGTCAGATTCCCAACAAGGCCTTATCTGTGTGAGCTGGTAATGTCTTCTGTATGTTTACATTGCTTTCCAATAGGTACTCTACTGGAACATACTGGTGGGTTAATTGGTTTTTTAACAAAAACGAGCCCTAGTGTGTATGTGTGTGTGTGTATATGTGTATATATATATATATATATATATATATATATATATACTTCCCAAATAGGACTGGCACTCTCCTGTCGGGCGTCTCAGACCTCGGTGCCTTCTGTGGTGATAATGCAGGCTTACAGAAAGAAACAGCGGCACTCGAGGATTTTATGAAAAGTAAAAAGTGTATTCAAAAATGATTACATGAAGCCGACGTTTCGGGGCTCACATGCCCCTTTGTCAAGGTGTGTAACAGTGACTGAGTGTGTGGGCTTACCTTATATCCCAGTGGAACCCGCCAGTGCACGGTGTGCGGCCGGAGACACGACGAGGCCGCCGAACTTCCGGTCGCGGCTTGGTGACGTCACTGTGAAGGCGTCCGTTGCGATGGCAACCGAGACGCCAATAGACCAATGTGTACAGTGGTGACGTGTCGTGAATGACAACAGTGCCAAGTGTAGATAGAAGTGCAATTAAAAGATCCAGGAACCTCAACACATGAGAAACCCATTCCCTCCATGAGACCCGTGGTGACAAATGTGTGGGGGAGCCAGGGTGATGTGTGGTAATTGGATGAACTTTGGCAATAGAGGATGCTGGTCTCTCCGTAACTGATAAATAAGCGTGATCCGGGAGCCTGTTAGAGGCCGCTGACTTGTCAGTCAGACTGTGTGCCCGGGCCGTGGCTGCTATTTGTGTCATATTGACTTGATGATTGTAAAGCCCGCCAGTGTTCCACCTCTGAAACAAAGGCTGCGCTAATAATGTGGGACTCTGGGTGGAAAGTCCAGTTCCCTAGGGTAAGTATAAAGACTGGGCAATAGAGACAAAAATAAAGAAATAAAAAAATATGACCAGTATCCGTTGTGCCAAAGATCACCCCACCGCATATGAGTGTGACCGTATTGTGAGACATGCCATATATAAGTGGCTGCGTGATGGTACTGTGCTCACAGGGAGGGACCGGACAAATAAACAGTTCGTCTTTGAATTATAGGAAAATGTTCCAGGAAAATTTCTCATTCAGTCCCCCTGGACTGATGGTTCCCAATTCGTAGATCCATTTGGATTCTATGTGCAACAATCTTCGATCTCTGTCTCCTCCTCGGATGTTGCGGGGCACGTGATCGATGATCTGATGCTTAAAGTCATTCAGCGAAAGGCCCATCAGTGCGAAGTGTCTGGCCACGGGTTGTTCGGAGGGTTTACCCATCAGTGCCTGCTTGATGGCGGACCTGTGCAGGGCCATTCTCTCCCTGAAAGTTCTGATAGATTTGCCCACGTATACTAAGTGGCACGGGCAAGTGAGTGTATACACGATGTGTGTAGTCGTGCATGTCACCACATGTCTGATCTGGTAGATCCTCTCCTTATGGGGATGTCTGAAAGAAGATCCAATGATCATGTTGTTACATGTAGTGCATTTGAGGCACCTGTAGCAGCCTGGGGCCTTGGTGAGGAAAGTAGAGGGTCGCTGTGCCTCATTTTGGAAACCCGTGATATCCGAGTGTACAATGATGTCCCTGATGCTTTTGCCTCTAGAGAAGCATAACATGGGGCGTTTTTCTTTGAACACTGGAAGTTTCTTGTCTGAGGCCACTATGGGCCACAGGGCTCTGGCCGCTCTCTGTATCACCGGACTGGCAGTGTTGAACTGGTTGACGAATGGTATGATCGCTTTGTTCTTACGTGCTGTAGGTGTCAACAGGGTCTCCCTCGGTATAGCCATGATCTCCCTTTTCTGTGATTGCAATTTATGATAATCATATCCCCTTTGGGTAAATCTATTGACCATGGATTCCAGTTCTCGATCTAGGCTGGAGCGGTCACTGATGATCCTGGAAGCCCTTATCTGTGATCTGGGGAGTCCCTCTTTGAGGGGTCTCGGATGGTGGCTGTTAGCCCTCAGCAGGACGTTCTTGTCCGTTGGTTTGGTGCACAGGCTGGTGATTAATGTACCGTCCTTCACAGTTATCCTGACGTCTAAATAATTCACGGACTCTCCGCTGATGGTGTAGGTGTACTTGATTGTGGAGGGTCTGTTGTTGGCTTCCTCCATTAGTTGTTCAAATAGTGCCTTGTCCCCCGTCCAGAGCAAGAACAAATCGTCTATGTATCTGACGAACATCAAGATGTGCTGAGCTATAGCTCGATTGTCAAAGAATACCGCCTGTTCTCAAACAAGATCACCCGCTTGTACCCCTCTTTTTTGTGGTACCTAAAATCCACAAAAATGCCACATCCCCGCCGGGCAGACCGATTATTGCTGCTAGGGATTCCATCTTTCAACCCATCTCTACATTCCTTGATGGAATCCTACAACCGTTGATTGTCAAACATCACAACTATATCAAAGACACCACCAGTTTCCTAGAGCGGATCAACAATACCGGGCAGGTTCCCCCAGGGACATTGATGTGCGTGATTGACGTCAAGAGTTTATACACCAGCATCCCGCACCAGGAAGGTCTGCAAGTTATGCAGGACTACCTCATAAAGGAGAAGATGGACACCCTCGACATTGGGCTTTTCATGCAACTCCTCTCGTTGACCTTGAAAAGGAACTTCTTCATGTTTAACGGCAGATTCTTCCGGCAGAGAACGGGGTGCGCGATGGGGAGCAATGTCTCCCCATCATTTGCCAACGTCTACATGTTTCAAGAGGAACAGGCGGTATTCTTTGACAATCGAGCTATAGCTCAGCACATCTTGATGTTCGTCAGATACATAGACGATTTGTTCTTGCTCTGGACGGGGGACAAGGCACTATTTGAACAACTAATGGAGGAAGCCAACAACAGACCCTCCACAATCAAGTACACCTACACCATCAGCGGAGAGTCCGTGAATTATTTAGACGTCAGGATAACTGTGAAGGACGGTACATTAATCACCAGCCTGTTCACCAAACCAACGGACAAGAACGTCCTGCTGAGGGCTAACAGCCACCATCCGAGACCCCTCAAAGAGGGACTCCCCAGATCACAGATGATAAGGGCTTCCAGGATCATCAGTGACCGCTCCAGCCTAGATCGAGAACTGGAATCCATGGTCAATAGATTTACCCAAAGGGGATATGATTATCATAAATTGCAATCACAGAAAAGGGAGATCATGGCTATACCGAGGGAGACCCTGTTGACACCTACAGCACGTAAGAACAAAGCGATCATACCATTCGTCAACCAGTTCAACACTGCCAGTCCGGTGATACAGAGAGCGGCCAGAGCCCTGTGGCCCATAGTGGCCTCAGACAAGAAACTTCCAGTGTTCAAAGAAAAACGCCCCATGTTATGCTTCTCTAGAGGCAAAAGCATCAGGGACATCATTGTACACTCGGATATCACGGGTTTCCAAAATGAGGCACAGCGACCCTCTACTTTCCTCACCAAGGCCCCAGGCTGCTACAGGTGCCTCAAATGCACCACATGTAACAACATGATCATTGGATCTTCTTTCAGACATCCCCATAAGGAGAGGATCTACCAGATCAGACATGTGGTGACATGCACGACTACACACATCGTGTATACACTCACTTGCCCGTGCCACTTAGTATACGTGGGCAAATCTATCAGAACTTTCAGGGAGAGAATGGCCCTGCACAGGTCCGCCATCAAGCAGGCACTGATGGGTAAACCCTCCGAACAACCCGTGGCCAGACACTTCGCACTGATGGGCCATTCGCTGAATGACTTTAAGCATCAGATCATCGATCACGTGCCCCGCAACATCCGAGGATGAGACAGAGATCGAAGATTGTTGCACATAGAATCCAAATGGATCTACGAATTGGGAACCATCAGTCCAGGGGAACGGAATGAGAAATTTTCCTGGAACATTTTCCTATAATTCAAAGACGAACTGTTTATTTGTCCGGTCCCTCCCTGTGAGCACAGTACCATCACGCAGCCACTTATATATGGCATGTCTCACAATACGGTCACACTCATATGCGGTGGGGTGATCTTTGGCACAACGGATACTGGTCATATTTTTTTATTTCTTTATTTTTGTCTCTATTGCCCAGTCTTTATACTTACCCTAGGGAACTGGACTTTCCACCCAGAGTCCCACATTATTAGCGCAGCCTTTGTTTCAGAGGTGGAACACTGGCGGGCTTTACAATCATCAAGTCAATATGACACAAATAGCAGCCACGGCCCGGGCACACAGTCTGACTGACAAGTCAGCGGCCTCTAACAGGCTCCCGGATCATGCTTATTTATCAGTTACGGAGAGACCAGCATCCTCTATTGCCAAAGTTCATCCAATTACCACACATCACCCTGGCTCCCCCACACATTTGTCACCACGGGTCTCATGGAGGGAATGGGTTTCTCATGTGTTGAGGTTCCTGGATCTTTTAATTGCACTTCTATCTACACTTGGCACTGTTGTCATTCACGACACGTCACCACTGTGCACATTGGTCTATTGGCGTCTCGGTTGCCATCGCAACGGACGCCTTCACAGTGACGTCACCAAGCCGCGACCGGAAGTTCGGCGGCCTCGTCGTGTCTCCGGCCGCACACCGTGCACTGGCGGGTTCCACTGGGATATAAGGTAAGCTCACACACTCAGTCACTGTTACACACCTTGACAAAGGGGCATGTGAGCCCCGAAACGTCGGCTTCATGTAATCATTTTTGAATACACTTTTTACTTTTCATAAAATCCTCGAGTGCCGCTGTTTCTTTCTGTAAGCCTATATATATATATATATATATATATATATATATATATCTATCTCGCATACACACACACACACACGCGCAATATACTGTAGATTTTCCCACCGTTTAGCTATATACTCCCAATACCACATTTGACTGTCGTCATTACTTTATTGCACTGTGTTTTTCTTCTGTGCTATTCTCTCACCCTACTCCCCCCCCCCCCCTTCTTCTTTTTTTTTCTTCTTTTCCTCACCCCTCCTCCGTTCTTTTTATTTCACTTTCTCTTGTCCCCTTCCTAGTTTCCCCTACTATGTTTATTTGTTCACTTGACACTGCATATTTAATTTTATTTCCAAGTAATTGTATAATGTATACTTGTTGTGTTTTTTTTTTTTTACATGTCATGCCTTTGTGATTGCCTCTGATATGCCCCTAACCTTGTCTTTCACATCTGCCCCTTTTCCCGCCTCGGCTGCCATCTCACACATTTGTGCCTTTGACACTAAAATTGTTACCAATGTTTGTTTTTATTTGGGTTTTGTCATAGGCGTGCGCAGGGGGGGTGCCTGGTGCGCACAGGCACCCCTTAATGTCCGACGATCCGATCTCACATGCCTGATGCAGCGATCGCCGAGCAGGCTGATTACTGTCCCCTCTGTGTTGCACCCTGTCAGGACTGCATTACTGACTGGACGCCTGGGTTAATCAAGGGTGCCACTGCCACCGGCTTTCAAACTCCAGGCTCCACCTCCTTGTACAAAAACTGCGTGATATGACGTGATGACATCATGCTGCTCACACGCCCACCCGTCACACACCCACCTCTTTCCTTCTATTCTAGCCAACGCCAGCCACTGATGAGGAGCAGCATGCAGCCAGTATTCCTCTTAGGAGGACAAATTCAATACTGGCAGGTGGTCGGCAGCAGCATTGACACGTAACACGTTTTTCCAGCAGTAGCAGTAACTAGTATGTGACTGTCAGTGTCAGTGAGTGACTGCAGCTTGCAGGGGAAAGAGAGGGGGGGCCAGACCAGACCAGGCTGAGGAGGAGCAGTGTAATTGCAGTGAGTGCCATCAGGAGTGTTTGTTTGGTGCACACCACAACATCTGACAATGTTACTGCTTTATTAGGATTGGTACAAGGGTGGTTATTTTATATTACGCTGACCGTCAATAGATGGTGCTAGACACGCCCAAAAGGCGGTGCTAGACACACCCCTCCAACAGTGCACCCCCTAATAAAATGTGCTGCGCACGCCTATGGGTTTTGTTACTCCTCTCTAATGTTACATTCTTCAGTTTTTGTACTGTTCTGTTTATTGGCTCCAGAGCGGGACGGTCCCTGAGGGCCCCAACACTGCTTCAACAGATAAGCACAAGGAGATAATGCACCAGCCAATCATTACAGATTTGAAAAATGGCAGTTGGGAGCTTACTGGCTGGTGCTTTATCACCTTAAACTTATCACTGACTTAACACTGGTTTATCACTACTTTATCCCTTCTCCAGGCTTAATACATCTGTGTCAAGCTGCCCCCGCGGCTGCCTGTATTCGGCGGCATGTGCAGTGTGCTGGTCGGGGGCAGGCGTATTAAGCCTGGAGAAGGGATAAAGAAGTGATAAACCAGTGTTAAGTCAGTGATAAGTGCAAGGTGATAACGCATCAGCCAGTCGGCTCCTATCATTTCTCTAACGTCCTAGTGGATACTGGGAATTTCTCTGACGTCCTAAGTGGATGCTGGGGACTCCGTCAGGACCATGGGGATTAGCGGCTCCGCAGGAGACAGGGCACAAAACTAAAGCTTTAGGATCAGGTGGTGTGTACTGGCTCCTCCCCCTATGACCCTCCTCCAAGCCTCAGTTAGGTTTTTGTGCCCGTCCGAGCAGGGTGCAATCTAGGTGGCTCTCTTAAGGAGCTGCTTAGAAAAAGTTTTTTAGGTTTCTTATTTTCAGTGAGTCCTGCTGGCAACAGGCTCACTGCATCGAGGGACTTAGGGGAGAGAAGTTCAACTCACCTGCGTGCAGGATGGATTGGCTTCTTAGGCTACTGGACACCATTAGCTCCAGAGGGAGTCGGAACACAGGTCTCACCCTGGGGTTCGTCCCGGAGCCGCGCCGCCGACCCCCCTTGCAGATGCTGAAGATTGAAGGTCCAGAAACCGGCGGCAGAAGGCTTTTCAGTCTTCATGAAGGTAGCGCACAGCACTGCAGCTGTGCGCCATTGTTGTCACACACTTCACACCAACGGTCACGGAGGGTGCAGGGCGTTGCTGGGGGCGCCCTGGGCAGCAATGTATAATACCTTATTCTGGCTAAAAATACATCACATATAGCCCCTGGAGGCTATATGGATGTATTTAACCCCTGCCAGGTCTCAGAAAAACGGGAGAAGAAGCCCGCCGAAAAGGGGGCGGGGCCTATTCTCCTCAGCACACAGCGCCATTTTCCCTCACAGAAAGGCTGGTGGGAAGGCTCCCAGGCTCTCCCCTGCACTGCACTACAGAAACAGGGTTAAAACAGAGAGGGGGGGCACTTATTTGGCGATATGTATATATATATTAAAATGCTATAAGGGAAAAACACTTATATAAAGGTTGTCCCTGTATAATATAGCGTTTTTGGTGTGTGCTGGCAAACTCTCCCTCTGTCTCCCCAAAGGGCTAGTGGGGTCCTGTCCTCTATCAGAGCATTCCCTGTGTGTGTGCTGTGTGTCGGTACTTGTGTGTCGACATGTATGAGGACGATGTTGGTGAGGAGGCGGAGCAATTGCCGGTAATGGTGATGTCACTCTCTAGGGAGTCGACACCGGAATGGATGGCTTATTTAAGGAATTACGTGATAATGTCAACACGCTGCAAGGTCGGTTGACGACATGAGACGGCCGGCAAACCAATTAGTACCTGTCCAGGCGTCTCAAACACCGTCAGGGGCGTTAAAATGTCCTTTTACCTCAGTCGGTCGACACAGACACAGACACGGACACTGACTCCAGTGTCGACGGTGAAGAAACAAACGTATTTTCCTTTAGGGCCACACGTTACTTGTTAAGGGCAATGAAGGAGATGTTACATATTTCTGATACTACAAGTACCACAAAAAAGGGTATTATGTGGAGTGTGAAAAAACTACATGTGGTTTTTCCTGAATCAGATAAATTAAATGAAGTGTGTGATGATGCGTGGGTTTCCCCCGATAGAAAATTATTGGCGGTATACCCTTTCCCGCCAGAAGTTATGGCGCGTTGGGAAACGCACCTTAGGGTGGATAAGGCGCTCACACGCTTATAAAAACAAGTGGCGTTACCGTCTCCAGATACGGACGCCCTCAAGGAGCCAACTGATAGGAGGTTGGAAAATATCCTAAAAAGTATATACACACATACTGGTGTTATACTGCGACCAGCGATCGCCTCAGCCTGGATGGGCAGCGCTGGGGTGGCTTGGTCGGATTCCCTGACTGGAAATATTGATACCCTTGACAGGGACAGTATTTTATTGACTATAGAGCATTTAAAAGATGCATTTCTATATATGCGAAACTCTGGCATCAAGAGTAAGTGCGATGTCCATATCTGCCAGACGATGTTTATAGACACGACAGTGGTCAGGTGATGCAGATTCCAAACGGCACATGGAAGTATTGCCGTATAAAGGGGAGGAGTTATTTGGGGTCGGTCCATCGGACCTGGTGGCCACGGCAACAGCTAGAAAATCCACCTTTTTTACCCCAAGTCACATCTCAGCAGAAAAAGACAGTCTTTTCAGCCTCAGTCCTTTCGTCCCCATAATATCTGCCCAGGGATAGAGGTAAGGGAAGAAGACTGCAGCAGGCAGCCCATTCCCAGGAACAGAAGCCTTCCACCGCTTCTGCCAAGTCCTCAGCATGACGCTGGGGCCGTACAAACAGGTGCGGTGGGGGGTCGTCTCAAGAGTTTCAGCACGCAGTGGGCTCACTCGCAAGTGGACCCCTGGATCCTACAAGTAGTATCCCAGGGGTACAGATTGGAAATTCGAGACGTCTCCCCCTCGCAGGTTCCTGAAGTTTGCTTTACCAACGTCTACCTCCGACAGGGAGGCAGTATTGGAAACAATTCACAAGCTGTATTCCCAGCAGGTGATAATCAAAGTACCCCTCCTACAACAAGTAAAGGGGTATTATTCCACACTATATTGTGGTACTGAAGCCAGACGGCTCGGTGAGACCTATTCTAAATGGAGTCACTCAGAGCAGTGATAGCGAACCAGGAAGAAGGGGACTATATGGTGTCCCTGGACATCAAGGATGCTTACCTCCATGTCCCAATTTGCCCTTCTCACCAAGGGTACCTCAGGTTCGTGGTACAAAACTGTCACTATCAGTTTCAGACGCTGCCGTTTGGATTGTCCACGGCACCCCGGGTCTTTACCAAGGTAATGGCCGAAATGATGATTCTTCTTCAAAGAAAAGGCGTCTTAATTATCCCTTACTTGGACGATCTCCTGATAAGGGCAAGGTCCAGAGAACAGTTGGAGGTCGGAGTAGCACTATCTCAAGTAGTTCTACGACAGCACGGGTGGATTCTAAATATTCCAAAATCGCAGCTGTCTCCGACGACACGTCTGCTGTCCCTAGGGATGATTCTGGACACAGTCCAGAAAAAGGTGTTTCTCCCGGAGGAGAAAGCCAGGGAGTTATCCGAGCTAGTCAGGAACCTCCAAAAACCAGGAAAAGTGTCAGTGCATCATTGCACAAGGGTCCTGGGAAAAATGGTGGCTTCTTACGAAGCGATTCCATTCGGCAGATTTCACGCAAGAACTTTTCAGTGGGATCTGCTGGACAAATGGTCCGGATCGCATCTTCAGATGCATCAGCGGATAACCCTGTCTCCAAGGACAAGGGTGTCTCTTCTGTGGTGGCTGCAGAGTGCTCATCTACTAAAGTGCCACAGTTATGCATTCAGGACTGGGTCCTGGTGACCACGGATTCCAGCTTGAAAGGCTGGGGAGCGGTCACACAGGGAAAAAATTTCCAGGGAGTGTGATCAAGTCTGGGGACTTCTCTCCGCATAAATATACTGGAGCTAAGAGCAATTTACAATGCTCTAAGCTTAGCAAGACCTCTGCTTCAAGGTCAGCCGGTATTGATCCAGTGGGACAACATCACGGCAGTCGCCCACGTAAACAGACAGGGCGGCACAAGCAGCAGGAGGACAATGGCAGAAACTGCAAGGATTCTTCGCTGGGCGGAAAATCATGTGATAGCACTGTCAGCAGTTTTCATTCCGGGAGTGGACAACTGGGAAGCAGACTTCCTCAGCACGACCTCTACCCGGGAGAGTGGGGACTTCATCGAAAAGTTTTTTCCACATGATTGTGCACCGTTGGGAAAGACCAAAGGTGGACATGATGGCGTCCCGCCTGAACAAAAAAAAAAAAAAACTGGACAGGTATTGCGCCAGGTCAAGAGACCCTCAGGCAATAGCTGTGGACGTTCTGGTAACACCATGGGTGTACCAGTCGGTATATGTGTTCCCTCCTCTGCTTCTCATACCAAAGGTACTGAGAATTATAAGACGTAGAGGAGTAAGAACTATACTCGTGGCTCCGGATGGGCCAAGAAGGACTTGGTACCCGGAACTTCAAGATGCTCACAGAGGACTCAGGGCCTCTGCCGATAAGAAGGGACTTGCTTCAGCAAGTACCATGTCTGTTCCAAGACTTACCGCGGCTGCGTTTGACGGCATGGCGGTTGAACGCCGGATCCTAAGGGAAAAAGGCATTCCGGAAGAGGTCATTCCTACCCTGGTCAAAGCCAGGAAGGAGGTGACCGCACAACATTATCACCACATGTGGCGAAAATATGTTGCGTGGTGTGAGGCCAGGAAGGCCCCACGAAGAAATTTCAACTCGGTCGATTCCTGCATTTCCTGCAAACAGGAGTGTCTATGGGCCTCAAATTGGGGTCCATTAAGGTTCAAATTTCGGCCCTGTCGATTTTCTTCCAGAAAGAATTGGCTTCAGTTCCTGAAGTCCAGAAATTTGACAAGGGAGTACTGCATATACAACCCCCTTTTGTGCCTCCAGTGGCACTGTGGGATCTCAACGTAGTCCTGGGATTCCTCAAATCACGTTGGTTTAAACCGCTCAAATCTGTGGATTTGAAATATCTCACATGGAAAGTGACCATGATGTTGGCCCTGGCCTCGGCCAGGCGAGTGTCAGAATTGGCGGCGTTTGTCTCACAAAAAGCCCATATCTGATTGTCCATTCGGACAGGGCAGAGCTGCGGACTCGTCCCCAGTTTCTCCCTAAGGTGGTGTCAGCGTTTCATCTGAACCAGCTTATTGTGGTACCTGCGGCTACTAGAGACTTGGAGGACTCCAAGTTGCTAGATGTTGTCAGGGCCCTGAAAATATAGATTTCCAGGACGGCTGGAGTCAGGAAAACCGACTTGCTGTTATCCTGTATGCACCCAAAAAACTGGGTGCTCTTGCTTCTAAGCAGACGATTGCTAGTTGAATGTGTAGTACAATTCAGCTTGCACATTCTGTGGCAGGACTGCCACAGCCAAAATATATAAATGCCCATTCCACAAGGAAGGTGGGCTCATCTTGGGCGACTGCCCGAGGGGTCTCGGCTTTACAACTTTGCCGAGCTGCTACTTGGTCAGGGGCACACCCTGGCTGAGGAGGACCTGGAGTTCTCTCACTCGGTGCTGCAGAGTCATCCGCACTCTCCCGCCCGTTTGGGAGCTTTGGTATAATCCCCATGGTCCTGACGGAGTCCCCAGCATCCACTTAGGACGTCAGAGAAAATAAGATTTTACTTACCGATAAATCTATTTCTCGTAGTCCGTAGTGGATGCTGGGCGCCCATCCCAAGTGCGGATTGTCTGCAATACTTGTACATAGTTATTGTTACAAAAAAATCGGGTTGTTATTGTTGTGAGCCATCTGTTCAGAGGCTCCTACGTTTGTCATACTGTTAACTGGGTTTAGATCACAAGTTATACGGTGTGATTGGTGTGGCTGGTATGAGTCTTACCCGGGATTCAATATCCTTCCTTATTGTGTACGCTCGTCCGGGCACAGTATCCTAACTGAGGCTTGGAGGAGGGTCATAGGGGGAGGAGCCAGTACACACCACCTGATCCTAAAGCTTTAGTTTTGTGCCCTGTCTCCTGCGGAGCCGCTAATCCCCATGGTCCTGACGGAGTCCCCAGCATCCACTACGGACTACGAGAAATAGATTTATCGGTAAGTAAAATCTTATTTTAAGATTATCATGGGGTATAGATTGGGTCCACAGGAAATTAATAGTGTGCGCTGGCTCCTTCCCTCTATGCCCCTCCTAGCAGACTCAGTTTTAGATACATTTGCCCAAGGAGCCGGGTCCATTCTGTTGCTCTCCAGAAAGATTTCTTCAGAAATTTATTTTAGTTTATTATTTTCAGGCACACTGGTTGGCAACCAGTCTTCCTTAGAGTTAATGGTTCGTATCCCCGCTGACAGGACACTGAGCTCCTGAGGTGCTAATCTCATACCCCTTGGGCTTGAGCCCACTCCGGCATCATGCAGCCACCCTAACCAATGCCGAAGGTGTAGTGAGAATTACGCCGTGGTCCCGGTTAGCGGGACCCCGGTGCAAAATGGTGTCATAAAGGGACAGTGTTCACCAAGCTTCGGACTGCGTTGCCCACTGAGTACCCACACTGGCGATTTGTATAAAAAAAAAGATTCAGCACTCTCTTTTTTTTTTTGTAATAATGGAGACACCAGTATAAATAACTAAGAGGGACCTAGTGCCATTACGGGGGCGGGGCATCCCAGAGGGCAGGACCAGCGGCTCTGAGGTGCCATTTCCTGCTGCTGCGGATGGCATGCGTGCTGCTCCTCTACAGGACCCACTGTATCACCAACGATAACTGGTACCAGGGGGTTATAGTGAAGGGGGGAGCGCAGTATCAGTGGTTTAACCGCTGTGAGTAAATTACATCATATATATACCTGGCGGGGCACTGCTCTGACTGAGGTATCATGTACTGGTGTAAACTTCTCTCTGTGTCACTCCATCCAGGGTTGTCTAGAATAAGTGTACTGTCTATATAATACTGCACTGTGTTTTTCTCTCTTAACTCTAGGCTAGGTTTACACCTTCCTCACAAGGGTCTATAATGTGTACACAATGTTCACTACCCTCACAGGGTAGTGATGGGAAGGAACCTGAGTGGATGGATTCCTTTAAAAATATGATTACAAACATAAATTGAGTTAGCCATGGCTACACAAGAATAAACCCTGCAACAGTCTATTGACACATTCATGTTAACCACTACTGACCACAGACAGGCTCAAAATCCGCCCCCCCCCCCCCCCCCCCCTTCCCTGTTGGTGTCTCACAAACGGACTCTCCCACAGATATTGCAGTCTGACTCTGATTCTGAATTACCAGAACTAGATGAGGATGAATTAGGGGAGGATGAGGATAATTCCCTGTACCTGGCAGTTGAGGCCCTAATTTTTGCTATTAGGGACGATTCTAAGAAAGGGGTAGAGAACCTTCCTTTTTTGGGGAAGAACTGAACAAGTGGATATCTCAGGCGACTGTAGGTAAATCTACATATCTGCGGTCTGCTGCGCCACCTGCTAAATGTCCCTATCCTGGGCCCTCTTTGCAGTCCTTTTCTTGTGGCCAGATTTAGAGGCAGAGCCAGAGGTGCCTCCAATGCTGCTAGGGAACTTGCTGTAACTCCCGTAAACCAGCGTATGCTGGAACTTTGGACTAGGCCTCAGGATTCTTTTCCACAAAGCCCTCCGCATGACGGGTGGCCCCAGCAGCAAGGTGAGTTTCAGGTAGGTGCTCGCCTACAACACTTCGCCCACATATGGGCAGAGTCCTGCCGGGATCCTTGGGTGAGGAATCTCGTACCCCAAGGGCAGGCGCGGATTGGGAACAAAAAGCGGCCCTGGAAAAGTTTGTACTAGTGGCCCCACATGGGCAGCACCAGAGGTGTGAGATCTAGCCATGGGCCATGACAGCAGCACCCTCCCCCCAAGACTTTCCAGATAGTGGGCATGTCCAGCATCAAGGGGGAAGTTAAAAGGAAATAAAATTAAATATTATGAGCACATTATATGATACACCTTTAGAATTTAGGAAACTATATAATTCTTTAGAAAGATATATTTTCTTGCTTATTACACCAACCGCGTATCCCAATCACTATTCACTCAATCTTATATGTCAGCCAAGCAGGCAGACAGAGCATACACTAGATCATCTGCAATCACAGGCTAAGTGGCAAAGAAATTTTCATATATGCAAATTATTTTGCATCTTATTCATTATGTCTATAAATAAGACCACATGTCCTTAAACAAAATAGGCCCCGTAGGTGCGTCGGCCCACCGGGAATCTTCCCTGTAAGCCCTATGGCCAATCCGCCTCTGCCCAAGGGTACCGGTTGTAATTTCAGGAACCTCCCTCCTGTCAGATTCTTCAGGTCGGCCTTACCTGCTTCACCTATTGCAAGAGTTACTTTGCAAGAGGCAGTTCAAAAATAGCTCCACGCAAAGGGGTTTTATTCAAGCCTCTTTGTAGTATCAAAACCGGACGGTTCTGTACGGCGAATCCTGAATCTCAAATCCCTGAACTCTTATCTTCCAGTGTTCAAATTCAAGACTGGTTCACTGAGAGCAGTGATAGCAAGTCTGGAGGAGGGGGAGTTCCTGGTCTCCCTGGATGTCAAGGATGCATACCTGCATATTCCAATATGGCCACCTCATCAGGCGTTCCTACGGTTCGCAGTACTGGACCAACACTTCCAGTTTCAGGCCTTACCCTTTGGTCTCTCCACAGCCCCAAGGGTATTCATGAAGGACATGGCAGAAATGATGCTGCATTTGCGCATGATGAGTGTCAACATAATCCTGTACTTGTACATTCTCCTGATAAAGGCTATGGCCTCGGAACAACTTCTGCGCAGCATCAGCTTGACTACTCATCTGCCTATGGATCACGGATCGGTCCTCAATTTCAAGAAATCTCACCTGGAACCATTGCAGAAAATTCAGTTCCTGGGAATGGTCCTGGATACGGTGTCTTAGAAGGTTTACCTTCCAATGAACAAGTCCTTGACTGTTCAGTCTATGGTCCGCTTGGTATTAAAACCACGCAGGATCTGAATTCATCCTTGCATTTGCTTGCTGGGCAAGCTGGTAGCCTCTTACGAGGCAATACAGTACGGCAGGTTTCATGCACGGCCATTCCAACTGGATCTGTTGGACAAATGGTCGGGTTCTCACCTGCACATGCATCAGACTATAACTCTGTAGCTGAAAGCAAGATATCTCTACTATGATGGCTACAAGTCTCCCATCTGGTGGAGCGTCAGAGTTTCAATATCCAGTCTTGGACTCTGTTAACAACGGATGCCAGCCTTCGGAGTTGGGTGGCTGTGACCCAAGGGGCGCATTTCCAGGGAAAATGGTCGTGTTGGGAATCTGCACTTCCAGTCAACATCCTGGAACTCAGAGCAATTTACAATGCTCTCCTGCAAGCCTCATACCTCCTTCGGAATCAGGCCATCCAGGTGCAGTCTGATAACGCCACGGCAGTGGCGTACATCAATTGACAGGGAGGAACAAGAAGCAGGCCGCAATGCGAGAGGTGTCAAGAATACTTCTCTGGGCGGAAGACAACGCAAGGGCCATATACATTCCAGGAGTGGACAATTGGGAAGCGGACTAACTCAGCAGGCACGACCTCCATCTGGGGGAATGGGGCCTTCACCCTCAGGTTTTTCAACAACTTATTCACCGGTGGGGCTGTCCACAAATAGACCTTATGGCGTCTTGTCTCAATAAGGAGCTCAGTCGTTACTGCTTCAGAGCAAGGGACCCACAAGCAATAGCGGTAGACGCTCTAACGACACAATGGACTTACCAGTTTGTGTACCTGTTTCCTCCTCCTCTTCTCATTCCAAGAGTTCTAAAAAGAATCAAAAAGGAAAGCGTTCAGGCAATTCTGATTGGCCTCGATGGGCTTGGTATGCGGACCTCCTGTCGGCTCTGGAGGAACCCTGGCCTCTGCTACTACACAAGGACCTCCTTCAACAAGGACCTTTTGTCTATCCAGACTTACAGCGGCTACGTTTGACGGCTTGGAAGTTGAAAGGGAAATTTTAACTTGAAAGGGTCTCCCATCCAAGGTTATTTCCACTATGGTCCAGGCCTGTAAGGTGGTTACATCCAAACATTACCACCGTATTTGGAAGAAATATGTTTCTTGGTGTGATGGTAGAAAATATTCCCCTGTGGAATTTCGTCTGGGCCAGTTTCTACTGTTACTGGAAGCAGGCATGGATAAAGGCCTAAGATAAAGCTCCATCAAGGTTCAGATTTCATCTCTCTCCAATTTCTTCCAGAAACAACTGCCATTACTCCCAGAAGTACAGACTTTTCAAAAGGGGGTTATGCACATTCAACTGCCCTTTGTCCCTCCCACGGCTCTGTGGGATCTCAATTTGGTATTGACCTTTCTCCAGTCAGATTGGTTTGAACCTTTACATAAGGTAGACTTGAAATACCTAACGTGGAAGGCAGTTATGTTACAGGCCTTAGCTTCTGCTCGACGGGTGTCTGAATTGGGGGCCTTGTACTATAAGAGCCCGTTCTTGATATATCATGAGGATAGGGCGGAGCTCAGAATTCGCCCACACTTTTTGCCGGAGGTAGTGTCTGCCTCTCATGTGAATCAACCAATTGTGGTTCCAGTGTTATCCGACACTTCTATTGCTCCAAAGTCCCTGGACGTGGTTAGGGCTTTGAAGATCTACATCAACAGGATGGCTCGTCACAAGAAATCTGACTCTCTTTTTGTCCTTTTATGATGCTACTAAAATTGGTCGCCCTGCCTCTAAGCAGTCCATGGCTCAAATTGACTGTTCAACAAGCCTATTCTTCAGCAGCTCTACCGCTGCTGAGTTCTATTCATGCCCACTCCACAAGGTCGGTGGGTTCCTCCTGGGCGGCTACCCGGGGTGTCTCGGCCTTACAGTTGTGCCGGGCAGCTACTTGGTCTGGTTCGGACATGTTTGTAAAGTACTACAGGTTCGACACCTTGGCCAAGGATGACCTTCAGCTTCGTCAGGCGGTTTTGCAGGGGTCTCGGCACTCTCCCACCCGTTCTGGGAGCTTTGGGATGTCCCCATGGTAATCTTCAATTCCCAGTATCCACTAGGACGTTAGAGAAAAGGGTAATTTAATACCTACCAGTAATTCCTTTTCTCGTAGTCCATAGTGGATACTGGGCGCCCGCCTCAGTGCTTTGTTACCAACTTACCTGGTTGGTAGTGTTCTTGGTTGGGTTTGCTGTTGCTTTCCTTGTTCCATGTTTGGTTAGAGTTGATATCTTTTTACAGTTAGCGTTGCTTTCCTCTGTTTTGGTTAGCTCTGCTATCTTGTTACTGTGTGTGTGTGTGTGTGTGTGTGTGTGTGTGTGTGTGTGTTGGTTCGTTACCTCACCGCTTTTTGTGTTATAGCCTTCTCTCAAAGTATGTCCGTCTCCTCGGGCACCGTTTTCCTAGACTGTCTGCTAGGAGGGGCATAGAGGGGAGGAGCCAGCACACACTATTATTTTCTCTAACGTCCTAGTGGATGCTGGGTACTCCGTAAGGACCATGGGGAATAGACAGGCTCCGCAGGAGACAGGGCACTTTAAGAAAAAAATTGGATACTAGTGTGCTCTGGCTCCTCCCTCTATGTCCCTCCTCCAGACCTCAGTTTGAATCTGTGCCCGGACGAGCTGGGTGCTACTTAGTGAGCTCTCCTGAGCTTGCTAAAAAAGAAAGTATTTTGTTAGTTTTTTTTTATTTTCAGAGAGATCTGCTGGCAACAGACTCTCTGCTACGTGGGACTGAGCGGAGAGAAGCAGCCCTACTCACTGAAGATAGGTCCTGCTTCTTAGGCTACTGGACACCATTAGCTCCAGAGGGATCGTACACAGGATCGCACCCTTGGTCGTCCGATCTCGGAGCCGCGCTGCCGTCCCCCTCGCAGAGCTAGAAGACAGAAGCCGGTGTCAGAAGCAAGAAGACTTCGAAATCGGCGGCAGAAGACTCCAGTCTTCATATGAGGTAGCGCACAGCACTGCAGCTGTGCGCCATTGCTCCCACACTAAACCCACACACTCCAGTCACTGTAGGGTGTAGGGCGAAGGGGGGGGGCGCCCTGGGCAGCAATTAGAGACCTCTTGGCAAAAGTGGGCATATATACAGTTGGGCACTGTATATATGCATGGGCCCCCGCCATATTTTTTACACAGAAACGCGGGACAGAAGCCCGCCGCTGAGGGGGCGGGGCTTCTTCCTCCGCACTCACCAGCGCCATTTTCTCTCCACAGCTCCGCTGAGAGGAAGCTCCCCAGGCTCTCCCCTGCAGAATCACGGTAGAAGAGGGTAAAAAGAGATGGGGGGCACATAAATTTGGCGCAAAAACAATATATACAGCAGCTACTGGGTTAACACTAAGTACTGTGTGACTCCTGGGACATATAGCGCTGGGGTGTGTGTTGGCATTCTCTCTCTATCTCTCCAAAGGGCCTTGTGGGGGAACGGTCTTCAAAAAGAGCTTCCCCTGTGTGTGTGTGTGGTGTGTCGGTACGCTTGTGTCGGCATGTTTGACGAGGAAGGCTATGTGGAAACAGAGCGGGAGTAAATGAATGTGGGGTCGCCGCCGACGGCGCCGACACCCGATTGGATGGATATGTGGAAGGTTTTAAATTATAATGTTACTTCCTTGCATAAAAGGTTGGATAAAGCTGAAGCCTTGGGACAGCCGGGGTCTCAGCCCATGCCTGATCCTATGTCGCAGAGGCCGTCAGGGTCTCTGAAGCGCCCACTATCCCAAATTGTTGACACAGATGTCGACACGGATTCTGACTCCAGTGTCGATGGCGATGATGCAAAGTTACAGCCTAAAATGGCTAAAGCCATCCGTTACATGATTATAGCAATGAAGGATGTGTTGCACATCACAGAGGAAACCCCAGTCCCTGACAAGAGGGTTTATATGTATGGGGAAAAAAGGCAAGAGGTGACCTTTCCCCCTTCACATGAGTTAAATGAGTTATGTGAAGAGGCTTGGGATTCTCCAGATAGAAAACTGCAGATTTCCAAACGGATGCTTATGGCGTATCCTTTCCCGCCAACAGACAGGTTACGCTGGGAATCCTCCCCTAGGGTAGACAAAGCTTTAACACGCTTATCCAAGAGGGTAGCCCTGCCGTCACAGGATACGGACACCCTAAAAGATGCTGCGGATAGAAAGCAGGAGGGTATCCTGAAGTCCATTTATACACATTCAGGTACCCTACTAAGGCCGGCAATTGCGTCGGCCTGGATGTGTAGTGCTGTAGCAGCATGGACCGATACCTTATCTGAGGAACTTGATACCTTGGACAAGGATACTATAGTACTGACCCTGGGGCATATAAAAGACGCTGTCCTATATATGAGAGATGCCCAAAGAGACATTAGCCTACTGGGCTCTAGAATAAATGCAATGTCGATTTCTGCCAGAAGGGTCCTGTGGACTAGGCAGTGGACAGGCGATGCTGACTCAAAAAGGCACATGGAGGTTTTACCTTACAAGGGTGAGGAATTGTTTGGGGAGGGTCTCTCGGACCTGGTCTCCACAGCTACGGCTGGAAAGTCAAATTTTTTGCCATATATTCCCTCACAACCTAAGAAAGCACCATATTACCAAATGCAGTCCTTTCTCTATCGTCCTAGTGGATGCTGGGGTTCCTGAAAGGACCATGGGGAATAGCGGCTCCGCAGGAGACAGGGCACAAAAAGTAAAGCTTTTTCCGATCAGGTGGTGTGCACTGGCTCCTCCCCCTATGACCCTCCTCCAGACTCCAGTTAGATTTTTGTGCCCGGCCGAGAAGGGTGCAATCTAGGTGGCTCTCCTAAAGAGCTGCTTAGAAAAAGTTTAGCTAGGTTTTTTATTTTACAGTGATTCCTGCTGGCAACAGGATCACTGCAGCGAGGGACTGAGGGGAGAAGGAGTCAACTCACCTGCGTGCAGGATGGATTGGCTTCTTGGCTACTGGACATCAAGCTCCAGAGGGACGATCACAGGTACAGCCTGGATGGTCACCGGAGCCACGCCGCCGGCCCCCTTGCAGATGCTGAAGACAGAAGAGGTCCAGAATCGGCGGCTGAAGACTCCTGCAGTCTTCAAAAGGTAGCGCACAGCACTGCAGCTGTGCGCCATTTTCCTCTCAGCACACTTCACACGGCAGTCACTGAGGGTGCAGGGCGCTGGGAGGGGGGCGCCCTGGGAGGCAAAATGATTACCTATAAAGGCTAAAAATACCTCACATATAGCCCTACAGGCTATATGGAGATATTTAACCCCTGCCTAATTTTTCTAAATAGCGGGAGACGAGCCCGCCAGAAAAGGGGCGGGGCCTATCTCCTCAGCACACGGCGCCATTTCCTCTCACAGCTCCGCTGGTCAGGACGGCTCCCAAGTCTCTCCCCTGCACTGCACTACAGAAACAGGGTAAAACAGAGAGGGGGGGGCACATTATGGCGATATTTTGATATAACAAAGCAGCTATAAGGGAGCACTTAGTATAAGGCTATCCCTGATATATATATATAGCGCTTTTGGTGTGTGCTGGCAAACTCTCCCTCTGTCTCCCCAAAGGGCTAGTGGGTCCTGTCTTCGTTAGGAGCATTCCCTGTGTGTCTGCTGTGTGTCGGTACGTGTGTGTCGACATGTATGAGGACGATATTGGTGTGGAGGCGGAGCAATTGCCAAATATGAGGATGTCACCCCCTAGGGAGTCGACACCGGAATGGATGCCTTTATTTATGGAACTACGGGATAGTGTCAACACGCTAAAGCAGTCGTTTGACGACATGAGGCGGCCGGACAATCAATTAGTGCCTGTCCAGGCGACTCAAACACCGTCAGGGGCTGTGAAACGCCCTTTGCCTCAGTCGGTCGACACAGACCCAGACACAGGCGATGACTCCAGTGGTGACGGTGACGAATCAACCGTATTTTCCAGTAGGGCCACACGTTATATGATTTTGGCAATGAAGGAGGCGTTACATTTAGCTGATACTACAGGTACCACTAAACAGGGTATTATGTGGGGTATGAAAAAACTACCTATAGTTTTTCCTGAATCAGAAGAATTAAATGACGTGTGTAATGAAGCGTGGGTTGCCCCTGATAAAAAGCTGATAATTTCAAAGAAATTATTGGCATTATACCCTTTCCCGCCAGAGGTTAGGGAGCGCTGGGAAACACCTCCTAGGGTGGACAAGGCGCTAACACGCTTATCGAAACAAGTGGCGTTACCCTCTCCTGAGACGGCCGCACTTAAAGATCCATCAGATAGGAGGATGGAAAATATCCAAAAAAGTATATACACACATGCAGGTGTTATACTACGACCAGCTGTAGCGACTGCCTGGATGGGCAGTGCTGGGGTAGTTTGGTCAGAGTCCCTGATTGAAAATATTGATACCCTGGACAGGGACAATATTTTACTGTCGTTAGAACAAATAAAGGATGCATTTCTTTATATGCGTGATGCACAGAGGGATATCTGCACACTGGCATCACGGGTAAGTGCTATGTCCATTTCGGCCAGAAGAGCTTTATGGACGCGACAGTGGACAGGCGATGCGGATTCAAAACGGCATATGGAAGTTTTGCCGTATAAAGGGGAGGAGTTATTTGGAGTCGGTCTATCAGATTTGGTGGCCACGGCTACAGCCGGGAAATCCACCTTTCTACCTCAAGTCACTCCCCCACAGAAAAAGGCACCGACTTTTCAACCGCAGCCCTTTCGTTCCTTTAAAAATAAGAGAGCAAAGGGCTATTCATATCTGCCACGAGGCAAAGGTCGAGGGAAGAGACAGCAACACGCAGCTCCTTCCCAGGAACAGAAGCCCTCCCCGGCTTCTACAAAAGCCTCAGCATGACGCTGGGGCTTCTCAAGCGGACTCGGGGACGGTGGGCGGTCGTCTCAAAAATTACAGCGCGCAGTGGGCTCACTCGCAGGTAGATCCCTGGATCCTGCAGATAATATCTCAAGGGTACAGGTTGGAATTAGAGACGGATCCACCTCGCCGTTTCCTGAAGTCTGCTTTACCAACGTCCCCCTCCGAAAGGGAGACGGTTTTGGAAGCCATTCACAAGCTGTACTCTCAGCAGGTGATAGTCAAGGTACCTCTTCTACAACAAGGGAAGGGGTATTATTCCACTCTTTTTGTGGTACCGAAGCCGGATGGCTCGGTAAGGCCTATTCTAAATCTGAAGTCCTTGAACCTGTACATAAAGAAGTTCAAGTTCAAAATGGAGTCACTCAGAGCAGTGATAGCGAACCTGGAAGAGGGGGACTTTATGGTATCCTTGGACATCAAGGATGCGTATCTCCACGTTCCAATTTACCCCTCACACCAGGGGTACCTCAGGTTCGTTGTACAAAACTGTCACTATCAGTTTCAGACGCTGCCGTTCGGATTGTCCACGGCACCTCGGATCTTTACAAAGGTAATGGCCGAGATGATGATTCTTCTTCGAAGAAAAGGCGTATTAATTATCCCATACTTGGACGATCTCCTAATAAGGGCGAGGTCCAGAGAACAGCTAGAGATGGGATTAGCACTGTCTCAAGAAGTGCTAAAACAGCACGGGTGGATTCTGAATATTCCAAAATCCCAGTTAATGCCGACAACTCGTCTGCTGTTCCTAGGGATGATTCTGGACACGGTTCAGAAAAAGGTTTTTCTCCCGGAGGAAAAAGCCAAGGAGTTATCCGAGCTTGTCAGGAACCTCCTAAAACTAGGAAAGGTGTCTGTACATCAATGCACAAGAGTCCTGGGAAAAATGGTGGCTTCTTACGAAGCAATTCCATTCGGCAGATTCCACGCAAGAATTTTCCAAAGGGATCTGTTGGACAAATGGTCAGGGTCGCATCTTCAGATGCACCTACGGATAACCCTGTCTCCAAGGACAAGGGTGTCTCTTCTGTGGTGGTTGCAGAGTCCTCATCTATTGGAGGGCCGCAGATTCGGCATACAGGATTGGATCCTGGTGACCACGGACGCCAGCCTGAGAGGCTGGGGAGCAGTCACACAAGGAAGAAACTTCCAGGGAGTATGGACGAGCCTGGAAACGTCTCTTCACATAAACATTCTGGAACTAAGAGCAATATACAATGCTCTAAGCCAGGCAGAACCTCTGCTTCAGGGAAAACCGGTGTTGATCCAGTCGGACAACATCACGGCAGTCGCCCATGTGAACAGACAGGGCGGCACAAGAAGCAGGAGTGCAATGGCAGAAGCTGCAAGGATTCTTCGCTGGGCAGAGAATCATGTGATAGCACTGTCAGCAGTGTTCATCCCGGGAGTGGACAACTGGGAAGCAGACTTCCTCAGCAGACACGATCTTCACCCGGGAGAGTGGGGACTTCATCCAGAAGTCTTCCACATGCTGGTAACCCGTTGGGAAAGACCAATGGTGGACATGATGGCGTCTCGCCTCAACAAGAAACTGGACAGGTATTGCGCCAGGTCAAGAGATCCGCAGGCAATAGCTGTGGACGCGCTGGTAACGCCTTGGGTGTACCAGTCGGTGTATGTGTTTCCTCCTCTGCCTCTCATACCAAAAGTATTGAGAATTATACGGCAAAGAGGCGTAAGAACGATACTAGTGGTTCCGGATTGGCCAAGAAGGACTTGGTACCCGGAACTTCAAGAGATGATCACGGAAGATCCGTGGCCTCTACCTCTAAGGAGGGACTTGCTTCAGCAGGGTCCCTGTCTGTTTCAAGACTTACCGCGGCTGCGTTTGACGGCATGGCGGTTGAACGCCGGATCCTAATGGAAAAAGGCATGCCGGAAGAAGTCATTCCTACTTTGATTAAAGCAAGGAAAGAAGTAACCGTGCAACATTATCACCGAATTTGGCGAAAATATGTTGCGTGGTGCGAAGATCGGAGTGCTCCGACGGAGGAATTTCAACTGGGTCGATTCCTACATTTCCTGCAATCAGGATTGTCTATGGGTCTCAAATTGGGATCTATTAAGGTTCAAATTTCGGCCCTGTCGATTTTCTTTCAAAAAGAATTGGCTTCAGTCCCTGAAGTCCAGACCTTTGTTAAGGGAGTGCTGCATATACAGCCCCCTGTGGTGCCTCCAGTGGCACCGTGGGATCTCAATGTAGTTTTGGATTTTCTAAAATCTCATTGGTTTGAACCACTAAATAAGGTGGATTTGAAATATCTCACTTGGAAAGTGACCATGCTTCTAGCCCTGGCTTCTGCCAGGAGAGTGTCAGAATTGGCAGCTTTATCTTACAAAAGCCCATATCTGATTTTCCATTCGGACAGGGCAGAACTGCGGACTCGTCCGCATTTTCTCCCTAAGGTGGTGTCAGCATTTCATCTGAACCAGCCTATTGTAGTGCCTGCGGCTACAAGTGACTTGGAGGACTCCAAGTTACTGGACGTTGTCAGAGCATTAAAAATATATATTGCAAGAACAGCTGGAGTCAGAAAATCTGACTCGTTGTTTATATTGTATGCACCCAACAAGATGGGTGCTCCCGCGTCTAAGCAGACGATTGCTCGTTGGATCTGTAGCACAATCCAACTGGCACATTCTGTGGCAGGCCTGCCACAGCCTAAATCTGTAAAGGCCCACTCCACAAGGAAGGTGGGCTCATCTTGGGCGGCTGCCCGAGGGGTCTCGGCATTACAACTTTGCCGAGCAGCTACGTGGTCAGGGGAGAACACGTTTGTAAAATTTTACAAATTTGATACTCTGGCTAAGGAGGACCTGGAGTTCTCTCATTCGGTGCTGCAGAGTCATCCGCACTCTCCCGCCCGTTTGGGAGCTTTGGTATAATCCCCATGGTCCTTTCAGGAACCCCAGCATCCACTAGGACGATAGAGAAAATAAGATTTTACTTACCGATAAATCTATTTCTCGGAGTCCGTAGTGGATGCTGGGCGCCCATCCCAAGTGCGGATTATCTGCATAAATTGTACATAGTTATTGTTAACTTATTCGGGTTATTGTTGTAGGAAGCCATCTTTCAGAGGCTCCGCTGTTATCATACTGTTAACTGGGTTTAGATCACAAGTTGTACGGTGTGATTGGTGTGGCTGGTATGAGTCTTACCCGGGATTCAAAATCCTCCCTTATTGTGTACGCTCGTCCGGGCACAGTACCTAACTGGAGTCTGGAGGAGGGTCATAGGGGGAGGAGCCAGTGCACACCACCTGATCTGGAAAAGCTTTACTTTTTGTGCCCTGTCTCCTGCGGAGCCGCTATTCCCCATGGTCCTTTCAGGAACCCCAGCATCCACTACGGACTCCGAGAAATAGATTTATCGGTAAGTAAAATCTTATTTTCGATCACAAAAAGGCAAGAAAGTACGAGGTGCGTCCTTTCTTGCCAGAGGCAGGGGTAGAGGAAAAAAGCTGCATAATACAGCTAGTTCCCAGGAACAGAAGTCCTCCCCGGCCTCCACTAAATCCACCGCATGACGCTGGGGCTCCACAGGCGGAGCTAGGCCCGGTGGGGGCGCGTCTCTGAAATTTCAGCCACAAGTGGGTTCACTCCCAGGTGGATCCCTGGGCTATAGAGATTGTGTCTCAGGGATACAAGCTGGAATTCGAAGAGATGCCCCCTCACCGTTACCTCAAATCGGCCCTGCCAGCTTCCCCCTTAGAGAGGGAAATAGTGTTAGCTGCAATTCACAAATTGTATCTTCAGCAGGTGGTGGTAGAGGTTCCCCTCCTTCAACCTGGAAGGGGTTACTATTCGACCATGTTTGTGGTACCGAAACCGGACGGTTCGGTCAGACCCATATTGAATTTAAAATCCCTGAACATATACCTGAAAAGGTTCAAGTTCAAGATGGAATCGCTCAGAGCGGTCATCGCAAGCCTGGAGGAGGGGGATTTTATGGTGTCTCTGGACATAAAGGATGCTTACCTTCATGTCCCCATTTATCCACCTCATCAGGAGTACCTCAGATTTGTGGTACAGGATTGTCCTTACCAATTCCAGACGTTGCCGTTTGGTCTCTCCACGGCACCGAGAATATTTACCAAGGTAATGGCGGAAATGATGGTGCTCCTGCGACGGCAAGGAGTCACAATTATCCCATACTTGGATGATCTCCTCATAAAGGCGAGGTCCAGAGAGCAGTTGCTGATCAGCGTGGCACGCTCTCGGGAAGTATTACAACAGCACGGCTGGATTCTGAATATTCCGAAGTCGCAGTTGATTCCTACGACTCGTCTGCTCTTCCTGGGCATGATTCTGGACACAGGCCAGAAGAGGGTTTATCTCCCGATGGAGAAGGCTCAGGAGCTCATGACATTGGTCAGAGACCTATTAAAACCAAAACAGGTGTCGGTGCATCACTGCACGCGAGTCCTGGGAAAGATGGTGGCCTCATACGAGGCCATTCCCTTCGGCAGGTTCCATGCGAGGACCTTTCAGTGGGATCTGTTGGACAAGTGGTCCGGATCACATCTACAAATGCATCGGCTGATCACCCTATCCCCCAGGGCCAGGGTGTCTCTCCTGTGGTGGCTGCAGAGTGCTCACCTTCTCGAGGGCCGCAGATTTGGCATTCGGGACTGGGTCCTGGTGACCACGGACGCAAACCTCCGAGGGTGGGGAGCAGTCACACAGGGAAGAAATTTCCAAGGTCTGTGGTCAAGTCAGGAGACTTGTCTTCACATCAACATCCTGGAACTAAGGGCAATATACAACGCCCTACGACAAGCAGAGACCCTGCTTCGCGACCGACCGGTGCTGATTCAGTCAGACAACATCACCGCAGTGGCTCATGTAAACCGCCAAGGCGGCACATGGAGCAGGGTGGCGATGGCGGAAGCCACCAGAATTCTTCGCTGGGCAGAGAATCACGTAAGCGCACTGTCAGCAGTGTTCATTCCGGGAGTGGACAACTGGGAAGCAGACTTCCTCAGCAGGCACGACCTCCACCCGGGAGAGTGGGGACTTCATCAAGAAGTCTTCACGCAGATTGCAAGTCGGTGGGAACTGCCACAAGTAGACATGATGGCATCCCGCCTCAACAAAAAGCTACAGAGATATTGCGCCAGGTCAAGAGACCCTCAGGCGATAGCTGTAGACGCTCTAGTGACACCGTGGGTGTTCCAGTCGGTCTATGTATTTCCTCCTCTTCCTCTCATACCCAAGGTGCTGAGAATTAAAGAAAAAGAGGAGTGAGAACAATACTCATTGTTCCGGATTGACCAAGAAGGACTTGGTATCCAGAGTTGCAAGAACTGCTCACAGAGGACCCATGGCCTCTGCCTCTAAGACGGGACTTGTTGCAACAGGGGCCCTGTCTGTTCCAAGACTTACCGCGGCTGCGTTTGACGGCATGGCGGTTGAACGCCGGATCCTAGCAGAAAAAGGCATTCCGGATGAGGTCATTCCTACGCTGATAAAGGCTAGGAAGGACGTGACGGCTAAACATTATCACCGTATATGGCGAAAATATGTTGCTTGGTGTGAGGCCAGGAATGCCCCTACGGAGGAATTCCAGCTGGGCCGTTTCCTTCACTTCCTACAGTCGGGAGTGACTTTGGGCCTTAAATTGGGTTCCATTAAGGTCCAGATTTCGGCCCTATCCATTTTCTTTCAAAAAGAACTGGCTTCTCTTCCTGAAGTCCAGACGTTTGTGAAGGGAGTGCTGCATATTCAGCCCCCTTTTGTGCCTCCAGTGGCACCTTGGGATCTTAACGTGCTGTTGAGTTTCCTGAAGTCACACTGGTTTGAGCCACTCAAAACCGTGGAGTTAAAATTTCTCACGTGGAAAGTGGTCATGCTATTAGCCTTGGCTTCAGCTAGGCGTGTGTCAGAATTAGCGGCTTTGTCACATATAAAAGCCCGTATCTGGTTTTCCATATGGACAGGGCAGAATTACGGACCCGTCCGCAATTTCTGCCAAAAGTGGTGTCATCTTTTCATATGAACCAACCTATCGTGGTGCCTGTGGCTACTCGTGACTTGGAGGATTCCGAGTTACTAGATGTGGTCAGGGCTTTGAAGGTTTATGTAGCCAGAACGGCTAGAGTCAGGAAAACTGAGTCACTGTTTATCCTGTATGCACCCAACAAGCTGGGTGCTCCTGCTTCAAAGCAAACTATTGCTCGCTGGATCTGTAACACGATTCAGCAGGCTCATTCTGCGACAGGATTGCCGCAGCCAAAATCAGTAAAAGCCCATTCCACAAGGAAGGTGGGCTCTTCTTGGGCGGCTGCCCGAGGGGTCTCGGCATTACAGTTTTGCCGAGCAGCTACTTGGTCAGGTTCAAATACTTTTGCAAATTTCTACAAGTTTGATACCCTGGCTGAGGAGGACCTTGTGTTTGCTCATTCGGTGCTGCAGAGTCATCCGCACTCTCCCGCCCGTTTGGGAGCTTTGGTATAATCCCCATGGTCCTTACGGAGTCCCCAGCATCCACTAGGACGTTAGAGAAAATAAGATTTTACTTACCGGTAAATCTATTTCTCGTAGTCCATAGTGGATGCTGGGCGCATGTCCTAAGTGCGGACTTTTTTCTGCAATGCTTGTATATAGTTATTGCTTACATGAGGGTTATGTTATAGTTGCATCGGGTTGATCTGATGCGCTATTGTTGTTCACACTGTTAACTGGGTAAATTTATCACGAGTGATACGGTATGATTGGTGTGACTGGTATGAGTCTTGCCCTGGATTCCAAAATCCTTTCCTTGTACTGTCAGCTCTTCCGGGCACAGTTTCTCTAACTGAGGTCTGGAGGAGGGGCATAGAGGGAGGAGCCAGAGCACACCAGTATCCAATTTCTTTCTTAAAGTGCCATGTCTCCTGCGGAGCCCGTCTATTCCCCATGGTCCTTACGGAGTCCCCAGCATCCACTACGGACTACGAGAAATAGATTTACCGGTAAGTAAAATCTTATTTTCTTAAGGTGCCAGGCTCCAGTATACCCAATCTATACCCCATGGTAATCTTCAATTCCCAGTTTCCACTACGGACTACGAGAAAAGGAATTACAGTTAGGTATTAAATTCCCCTTTTTTCAAATCTGTAACGATTGGCTGGTGCATTATCACCTTGCGGTTAACACTGCTTTATCCCTTCTACATCCCTTCTTCAGGTTAATACATCTGCCCAGCTCAGTTGAGCTTGTCCGGCTCTAGCAATGGTGGTGAAAGCTGTCACTTACTTGTGCTGGGGAACAGTAGCAGAGCGCTGGCTCCCAGCAGTGGTCACTGTCACCAAGGAGCGGAGGAGTTTTGTTCAGTAGCTCTTCGCTGGCATCACTTCTCCTGCGTTTGTGTGTCTGTCCAAAGCAGTAGCTCCTCTCTGTCTCACTCTGGCTGCTGGCAGCATCTAACAGCGCCAGCTCTGCACCCTCTCTGCCTTGCCCTCGGCACCGCACTCTTTTGACGTAAGTGCTATACGAACCCGTACAGGATGCTCGACTTGGCGCCGCGTCCTCCTCTGCTCACTGTCTTTTCTAGGAGAGGAGGGAAGGAGCAGAGCTGTGCTACTGTAACTCCTTCTATGCGCTTCTGATTACACCCTGTAAGGCCCTGCATGGAAGCAGAGGTGACCCCCTGAGACATTCTGTAATACTTATTGCTGAAGGGACACAGTGGCTCCTGACAGACACCCAGCGGGCCTTGCATGCAGGCAGAGGCGGGGGCAGGTGGTGAAAGTGTTTTAATGGTAGGGATCCCCACAACATTGTTGCCCTGGGGCCACCAGAAGTCTTTTTCTGACCCTGATTTGCCCTCCGCCTCCACGGGTTACACATGGTTTTGTCCATACCTCTAACCACATGGAAACACCCTTTCATTCTCTTGGGATCACCTTCCCATCAGTTTGCACATTTGATGGACCCTTATGGGATCCACTTTTTTCGTGGTTTTAGCCTTTCTTGACTTTCTTTCCTTTTCTCTCTTCCTAGTGTCGCATAGTTAACATGTTGAGATTACAATGTCAAAAGCGTTGACCTTGTTTAAATGTCGACACGGAACATGGTATCAGAAATGGCAGCATCAGAAATGTCAACACGAGCGTAGTGTTAGGGTTAGGCTGCAGGACGGAGGGTTAGGGATAAGGGTCAATGCAGTCGCTGCTGGATTCCTTTTATCCGTGAGTGTTGGAACTCTGCATCAGCTGACCATTGGGACATAAAATGCTGCCAGAGAAGGTATTTGAAGCTGCTGCGGTACTGGGACTATTTTGTCTACATTCTAAACAAACCAAACCCCACAAAAGTACTAGGTGAGGCAGCCATCTTGGAACACTAAATCGGTTACAATGGGGAATGAGCAATATGTGGAGATATAATGACTAAAAAGATATGAAATACAATAAACAATAAAAAAAATCCTCACAAATTCATCCGTTACCAATATTGTTTATCCTACTTGAAAATATTTTACTTGCAGCACAAACATGTATGTTATATACGGTATGAAAGAAGTGTAGTGTAGGTTTAGCAAAATAAGGGCTTTACAGCTTGTTTTGGCTGTTGTGTGACATAGTCTAGGGCCATATTCAATTACCGTGCTGGCCTGATCTAATTAGCAGGGATACACCCACGAGTGAGTCCCTGAGGCTGTACTTTTCCTTGCAGCTTCAGGAGCTGCAAGGAGAAATCCATGAGAACTGCACAATCGGGGGTTCATGTAATAAGCTATAAATGGCTAATTTGTGTGCATATAGGTAACTTGTGTCAATGGATATCATATACGCCTATGGCATTCCGATCTAGATACTAAGCATTTGTTTGGTTTCTGGGAACATCAGGACCTGAACAGTGCTTTTCAAAAGTGGGACAAACTGAAAGCATGCCTTTGTATTGTACTCTGTAAGTGAAACACTGCTAATCTGATTAACCCAACAGCTATGCCTGGGATAGGTTATATCATCGTGGGTCTGGTAAAAAGTCTCGCACAGGGAGCATTCATTGACCGTAGTATCACAGTATCTCACAATTGCATAAAATACAATATCGCTCTCACCCATAAAATTCGATGCGTGAGCATTAGATTTCTATGCCTATTCGCATCTGGTATTGTAAGTCCCCAGCCTGATGCACATAGGGTTAACGTGGGCAGGACTTTGACTTTTTCTCCAGTGAGTTTTGTTTTATTACTAACCGAACAATTTAAGGCATTTTTATGATGTCTAGCTGCTTTCTCATGAGTATGTTTCCCTGGTTTGTGTTGGGTTTTATAGCTGATTGTTTTCACCTTCCCATATGAAAGGTCATCAATCTATTTATTTCTGATGCAATGAATTGTGATTTAACTCTCCTATGAATTATTCTAGGTATAAGGTATAGGATCTTAGTGCAGAATCCTGTTGTCTGGCCTCCAACCTGTGCCTAGTGTGGTATGCAATAACAATTTTGCTTTAATAGAGCAGAAAGATCTTTTCAGTGCATGTGCTTAGTAGAATAGCTACACTTTGCTTGTTCAGTTTATAATACAGAATTTCAGTGGACTTCAATGTGATCCCTTATAATCTGGTCAGATATTTCAGTTTACCATGCACATTTGATTGCATTGGACCTGTTGACATCCAGACACAAATCTTGAAAAATATATAAGAACTGTTCTGATTATAGGGCATGTTGGCAGTTTGTCTAATCCTACAATTCACATGATATATTGAATAAAATTACTGAAGAGTGCATATTCCCGTTGGGATACAGTAAAATCTCACTGTATGCAGAAACTTCAGTAAAGGAAATGATCAAACATTTAGGGGTATATGCAATTCCGGGCGAATTGAGGTCATTTTTCGCCCGTTTTTAAATTCGACACAATTCGACCGTCGAATTCCGGCCGGCGGGTGCCGGAATTCGACATATTCAATAAAAAACGGCTTCGACAGTCCCGCTGTCGAAAAACGGACCAATTGACGGATTTTGAATCGACTTTTCAGATGGTACAAAAAACAGTAAAAAACCCGAAAAAAAATTGCGTGGGGGTACCCCCTCCTAAGCATAACCAGCCTCGGGCTCTTTGAGCCGGTCCTGGTTGCAAAAATACGGGGAAAAAAAATGACAGGGGATCCCCCGTATTTTAACAACCAGCACCGGGCTCTGCGCCTGGTCCTGGTGCAAAAAATACGGGGGACAAAAAGAGTAGGAGTCCCCTGTATTTTTTGTACCAGCACCGGGCTCCACTAGCTGGACAGATAATGCCACAGCCGGGGGACACTTTTATACCGCTCCCTGCGGCCGTGGCATTAAATACCCAACTAGTCACCCCTGGCCGGGGTACCCTGGAGGAGTGGGGACCCCTTCAATCAAGGGATCCTCCCCCCAGCCACCCAAGGGCCAGGGGTGAAGCCCGAGGCTGTCCCCCCCCCCCCCCCCCCCCTCATCCAAGGGCTGCGGAGAGGAGGCTGATAGCCTTGTTGAAAATAAATGAAAGAATATTGTTTTTTGCAGAAGAACTGCAAGTCCCAGCAAGCCTCCCCCGCAAGCTGTTACTTGGAGAACCACAAGTACCAGCATGCGGGGGGGAAACGGGCCAGCTGGTACCTGTAGTTCTTCTGCAAAAAAAATACCCAAATAAAAACAGGACACGCACACAGTGAAAATACAACTTTATTTCACACATGCCGACACATACTTACCTATGTTGACACGCCGACTGCTACGTCTCCAATGTCGAAGAATCCGGGGTACCTGAAAATAAAATTATACTCCCCTAAATCCAGTGTCCTGTGATATTTGTAATCCACGTACTTGGCAAAAAAAAAAAAATGCATACCCGATCCACACGGACTGAAATGCAGAGACCCCCACGTGACTCCTGTCACAGAAAGTCCCTTCAGCCAATCAGGGAGCGCCACGTCGTGGCACTCTCCTGATTGGCTGTATGCGTGTCTGAGCTGTCAGACGCGCATCACACAGCCCCCTCCATTATCTTCAATGGTCGGAACTTTGAGGTCAGCGGTGAGGTCACCCGCGGTCAGCGGCTGACCGCGGGTAACCCCACCGCTGACCGCAAAGTTCCCACCATTGAAACTAATGGAGGTGCTGTGCGATGCGCTGTCTGCCAGCTCAGACGCGCATAGGGAATCAGGAGAGTGCCAGGACGTGGCGCTCCCTGATTGCCTGAAGGGACCCTCTGTGACAGGAGTCACGGGGTCTCAGCATTCGGGGAAAGGGGTCCCATGTGTAAACATGGGACCCCTTTCAGTCCGTGTGGATCGGGTATGCGTTTTTTTTTTTTTTGCCAAGTACGTGGATTACAAATATCACAGGACACTGGATTTAGGTGAGTATAATTTTATTTTCAGGTACCCCGGATTCTTCGACATTGGAGACGTGGCAGTCGGCGTGTCAACATAGGTAAGTATGTATGTGTCGGCATGTGTGAAATAAAGTTGTATTTTCACGGTGTGCGTGTCCTGTTTTTATTTGGGTATTTTTTTTGCAGAAGAACTACAGGTACCAGCTGGCCCGTTTCCCCCCCGCATGCTGGTACTTGTGGTTCTCCAAGTAACAACTTGCGGGGGAGGCTTGCTGGGACTTGCAGTTCTTCTGCAAAAAACAATATTCTTTCATTTTCAACAAGGCTATCAGCCCCCCATCCGCAGCCCTTGGATGGGGGGGACAGCCTCGGGCTTCACCCCTGGCCCTTGGGTGGCTGGGGGGGACCCCTTTATTGAAGGGGTCCCCACTCCTCCAGGGTACCCCGGCCAGGGGTGACTAGTTCAGTATTTAATGCCACGGCCGCAGGGAGCGGTATAAAAGTGTCCCCCGACTGTGGCATTATCTGTCCAGCTAGTGGAGCCCGGTGCTGGTACAAAAAATAATGGGGACCCCTACTCTTTTTGTCCCCCGTATTTTTTGCACCAGGACCAGGCGCAGAGCCCGGTGCTGGTTGTTAAAATACGGGGGATCCCCTGTCATTTTCCCCCCCCCGTATTTTTGCAACCAGGACCGGCTCAAAGAGCCCTAGGCTGGTTATGCTTAGGAGGGGGGACCCCACGCATTTTTTTTTCTTATTTTTAACCCATTCCATTTAAAAAAAAATAATATATATATATATATATATATATATATATATATATATATTTTAAAAAATATATAAATACTTGTGCCTCCTAAATAGACAAACCAAGTACCTAATCCCTTCTAATATAAATAGATATGCTATTAGCAATAAAAAACAAAACAAAAAAAATCATGTTTTTAAATTTTTTTTTTACATTCCGCCAGCAAAGTGAGGCGGATTGAAAATGACGAATTTACTGACGAAAAGCACTGTTGTCGAATTTACATTCTTCAATTGAATGTACTTTTGTCGAAAAGCCGCATTTGTACCATTGCAGAAATGTCGAATTTGTCAAATGTCGAATTTCCAAAAGTCGAATTTGAAAAGTCCGTTTTTTTGACGAAAAGTACTGAATTGCATTGTCGAATTTTTTTTTTATCGAAAAAGTCCCGTTTTTCGACATTTTCGGGAATTCGACCACAATTGCATATACCCCGTAGGCTCCTATTTATTAAACGGAGAAAAAAGAACTAGTTTTTACCAGGATTCACCTTATCAATGTGTTACTATAAGCGATAATCCTGCTATTACCAGAGGTAACCACCTTTGGTAAGAGCCACCTGTTTTAACAGAGATTGCAGTAGTACAGCTCCAGATGCTGATGACAGAATGCAAAAATGTATTTTAATTCATTTTTTTTGTTCTCGTTCAGCAATAGTTTTAAAAGAGAGTGAAAGAGAATTAAAATGAAGTGCTAGGAGATTTAAACAAACAAGAAAAAAAAAAAAATACCTTCTCCCAACCAGTTCTTACTGGTGGTGTCTGTGGCAATGGTGCTTTATAACATCCGTCCGTACAGAAATTTTTTCCATGATACAAGGTCTGGATGTGAGAGGTAGGAAATGCACTTGTGGTACATAGAAAGCGGAGGGCACCCTCATTTGAAAGAGGGGTGTCCCCTCTTTCCAACTAGGTGCACTCATAGACTTAATTGGCTGATCACTGTGTTCAGGCACTAGAGAAAACGAAAGGGCCAGAGATGGTGGAAGATCTCCCTCATCCTGGCATTTATTAATTTAAGGAAAGTCCCCTCTTTGAAATGATGAGAACCCTTATTAGTTATTGTCTGCACTATGACATTTTTTTTAATTTTTTTTTACATATAGGGCATGTTTCGTATTCCTCTTCTATCTCTGCCTCTTATGTTTTTTATTAAGTTTCTTTCATTGTGCTTTGTAATTGGAAATAACAGTGATATGAACTGAGTAATAACAGACAATCCTAGAGGTAGGAAGGCCCTGCTCGCAAGCTTACAATCGATAGGGAAATAGGCATTTAACAATAGATGTTATCTATTGCATAATGGCCCAGTAGATTGCAAAGGTTCTTGGTGGGCTATATGATATGGTCCCACAGCAATATTGGCCTGTGGTCAGGAGGATAGGAAAGTAAAGTAAAGAGAGAGAAAATATGTGGAGGCTATGTGTGGACTGTACAGTGAGGATGTAATTGGATAGGAAAGTTTTTTATGAAGGTTATGTAGGTGGTTCTGGAATTTAGTAAGCTTGCCTAAAGAAGTGAGTTTTCAGGGAACGCTTGAAGGTTTGGAGACTAGAGGGGTGTTTTATTATGCATGGGAGGGTATTCCAGAGTGGGTTCAGCCTGAGGAAACTCCTGCAGTCGTGAGTGGGAGCGAATAAGGAGTGTGGATGAGAGACGTAGATCTTGTGATGAGCGAACAAATCTGGTTGTGAGATTTTGAGATAAGCAAAGAAATGTACGTTTGTCTAGTTTGGTTAATGACCTTGTGTGTGTGAGTAAAAATATTCTATGTTGAATACAGTAGAATACAGGTAACCAATGGAGGGTCTGACAGTGCGGATCTGTAGATGATGAATGTCTAGTGAGGAAGATTAGCGTCGCAGCTGCATTTAGAATGGATTGTAGTGGTGAGAGTCTAATTTTGCTGAGACCAGTAAAGATGACTGAAAAGAAGAAATCCACAAGTAAAGGCGCTCAGTGTTGTCTCACTTATACCAGATTGACAAAGTATACTTAGTGTCCAAATAAGAATCAGATCAGTCCCACAGATGAGAAAGTCCTTTCTTAAAATCCTCTGTTAACGCTCCCACCGTGAAGGCCTCTGTTTCCAGTAGTCACTCAAGATGAAAAATAAAAACAATAAAAGATCATGGTGCAGTACGTCGCAAACTTCTTTAACACAATGGCAGATAAAGATGCTAGAGAACCAATGCGTACCCCACTCACAATGTGTAAGGTGTCTATCCTCATATAAAGGTATCTTTAGTTATGGTACAGATGTGGCAATTCTTGTCAAATTATGCGTACCATACTCACTTCTCCAAAGGCGGTACTCCTCACATCACGGTTTCTTTAGATATTCCATGCCGGATCCCTCCTCATTCAAAGAAAGGAATATATACTGATTTAAAAGGCTTTTATTAAAAAAAAAATATATAGGCAATAACCATATGTAAAGCCTCAACTGATATCGATGCTGTTAACAGGTATAGCCGTTGGCCGAAAACGGCAAATTCCCTGTCTGGTGTTATGACATCAATTACAGAGGGGAAAAACAAAAATGGATATGCCTAAAAGCACTTTCCTACGCGTTTCTACCCTCTGGGGTCTTTATTTCCTTGATAAAGACCCCCAGAGGGTAGAAACGCGTAGGAAGAGTGCTTTTAGGCATATCCATTTTTGTTTTTCCCCTCTGTAATTGATGTCATAACACCAGACAGGGAATTTGCCATTTTCGGCCAACGGCTATACCTGTTAACAGCATCGATATCAGTTGAGGCTTTACATATGGTTATTGCCTATATATATATTTTTTAATAAAAGCCTTTTATATCAGTATATATTCCTTTCTTTGAATGAGGAGGGATCCGGCATGGAATATCTAAAGAAACCGTGATGTGAGGAGTACCGCCTTTGGAGAAGTGAGTATGGTACGCATAATTTGACAAGAATTGCCACATCTGTACCATAACTAAAGATACCTTTATATGAGGATAGACACCTTACACATTGTGAGTGGGGTACGCATTGGTTCTCTAGCATCTTTATCTGCCATTGTGTGAAAGAAGTTTGAGACGTACTGCACCATGATCTTTTATTGTTTTTATTTTTCATCTTGAGTGACTACTGGAAACAGAGGCCTTCACGGTGGGAGCGTTAACAGAGGATTTTAAGAAAGGACTTTCTCACCTGTGGGACTGATTTGATCCTTATTTGGACACTAAGTATACTTTGTCAATGTGGTATAAGTGAGACAACACTGAGCGCCTTTACTTGTGGATTTCTTCTTTTCTGTTATTGCATTTGTATAAGGGTGAAGTGGCCTTATCATCCTCAAGTGGCTGCATAGGTGTGTTTGCGCCTTGGGCTACTGATCACTTTTGTCTATCAGTAAAGAAGACTATTACAATAAATCAGTGTGGTAGATGATAATGAGAGCATGGATTAGGGTTTTTGCAGTGACTTGTGTAAGGGATGGTTGTATTTTGGATTTAAGATTGGCAAAACTATCAGTAAAGTACACACACAAATATATTTATTGACTACAAGAAGTACAAGCTTCCGTCGTGTTTTTACCTTCTCAGAATGCCGCCGAAAGTTCCACAATATACATTGCTGCAGGAATATATCCCGCTGTACCTGAAGGGCACCAGCGTTTTACATTTATATTGTCTTTAATTGTGATATGCCGCAGACTGCTTGGTGTATATATGTATGTATGTATGTATGTGTGTGTGTGTGTATATGATGGGGTTAAACGCCCTGAAACGTTGATGATTTAACACTAAAGTTTGTTCACTTTTTGAAAGTCTTGGAGTTCTGCCTATCTATGTATCGGTCTATTCTCACAAACACACACATTGTATGTGTATGAGTGACTGTGTGTGTGTGTAAAAATCAGTCTTGATTAAAAAAAAATATATATATATATATGGATATTATTTTGTGGATACTGCATAAAAATAAGTGCAGCAAGTTTGTATACCTACTGTGATCTTTTTGACACTAGTAAAAATGTCAAACAAGTTTCATATGCGAATTTCATAGTAAAAATGTGCCAGAAAAAACTATTACTGGGTATGCGGCCTTAGTACGGGCGATTAGTGCAATTCTGGGTTGTTGGAGCCTTCACAGCACCTAAAGTGCAACAAAGGACATAGCATAGCCCTAAGGTATTTTAGTTAAGTTGTGTTTTTCATACCTTAGTAAATACTAACGAAAACTACATTAATCATAACTAGGTATTTCAGAAATGTAAGCATGCTTCTTTTATTCATCAACAAATTTTTTTTTTCTCCTTAACTCAGTAATGTTGCACAAAAGACGAATGTATTATATTGTACAGCTAGCCCACAGTGTAATGCCATGCAAACCCCACTAATTCCCTTCTTTATACACTAATGAGATTATTGAGAACACGCTATAGTATATCTTTTACAAGGTGATTACTGTGTAAACTATGTGAGCATTTGTTGGCGTAATAGAAATGTGACCTGACTGGGAGACAGCACCTCTTTCACATTCACACCCTGCAGAAAGTAATGCAGTCATAGATGACAGTGAGGACATATGCTCCAAGTCATTAAAGACATTTTTTGTTTACAGTACTTGCCCATAGTGCAGGGTTTGAATACTTTAATGCATAAGCCTTATAATGTTCTTTTTCTTGGCAGAGATCAATGACCTGATCACTTTTTTTTTTTCTTCTTCTTCTCTCTTTCCCCCTTCAATGGATTAATTGATGATGAGACATTAGAGCTGATTCTGATAATATATGGTCTATGGTTGGCTAAAACATTTTTTTCCTGCAACTACACTTTTTCCGTACTGCCTACTTCCCAACTATCCTTAAGATAGCTATGCCTATATTTATACATACTTTGTATGTGTGTACAATATATTGATTGGTTGCGTGAATATCTGGGAACTAATTTTACAAAGACATTAGTGCCACCTAATAATGTGATGCATATATTACAATGTATACATCGATACAAAATTTCTTTGTAAACAGTATTTGCAGAGTTTGCATCGGATTAACACAAAAAGATGCTTGGGGCTACTAACTCTTGAGCAAGTCACGTAAAGCTGCCCATGGGAGAAACAGCTGGTCCTCAGATCTACACCTGCAGCCATGAGCGTTTGCCTCTGCAACTTGTTGATGGTCATAGCGAAGCAGGCACTTACAGGAAAATGCAGGCACTTTAATTGAAAAAGATAATTGTTGGGCATAAGGGGTGTACGTGGTATTTATGTAGTCTCGCATGCGCCACATCCCGTTAGAATCTCTGCCTCAATTAGGTTCCTCTGCAGAGCAGTCACTTTAAGTCTGGTTCATTTGTATAACTTAAGTTCCGCAGAAGCTTGAGCGGAGCACTGAGTCAAGCGTTTGTTTTTTCCTTTACTGCTTCTCTCCCTGATTTCACATCGAGGCATGGCCGAAACTTGGGGGGGCTAGGGAGGCATGTGACCAGGGCGCCGCATTGGAGAGGGCGCGGAGACTGACATTTCAGTCCCCCCCCCAAAAGCCCCTCCCTATGCGGCAGCATTCTCTGACTTAGAGCCAGTGCCGCCTAGGGGGGAAAAACTAGACGCTACCTTGCCGTCTATGAAGCCGAGCACACCGCATCGCTGAAAATAAACTACATCTCCCAGCAGCCCTTGCTGCCGGGAGCTATAGTTTACTTTCAGTTTTATCTTTGCAGCGTGTGATCGGCAGAGCAGGATTAAGAGTGGGCACAGGGGACAAGTTACCCCCTCCACTCACTCCCTGCCAGTGCATTGCAGTGCTGCACTGGAAAAGAAGCACCCTGTGGTCCGAAAAGGGGGCGGGGCTAAACGGCACTGTACACAGTGTCATGCCAGCCAGCCCTCAGCATGGGAGAGAGGAGGAGGAGAAGAGAGCAGCACAGCCTAAATAGTGAGTATGACTTAAGGAAGGGGCAGTGTATGTGTGTGTGACTACTATATACAATGTGTGTATGAATGTGTGACTGTATGTGAATAGGTGTATGGGTGCTCGTGTGTCACTGTATGTATATGTGTCACTATATATGTATGGGATGTAGTTATGTCTCCTGACCGCCGGTCACAATACCAGCACCTACATCACGCCCCCTGAACATCCCGACAGTCGGCATGCCGACTAACAGGGACTATTCCCACTCGTGGGTGTCCATGACACCCATAGGATGGGAATAGAAAGTGTGGCGAGGGAGTAGAACCTGTGAGAATAGAACAGTCGTTGCACTCGCCCCCCACCCCGCCGGCACCATTTCACGGCTGGGATCCCAGTGTCGGGGTGCTGACTGTCGGCGAAACAGCCCCGACCCATATGTATTTATACAGGTGTGTGATTATATGTACGTATGTATGTAAGTGAATGTATGTGTGCGTGAATGTGTTTAGGGGTGTGATTTTATGTATCAATGTGTGAGTTATTCTATTTTTTTCTTCATCTGTAGCCCAAATAAATAAAAAATAAAAAAAGTGTGAAAATTTATAGCTATCCCCTTTGCCCTTATGGAATATATATATATATACTCACAGTTGAATGCTCGGGGGGGCGTCAAGTTAATGTCTCGCCCCGGGTGACAAAACTCCTAGTTTCGGCCCTGCATCGAGGTAATACACACCTCAGTTTCTTTCTAGTTCACTAAGCTATATTAAAAGTGAAAACACCATCCAAATTCATCCACTATTTTTTCGTGATGCCGGTATGAACAGACAAAACCTACAGTGGGGTTTTTTTTTTCTTTGTGTCTCTATAGTTCTTAAACAGTCCCTAGAAGTGTATTTCTAACAATAATAATAATTAAAAAAAAGCCCTTACAGTTTTATTACATATACAGGTATATGTGTGTATGTGTATATAAAGTATATGCAGAAATGTTTTAATTCACCAATGAGACATCATAAAAAAAGTTAAAAAAAAATATCTCAATATGGCATAGAGATCATCTCAAATTCATTAGCAGTCAGGGCTAAGCATAATCACCCTTCCTTGATGTCATAGTATCATCTGTCGACTATATTGTTTCGGTGTAAAGACACCTTCCTCATGGGCTCCCATGTGTTTTGCCTCTATCCTCTGCTGTTATGTGAGGGTAATGATTGCAACGCCTTCCAGGATTAGATAAGGAGGTAAAGTAAATAGTTTCACAATTCACAGTCATTTCAAACCTTCCCGTGCCCCACCTTCATTTGTTGTGTTTGTTGAGCAATTTTAATTTAATGTATTAATGACCACATTGCAGCTAGTTTCTGGATTAATGGTCACAGTTTACATAAAATGTACAGCTTTACTGTCTTATGCACTTGGTCTCAAGTAGTTAAGACTCAAATTTGAGGTCTACATTTGTTTTTGTTTTTTTTAAATTAACCGTTAGCAATTTGTGTGCCTGTGCCAATGAATGTGACAAACCATACATAAAAACAAATAATAACTAAACAAGTACATACTATGTTTGGTAAATCATATGAATGGTGGTTGCATTGTATTGCCGGGTGGTGCGTTTCCTGGTAGAAACTAAAAGTCACATGGAAGTCCAACCTACACCTACTTTGGAACCATACCCTTTATTTAAACTTGTCTGTTTTTCTTGTAAAATACTACTCAGTGCTGCCTTACCAAGGTTTTCAGTTAATGACCAGAGTAGAGCATACTATTGGGGAGATGTATCAAGACTTAAGGGCCCTACACATTGGTCGATCCGCCGCCGAGCTGCCCAACAGCGGATACGGGCGACCTGGCGGCGGGGGGCAGTGACGGAGTTTCTTCACTCCCCCTGTCACCCGGCTCCGTAGCAGTGCAGGCAAATATGGACGAGATCGTCCATATTGGCCTGCATGCACAGCCGACGGGGCACCAGCGATGAACAAGCGCGGGGCCGCGCACTGTTTATCGCTTGTGCCTCCACACTCAAAGATATGAACGGTATCTCGTTCATTAATGAACGAGATCGTTCATATCTTTGAGTGATGTCAGCCAGTGTGTAGGGCCTATTAGAGAGTGATAAAATGGGTAGAGAGAGCACCAACCAATCAGCTTCTAACTGCAATGTTACAGCCTGTGTTGATAAATGACAGAAGTGAATTGGTTGGTACTTTCTTTCTCCACTGTGTCTCTCTCCAAGGCTTGATGCATCTCTCGCCGTAACTGTCTTTATTACATGTAGTAAATTTGTACGTTTGGAAGCTTTTATTACGTTTGGTTGAACTGCAACTGAAAGGTGTAAGGTGCGTCTCATAAGTACAGGGAGGAGCTGCAGGATCTTAATGTGGAGGAATGTTAAAGGCATTTTGCTGCAGAAAAAAATGATTATGCAAATTGTGTTTCTGCAAGTCAATAAAAAAAAAAAGTGTCTAGTGCACCTCATCTTCTATACCATACCTTGGCAGGATTGATTTTATTTAGTTTTTAACCTATATGTTTTTATTTTTATTATGTAGCAGCATGTACGCTATGGCTTAGTCGTATGTAGGCTTCTCAGATTATACTTCTCTAGGCTTTGGAGATGTGTAACAGATTTTAGATTTCTCTATGGAATGTATTGAGCATTCACGAATACAAGCAGGTTTTTATTAAATTAAAAGCTTTTTCGTGCACAGGTCCTAGTAGTTGTACTCAATACTAAATTTGAATAGCTTTGTTTTATTATTATTATTTTTTATAGCACTCCTGACAGTAGCTTCATGATAATCATGATAAACATGATAATCTGCAGAATAGAATAGTGAAAAAATACTTTAAGCTTTTTATCAGTAACGTAGTTAATGTCCGCGCCGATAACTGTGTGCACCCAAATGGAGAAACAATTGAATTGCTCCGTTGAACACCATCTAGTGGCTCAAAACCGTTGAATTACCCTTATAGAGGGGAGGAGTAGCGTTAGCCATTTATTATATAGGATCATTTTGTCTCCGATCTTTTAATATTTTTAATCCAGTTCCTTTATAATGCTACCACCAGAGTGAATTAACGTGTATTTGTACTATTTTATATGCTACACTGGCTAGAATAACCATCATTTTAGTCTAATCCATAGGTCTGCAAACTCGGTCCTCATTACCCCACACAGTGCATATTTTGCAGGTAACCCAGCAGGTGCACAGGTGTATTAATTTCTCATAGACACATTTTAAAAGGTCTGCAGATGGAGTTAATTATTTCACTTGTGATTCTGTGAGGAGACCTGCAAAACATGCACTGTGTGGGGTGATGAGGACCGAGTTTGCAGACCTATGGTCTAATCCAGTTGTTCTCAAACTCGGTCCTCAGGACCCCACACAGTGTATGTTTTGCAGGTAACCCAGCAGGTGCACAGGTGTATTAATTACTCACTGACACATTTTAAAATGTCCACATGTGGAGCAAATTATTTCACTTGTGATTCTGTGAGGAGACCTGGAAAACATGCACCGTGTGGGGTCCTGAGGACCGAGTTTGAGAACCTGTGGTCTAATCCAATGGTAAAAAGCAAGACTGCTTTATTTACAGTCAGGAAGTATATTGTAATATTTTCAGGAGATGCAGTTTATAAGACTGATAAGGTACAGGTTACACATTCCATTCTTTTTCTCACAAGAATTGAAATATTAGTTCTGTTATTACTTGAAATCAATTCAGTGATGTACCAAGGAGCAAGCATATATCTTCTACAAGAAGACAAATATTGCAATATATAATGCATTTTAGTTATAATTTTGCACCATTCCATATATTGATCCTTTTTTTTTTTTTTTCTCCCCTTCAATATTTTAGGAAGTTACTGGTAAAAGTTTTGGGAACCAGGATTTTCGCTCTGCTCTTGAAAATGGAGTACTGTTCAGTGAGTAAGTATTAGAGCCGTTGACAGAAGTTGCATGTTAGTTATATCACACACAAGGTGTGTATACTGTAAAGCCTACCACACAACATTAAATTAGTACATTGATTTCCCACCAAGCCTACTAGAAGCATGCAGACAATTTTACCTGGTTAGCACACCCTACGGAATGCATGGTAGTTTGTCATTGGAGCCACACCAATAAAACTATGCAGAGTAACAATGTTCTTCATTGCACATAAATTCCATAGCATGTACTGCTGTTATGTATTTACAAACTTGTCATAATGTATCTTATGGAACGGACTTCCGCAGGGCTTTTCCTCTTACTGCTAGCACTCTTAGGAACTCCACTAGTAGTGCCTGTATATTGGTGCATGTATTAATACTCTGCTAAAGGCTGCTTGAGTGACCCATCACAAAATGAGCCATCCGTGTAATATTGAGAAACCTTTGCAGTACTTTCTCCAGGTTTCTTTTAAACTAGATATTAGTCTTTGAATATGAGATCCTCTGATCCTACATTTTTGGTGTGTATTCTTTGTCTGACACTCTAATTAGGGTATTCAGTTAGCGTCAGTGTACAGCTGATCTCCTCACCACTATTTTAACAGTAGATCAGCATCGCAGATTGTTCCCCACACCCCATACAGGAAAATCTGCGATGTTTGTGTTGAAGTGCAAAATAGTTGTAATGCCAGCACCCAACATACATCACTTAGAATTTAATTGCCCCCTGATATGTCTACAGCATTGAACAGACACTGTATGTGGCCTTCCAATCCCTCACCAGCTTCTTCCTGCTTTATTATAAGATTTGTTTCCTTTTAACTTGTAACACTTGTTTATTTTCAGTTAAGTGATATTACAAATAGGTATCTTTAGCGTGGATTGAATATATATTGTTTTAACAGATTACTGAGATTAATAGTAATGTGCTGCCTTTTTGAAGGTTAGAGGGATATTCCCTGCAGTCCTTTAAGTGTATCATGTTGCTTCTCATTGATCTAGAAGATTTTCTCAAACTCCATTACAGTTCAAATTTTAAGGTTATCCATGCTTGAGCACAGGTGACTTAATTAGTACCTCAATTTAATTTCTCTGACGTCCTAAGTGGATGCTGGGGACTCCGTCAGGACCATGGGGATTAGCGGCTCCGCAGGAGACAGGGCACAAAACTAAAGCTTTAGGATCAGGTGGTGTGTACTGGCTCCTCCCCCCATGACCCTCCTCCAAGCCTCAGTTAGGTTTTTGTGCCCGTCCGAGCAGGGTGCAATCTAGGTGGCTCTCTTAAGGAGCTGCTTAGAAAAAGTTTTTAGGTTTCTTATTTTCAGTGAGTCCTGCTGGCAACAGGCTCACTGCATCGAGGGACTTAGGGGAGAGAAGTTCAACTCACCTGCGTGCAGGATGGATTGGCTTCTTAGGCTACTGGACACCATTAGCTCCAGAGGGAGTCGGAACACAGGTCTCACCCTGGGGTTCGTCCCGGAGCCGCGCCGCCGACCCCCCTTGCAGATGCTGAAGATTGAAGGTCCAGAAACCGGCGGCAGAAGGCTTTTCAGTCTTCATGAAGGTAGCGCACAGCACTGCAGCTGTGCGCCATTGTTGTCACACACTTCACACCAACGGTCACGGAGGGTGCAGGGCGTTGCTGGGGGCGCCCTGGGCAGCAATGTATAATACCTTATTCTGGCTAAAAATACATCACATATAGCCCCTGGAGGCTATATGGATGTATTTAACCCCTGCCAGGTCTCAGAAAAACGGGAGAAGAAGCCCGCCGAAAAGGGGGCGGGGCCTATTCTCCTCAGCACACAGCGCCATTTTCCCTCACAGAAAGGCTGGTGGGAAGGCTCCCAGGCTCTCCCCTGCACTGCACTACAGAAACAGGGTTAAAACAGAGAGGGGGGGCACTTATTTGGCGATATGTATATATATATTAAAATGCTATAAGGGAAAAACACTTATATAAAGGTTGTCCCTGTATAATATAGCGTTTTTGGTGTGTGCTGGCAAACTCTCCCTCTGTCTCCCCAAAGGGCTAGTGGGGTCCTGTCCTCTATCAGAGCATTCCCTGTGTGTGTGTGCTGTGTGTCGGTACTTGTGTGTCGACATGTATGAGGACGATGTTGGTGAGGAGGCGGAGCAATTGCCGGTAATGGTGATGTCACTCTCTAGGGAGTCGACACCGGAATGGATGGCTTATTTAAGGAATTACGTGATAATGTCAACACGCTGCAAGGTCGGTTGACGACATGAGACGGCCGGCAAACCAATTAGTACCTGTCCAGGCGTCTAAAACACCGTCAGGGGCGTTAAAACGTCCTTTTACCTCAGTCGGTCGACACAGACACGGACACTGACTCCAGTGTCGACGGTGAAGAAACAAACGTATTTTCCTTTAGGGCCACACGTTACTTGTTAAGGGCAATGAAGGAGATGTTACATATTTCTGATACTACAAGTACCACAAAAAAGGGTATTATGTGGAGTGTGAAAAAACTACATGTGGTTTTTCCTGAATCAGATAAATTAAATGAAGTGTGTGATGATGCGTGGGTTTCCCCCGATAGAAAATTATTGGCGGTATACCTTTTCCCGCCAGAAGTTATGGCGCGTTGGGAAACACACCTTAGGGTGGATAAGGCGCTCACACGCTTATAAAAACAAGTGGCGTTACCGTCTCCAGATACGGACGCCCTCAAGGAGCCAACTGATAGGAGGTTGGAAAATATCCTAAAAAGTATATACACACATACTGGTGTTATACTGCGACCAGCGATCGCCTCAGCCTGGATGGGCAGCGCTGGGGTGGCTTGGTCGGATTCCCTGACTGGAAATATTGATACCCTTGACAGGGACAGTATTTTATTGACTATAGAGCATTTAAAAGATGCATTTCTATATATGCAAAACTCTGGCATCAAGAGTAAGTGCGATGTCCATATCTGCCAGACGATGTTTCTGGACACGACAGTGGTCAGGTGATGCAGATTCCAAACGGCACATGGAAGTATTGCCGTATAAAGGGGAGGAGTTATTTGGGGTCGGTCCATCGGACCTGGTGGCCACGGCAACAGCTAGAAAATCCACCTTTTTTACCCCAAGTCACATCTCAGCAGAAAAAGACATAGTCTTTTCAGCCTCAGTCCTTTCGTCCCCATAATATCTGCCCAGGGATAGAGGTAAGGGAAGAAGACTGCAGCAGGCAGCCCATTCCCAGGAACAGAAGCCTTCCACCGCTTCTGCCAAGTCCTCAGCATGACGCTGGGGCCGTACAAACAGGTGCGGTGGGGGGTCGTCTCAAGAGTTTCAGCACGCAGTGGGCTCACTCGCAAGTGGACCCCTGGATCCTACAAGTAGTATTACCAGGGGTACAGATTGGAAATTCGAGACGTCTCCCCCTCGCAGGTTCCTGAAGTTTGCTTTACCAACGTCTACCTCCGACAGGGAGGCAGTATTGGAAACAATTCACAAGCTGTATTCCCAGCAGGTGATAATCAAAGTACCCCTCCTACAACAAGTAAAGGGGTATTATTCCACACTATATTGTGGTACTGAAGCCAGACTGCTCGGTGAGACCTATTCTAAATGGAGTCACTCAGAGCAGTGATAGCGAACCAGGAAGAAGGGGACTATATGGTGTCCCTGGACATCAAGGATGCTTACCTCCATGTCCAAATTTGCCCTTCTCACAAAGGGTACCTCAGGTTCGTGGTACAAAACTGTCACTATCAGTTTCAGACGCTGCCGTTTGAATTGTCCACGGCACCCCGGGTCTTTACCAAGGTAATGGCCGAAATGATGATTCTTCTTCAAAGAAAAGGCGTCTTAATTATCCCTTACTTGGACGATCTCCTGATAAGGGCAAGGTCCAGAGAACAGTTGGAGGTCGGAGTAGCACTATCTCAAGTAGTTCTACGACAGCACGGGTGGATTCTAAATATTCCAAAATCGCAGCTGTCTCCGACGACACGTCTGCTGTCCCTAGGGATGATTCTGGACACAGTCCAGAAAAAGGTGTTTCTCCCGGAGGAGAAAGCCAGGGAGTTATCCGAGCTAGTCAGGAACCTCCAAAAACCAGGAAAAGTGTCAGTGCATCATTGCACAAGGGTCCTGGGAAAAATGGTGGCTTCTTACGAAGCGATTCCATTCGGCAGATTTCACGCAAGAACTTTTCAGTGGGATCTGCTGGACAAATGGTCCGGATCGCATCTTCAGATGCATCAGCGGATAACCCTGTCTCCAAGGACAAGGGTGTCTCTTCTGTGGTGGCTGCAGAGTGCTCATCTACTAAAGTGCCACAGTTATGCATTCAGGACTGGGTCCTGGTGACCACGGATTCCAGCTTGAAAGGCTGGGGAGCAGTCACACAGGGAAAAAAATTTCCAGGGAGTGTGATCAAGTCTGGGGACTTCTCTCCGCATAAATATACTGGAGCTAAGAGCAATTTACAATGCTCTAAGCTTAGCAAGACCTCTGCTTCAAGGTCAGCCGGTATTGATCCAGTGGGACAACATCACGGCAGTCGCCCACGTAAACAGACAGGGCGGCACAAGAAGCAGGAGGACAATGGCAGAAACTGCAAGGATTCTTCGCTGGGCGGAAAATCATGTGATAGCACTGTCAGCAGTTTTCATTCCGGGAGTGGACAACTGGGAAGCAGACTTCCTCAGCACGACCTCCACCCGGGAGAGTGGGGACTTCATCGAGAAGTTGTTTCCACATGATTGTGCACCGTTGGGAAAGACCAAAGGTGGACATGATGGCGTCCCGCCTGAACAAAAAACTGGACAGGTATTGCGCCAGGTCAAGAGACCCTCAGGAAATAGCTGTGGACGTTCTGGTAACACCATGGGTGTACCAGTCGGTGTATGTGTTCCCTCCTCTGCTTCTCATACCAAAGGTACTGAGAATTATAAGACGTAGAGGAGTAAGAACTATACTCGTGGCTCCGGATGGGCCAAGAAGGACTTGGTACCCGGAACTTCATGAGATGCTCACAGAGGACTCAGGGCCTCTGCCGATAAGAAGGGACTTGCTTCAGCAAGTACCATGTCTGTTCCAAGACTTACCGCGGGTGCGTTTGACGGCATGGCGGTTGAACGCCGGATCCTAAGGGAAAAAAGGCATTCCGGAAGAGGTCATTCCTACCCTGGTCAAAGCCAGGAAGGAGGTGACCGCACAACATTATCACCACATGTGGCGAAAATATGTTGCGTGGTGTGAGGCCAGGAAGGCCCCACGAAGAAATTTCAACTCGGTCGATTCCTGCATTTCCTGCAAACAGGAGTGTCTATGGGCCTCAAATTGGGGTCCATTAAGGTTAAAATTTCGGCCCTGTTGATTTTCTTCCAGAAAGAATTGGCTTCAGTTCCTGAAGTCCAGAAATTTGACAAGGGAGTACTGCATATACAACCCCCTTTTGTGCCTCCAGTGGCACTGTGGGATCTCAACGTAGTCCTGGGATTCCTCAAATCACGTTGGTTTAAACCGCTCAAATCTGTGGATTTGAAATATCTCACATGGAAAGTGACCATGATGTTGGCCCTGGCCTCGGCCAGGCGAGTGTCAGAATTGGCGGCTTTGTCTCACAAAAAGCCCATATCTGATTGTCCATTCGGACAGGGCAGAGCTGCGGACTCGTCCCCAGTTTCTCCCTAAGGTGGTGTCAGCGTTTCATCTGAACCAGCTTATTGTGGTACCTGCGGCTACTAGAGACTTGGAGGACTCCAAGTTGCTAGATGTTGTCAGGGCCCTGAAAATATAGATTTCCAGGACGGCTGGAGTCAGGAAAACTGACTTGCTGTTATCCTGTATGCACCCAAAAAACTGGGTGCTCTTGCTTCTAAGCAGACGATTGCTAGTTGAATGTGTAGTACAATTCAGCTTGCACATTCTGTGGCAGGACTGCCACAGCCAAAATATATAAATGCCCATTCCACAAGGAAGGTGGGCTCATCTTGGGCGACTGCCCGAGGGGTCTCGGCTTTACAACTTTGCCGAGCTGCTACTTGGTCAGGGGCACACCCTGGCTGAGGAGGACCTGGAGTTCTCTCACTCGGTGCTGCAGAGTCATCCGCACTCTCCCGCCCGTTTGGGAGCTTTGGTATAATCCCCATGGTCCTGACGGAGTCCCCAGCATCCACTTAGGACGTCAGAGAAAATAAGATTTTACTTACCGATAAATCTATTTCTCGTAGTCCGTAGTGGATGCTGGGCGCCCATCCCAAGTGCGGATTGTCTGCAATACTTGTACATAATTATTGTTACAAAAAAATCGGGTTGTTATTGTTGTGAGCCGTCTGTTCAGAGGCTCCTACGTTTGTCATACTGTTAACTGGGTTTAGATCACAAGTTATACGGTGTGATTGGTGTGGCTGGTATGAGTATTACCCGGGATTCAATATCCTTCCTTATTGTGTACGCTCGTCCGGGCACAGTATCCTAACTGAGGCTTGGAGGAGGGTCATGGGGGGAGGAGCCAGTACACACCACCTGATCCTAAAGCTTTAGTTTTGTGCCCTGTCTCCTGCGGAGCCGCTAATCCCCATGGTCCTGACGGAGTCCCCAGCATCCACTACGGACTACGAGAAATAGATTTATCGGTAAGTAAAATCTTATTTTAACTATCTGTACTGAAGCATGAATATCCTTACAACCTGGATTGTAATAAAGGAGTCTGGGAAACTCTGATCTTGAACATGACCATATTTTAAGGTGTATGAATTGATCGCTCGACCATAACATGGTCAACACCAGATTGTTGACTGTGAATAGGTCAGCATGGTTAACAGGGACATAGAAATTAACAGGGTTAAATGGTTGGCATAAAAAAGTGGTATTTTAGACTAACCCTAACCCTCTCCTACTGTAGCCTTACATGAAATCTGGAAGTCAAGAATTTTTTTTTTGACAATCTGGATGTTGACCTTTTAAACCTAATGACCCTATTGACCTATTCACGGTCTATCATTTAGTGTCTAGCTAGCCTATTGACTGTCAACCATGTTTATTTCGCTCTGCCATATGGATAACATATTAAGAACTCAATCCAGTTATCTGCCAAGGGGGTGAGTTGCTGTTCCAGAAGCGTTTAAATGCTGGCAGTGGTACTCCAGTTCACCCCCCCACGCAGCCTGATCTCAGCCTGGACTTGCGGATTTTGTATGCAGCTGTATGGGGCTGCAAACAAAAAATCCAAAAGTGCGGCATACAGCTGCAATGCATATTAAACATTAACAATATATATTTATTCATTAATGTGTGATGTTTGTTTATTTACTTTTTTTTTTTAGTTTAATTAACAAGATCAAACCTGGAATAATTAAAAAAATTAATCGCCTGTCCACACCTATTGCTGGTTTGGTAAGTAATATGCCACAATTACACCAAAAGTATGGTTAATCTAGTGAATCAGTGTTTTATTGTGCCTTCTCCAAACTGCTGTTCCACAGGTTTAGGCCTGCACTTTACTTACATTGTGGAAGTGATGGGACTCTTGTTTGCTGTATATTTGTAACTATTGTAGTACGATAAAAATGCATATATTCCTACTGTTCAACTTGTGCCTGATTTGATTTCCTCATGGGATGAACACAACATTAAAAATTATCTTTCTCAAACAGTTGCATAATGCAATCCTGCCATTCATTCTAAATGGGGGTACACAATAGGCGATTTTAGCCAAAAGTAAACGATAACGTCATAAATGTCGTTATCATTTATTTTTAGGCTTATATCGTCCATTGTATATGGGAGCAATGTTGGTAACCGATGAACGAAGCGCGCTCCCGCACACAGTTCAGCGATCACCAATATTGAGCTGACGTGCAGCTCAACCTGTCAATGTCTGGCTGAGCTGCATGTTCGCAAATGCCAGCGGTGACGTCGCTAAATGTTATCGTTGAACGATAACGTTCAGTGTGTAGCACTATATCAATAAACGCTATATTGTTCAATGATATAGTTGTCCATCGCTGGCAATTCCCCGTCGCCTAGTGTGTACCCGCCTTAATGCTGGGTACACACTGGCAGATATATTGGCCAGTCAACTAATCGGCAAATATATCTTTTGCTGATCTGCATGTGTGTGCAAGCAATACTGTATGTCTGTGAACAACGTCTTTCACAGATATATTGCATTTGCTGTACAGCACACCAGATGGCCAATGTATCTGCAGATAGGTTTGTGAATCTTTCTGTGTGTTTGAACAACTAGGTGGAAGTTCAGTTAGCCGTGAAAACACTGTGATCAAACTTTTCGAGGCTATCGCATGAAAAGTGCAGTGAAAAGCGGCTTTTCACAGGTATACACCCGCAGTTTGACCTATTCAATTGTAAAATCACAAAAACAGGATTTGTGCGATAATTCTTGCTGGCAAAACCAAAGAAGTTACGTGAGAATGGGGAAATCTGTCTGTACCACCAAAAAAGCCAAACTAATATAGAAAAACAATATAGAAGACTATTAGTGGCAATAATTAAAATATTTGGGGTACTTAAATTGTGTCAAATGGCAGTTTTATGCTTTCTATTTCGTCCTGGTGGGGGGGGGGGGGGGGGGGCGCACTGGGGAGCTTGTTGCCTCTATAAACTGGCTGGCAATGATATTCAGTGCCCAGGCACTGTCCGCAATACCCCCGCCAGGATAAATATATAAAATTAAGCGGGACGAAGCGCGCCATGTTGGGGGTGGGGCTTCTTCCTCACTGCTCACTGGCGCCATTTTCCTCCTCAATGAAGTCGCTGGTCCTTCCTCACCCGCAGCAAGTACCAGGGGGCTCAAAACAGAAGGGGGGGTCATATTTATTTATTATAAGTAAAGCGCAGCAGCTCTGGGACATTTATTAGTGTGGTCAGACCTGCTTATTTGGCGCTGGGGTGTGAGCTGGCTATTTCCCTTTGTGTGCCCTCACAGACTTGGTGTGTGTGCTGTCTCTGGTAGTCGACATGTCTGAGGCAGATTATCCTTCTTCGGGGGATAATATATCAGGGACACCGAATGTTTTGGGGGTGGCCCTGTCGGCACCGCCGACTGCAGATTGGTTAACTACATTGAATGCCTTGCATGCTAGTGTCACGTCATTAAATCAAAAATTTGATCAGTCTGAATCTCAATCCCAGGTGTGGAAAAGATCAGTGGAGGACGCTTTATTACAAATGCAAGACCCTGTGGGGGTCGCACAAGCGTAGTTTTGACCAGTTAGTTGACACGGATACCGACACGGACTCGGAGGCCGATGTCGATTATGCTGATTCTAGGTTGGACCCTAAATTGGCTAAGAGTATTCAGTATATGCTTGTTGCTGTCAAAGATAGCTTGAATATTAATGAGGACCCTATTACACCTGAAACCAGGGTCCTTATTTACAAGGAAAAGAAGCGCTCGGTTACCTTTCCTCCTTGTTTCAAGCTGAACGCTCTCTTTGATAGCATTAGGAACAGCCCTGATAAAAAAAAATTCTGATTCCTAAAAGAATCAGAGTGGCATACCCCTTTCCCGAGTCTGATAGGGATACGTGGGAAAATCCCTCGACAGTAGACAAAGCCCTGGCGCATTTGTCAAAACAGGTAGCCCTCCCTGCAGCCCAATCAACGGCCCTTAAGGAGCCGGTGGACCGTAAGCAGGAGGCTACCCTAAAGGCTATTTTCACTACTACAGGGACGCTGCTCAGGCCTCTTATTGCATCTGCGTGGGTCAGTAGTGCTATTGAAAAGTGGGCGGACACTTTGTCTTCTGATTGGGATACTCTGGATAGAGATAACATCCAGGTAACGCTTGGTTATATCAGAGATGCAGCTGCATACTTGAAAGAGGCTGCAAGGGATGCTGGCCTGCTAGGTGCTAAGGCGAATGCTATGTCCGTTGCGGCTAGGCGAGCGCTCTGGACTCACCAGTGGAATGCTGATGCTGATTCCAAGAGAAATATTGGAGTCTCTTACTGATTTAGTATCAGCAGCTACCGCGGGTAAATCTACCTTTTTACCTTCTGTTCCTACGCAACAGAAGAAACCGCCACATTATCAAATGCAGTCATTTTGGCCCAACAAGTATAGAAGAGGCCGCGGAAACTTCTTCCTGGCTACCAGAGGTAGAGGAAGAGGCAAGAGGGTACCCGCATCCTCGGGTTCCCAGGAGCAGAAGTCCTCCCCGGCTTCTGCCAAATCCTCCGCATGACGCCAGGTCTCCCTTACAGGGGCCCGCACCGGTGGGGGAACGCCTAAAGCTTTTCAGTCAGGTCTGGGTTCGCTTGGGTCTAGACACTTGGGTATTGAGTATTGTGTCTCAAGGGTACAAACTGGAGTTTCAAGACGTTCCCCCTCACCGTTTTTTCAGATCAGCCTTACCAGCTTCACTTCCGGACAGGGCTCTGGTCTGCAGTGCAGTACAAAACTTGTGTCAAAATCAGGTTGTGGTCCCGGTACCCCTGGCGCAGCAGGGGCAGGGGTTTTATTCAATCCTGTTTGTGGTGCCGCAGCCGGATGTCTCGGTAAGACCAATCCTCAACCTGAAATCTCCTCAATTTCTTCCTGGTGAAATTCAAATTCAAGATGGAGTCTCTCAGAGCGGTGATCTCCAGTCTGGAGGAGGGGGAATTCATGGTCTCATTGGACATCAAGGACGCCTACCTTCATGTCCCCATTTATCCTCCTCATCAAAGTTTCCTGAGGTTTGCTATCCAGGATACGCACTACCAGTTTCAGACGTTGCCGTTTGGTCTATCCACGGCTCCGAGGATTTTCACCAAAGTAATGGTAGAAATGATGGTTCTCCTGCGCAAGCAAGGAGTTACAATTATCCCGTACTTGGACGATCTCCTGATAAAGGCGAGGTCCAAGGGCAAATTGTTGCAGGACATTGCACTGTCCCTGTCAATGCTACAACAGCACGGCCTCCTACAAGCGGAACATCATCTTCGGAACCTGCCGGTTCTGATCCAATCGGACATTGTCACGCAGTGGCTTACATCAACACCCAAGGCGGCACAAGAAGCAGAGCAGCAATGGCAGAAGCCACGAAAATTCTTCGTTGGGCGGAAAAAGATACAAGCGCTCTGTCAGCAATATTCATTCCGGGAGTGGACAACTGGGAAGCAGACTTCCTCAGCAGACACGACCTTCATCCAGGAGAGTAAAGCCTCCACCAGGAGGTCTTCACACTGATAACAGTTCAATGGGGGGTTCCCCATATAGACATGATGGCGTCTCGCCTCAACAGAAAACTTCTGAGCTATTGTTCCAGGTCCAGGGACCCTCAGGCGGAGGCAGTGGATGCACTGACAACACCCTGGGTGTTTCCGTCGGTGTACATTTTCCCTCCGCTTCCTCTCATCCCAAAGGTGTTGAGACATTCCAGCGCTCCTTGTAGCCCCAGATTGGCCAAGGAGAACGTGGTACCCGGATCTTCAGACGTTACTAGTCGACGATCCCTGGCCTCTTCCTCTTCGCGAGGACCTGCTGCGGCAGGGGCCGTCGTCCACCAAGACTTACAGTGGCTACGTTTGACGGCATGGCGGTTGAACGCCAGATTTTAGCCCGGAAGGGTATACCCAGTGAAGTCATACCTACTCTTATTCTTGCCAGGAAGGCTGTGACGTCAAAGCACTATCACCGTATTTGGAGGAAATACACTTCCTGGTGCGAGTCCAAGAGAGCTCCAGTGGAGAATTTTGACCTTGGACGTTTTCCCCATTTTCTACAGAATGGAGTGGATGCTGGCCTTAAATTAGGCTCCATTAAAGTGCAGATTTCTGCCTTGTCCATTTTCTTTCAGAAACAATTGGCCTCACTTCCTGAAGTGCAGACCTTTGTGAAAGGGGTGTTGCACATCCAACCTCCTTTTGTGCCCCCTGTGGCACCTTGGGACCTTAATGTCGTATTATCGTTCCTTCAGTCACATTGGTTTGAACCTTTGCGTAAAGTGGAGTTAAAATTCCTCACTTGGAAAGTTGTCATTTTGTTGGTGTTGGCATCCGCAAGGCGGGTGTCGGAGTTGGCGGCCTTGTCTCACATGAGCCCTTACTTAATTTTCCATGAAGATAGAGCAGAGTTGCGAACTCGGCAACAATTTCTGCCAAAGGTAGTTTCCTCTTTTCATATCAACCAACCTATTGTGGTGCCAGTGGCTACTGGCGCTTTGGCTGAGAATAAGTCTCTGGATGTGGTCAGAGCTTTAAAGATTTATGTAGCCAGGATGGCTCCATTGAGGAAAACAGAGTCTCTTTATTTTGTATGCTCCCAATAAGATTGGGGTTCCTGCTTCCAAGCAGATCATTGCCCACTGGGTATGTCAGACTATTCAGCAGGCTCATTCAACGGCAGGCTTGCCGTTGCCGAAATCAGTGAAGGCCCATTCCACTAGGAAGGTGAGTTCGTCCTGGGCGGCTGCCCGGGGTGTCTCGGCATTGCAACTTTGCCGAGCTGCTACTTGGTCGGGGTCGAACACGTTTGCTAAATTCTACAAGTTTGATACCTTGGCCGATGAAGACCTTAAATTTGGTCAGTCAGTGCTGCTGAGTAATCTGCACTCTCCTGCCCGCTATTGAGCTTTGGTATAAACCCCATGGTCTTTTGAGAGTGCCCAACATCCTCTAGGACGAAATAGAAAATAGGATTTTAAATACCTACCGGTAAATCCTTTTCTATAAGTCCGTAGAGGATGTTGGGCGCCCGTCACAGTGCGTACTGTATCTGCAGTTTAGTTCTGGTTACACACAGGTTGTGTTTTTGGTTTTTTTCTTCAGCTTGTTGCTGAGGTTTAGTCCATGTCCGTTGACATGTGTTCAGTTATCTGCCATGTTATACGGTATGCTTATGGCGTGAGCTGGTATTGGCTCACCTTGTTTGTTAAGTCCTTTCCTCGTAATGTCCGTCTCGCCAGGCACAGTTCCAAACTGAGTCTGGGGAGGGATATAGAGGGAGGAGCCAGGCCACGCCCCTTTGAAAGTCTTAAAGTGCCCATGTCTCCTGCGGATCCCGTCTATACCCCATGGTCTTTTGAGAGTGCCCAACATTCTCTACGGACTCATAGAAAAGGATTTACCAGTAGGTATTAAATCCTATTTTTTCTGAAAAATGCATATAAATGATTGAAAGCAGGTGTTTTTCAGTAAAATACAGTAAATTCTCAAATTATACTCGGTAAATAAAAATGGGCCTGCTGATCCCTCAATCCCCCGGATTGGAGCTTCCAATCCCAGGATTGAATCCCGGACGTTTTTGGGCCTAAATCCCAGGATCCCGCCGATCCCGATCCTAGATTGGCCTCCCTACTCCTGATATGCCCCATTCCAAACAGAGAATATGCATGCCTGCACTGTCATTTACTCCTAATTTGCATTGTTATCCAGGTGTGAATGACGTGTGCGTTGCTTCTAAAAGCTTTTCCCCTTTAGTATACCACATTCAAACGAAGTTTACTTCTTTTCACATCTCGGCCTTCAAAAAAAGGGCTCCTCTTTAGGACCATTTGCTGTTTAAGCACAAGCACACACTAAGTTTCAGAGAAGCTATGCCGCCAAATAAATTATCCAGTCTGGGTCACAGAAGTAATAGAGTGGCAAGACGTAAGGAGACTTCAGAGGAAGTGCAAGCACATTCTGCAGCTCACAAGAGAGACAAGCAGCTAATCACTCAGTGCAAGGCTAGCTCACCACTCTTGGACCCGCCTGAGCCTCTTAAGTCTCTGGTTGCTAGAACACACAATAAATCAAAAGTGGGGACAATGTAAAAAACTGAAGGCTGCAGATTTACTTCAAGATCCGTTCTTTAACTAGGGCAATGTCAGGTAACCCAGCTAGTTAAGCATGCTGTAGCTGGTAAAAACTTGTAGAAGTATAGATCAGAAAAAGAATAGAGAAAAAGGACTTCAGCCTAGACAAGAGCAGGCTTTTGATGACCTCTCTGGTACTGAAAGTATGTTACTTTAATGAGACTGGGTATAGGTTTGTCATCCAACTGTTATGTAACTTACAGTACATATCACCTGGAAGAGAAGGAGCAGATGAACTCTGCTGGGAATCCATTTTCCAAGGCCATTTCAAAAAAAGGCAATGGGTTTAGAAATGGCCAGAGTTTTAGAATGCCTTCCAAATCAAATTTTGTAATTTTAGTTTTTTTTAAACATATTTTTATTGAAGCAACACATCATACAATCAGCATTGTACAAAATGGAGACAAGTGTGTACAAGTTGTACATGAAACAATAAAGTTGCAATTGGTACATACCACTAATGTCTATGTGCATTATTTGTTTATACTATGGATCACCTTCAAATGTTCTAGTCATATACCATAAAGTATTTGATAGAGTCTGATATCTACCTTTTAACATTAGCTATATACTAATACCGTGTAGCCGTAATGGCTGCTAAACCACGTGCACATGCTACGCACTCCGTACGCTATTTGCGTACGAAGACCTTGCATGTGGTACGCAAATTAAGTACACACGCTGTGCTGGGTGTACGGAATACCCACAGCGAGCATACACACAGACAGTAACCTTTATAAACTTTAAACACAGATATGCTTACACTGTAAACCTTAATATCGTGGTACTATAATGCATTTAACACTGAACCTTTGTGAGTATGCAAGTTGTTTGAGCAATTGAGATACTCAGAAACCCTTTGTACTAGCTAGAGAGACACAGACACCCTGCTGAGGTTCCAACACCTTTACTAACGAGCTTTTAGATATATCAAAAGGGGTACACAGTTTACAAGTCACACACTACAAGCTAACATATCATTCTAACAGAATATCTAGACATAAATATACAATAGCGTCACAATCTTATACTATAACAGAGTGAGAGAGAGAGAGAGAATGGCCAATACAAACAGGGAACAAATTGATTACAAAGAATTACTTACACACACTGGGAACGATCGCTGCGCAGCTTCTTCTGGTACCAGCTCCAAGTTAGTCAATATGAAAACCGTTTGTGGAGAGTCAGAGAGTGAGCTGCCCAGGCTGGCTGATCTTATATACACTGCATACAGTACACTACAAAGGGACCTATAATCTCATTGTTCATTGGACACAGGAATGTCTCCTCGCATCATAACAAAAGGTCATAGGTTAGTTTGAACAGGTGGGCTGTGACTATATCAAATTGCTCAGGTGGGAGGGAAACTCAGGATTTCCAACACATGGACAATAAATAAATGTCCAGAAACTACTAATGGCAATAACTATACGCCAGAGCGATTAATCTTTACCTAACCAGCACCGGATTATTGCTATTAAAATACTCTTCGGTTAGGTACCAGACACCACTGTTCTACCTTAATCAGACCCTTTGTACCACGTAAAGAGGGATTCCCAAGTCCGTGAACAAGTCACATTAAACAAACTTACAGTTATCATTAAGGGGAACATTACCTATAAAACCTGCTATATGGATTTATTAAGTAGCGATTGAGTCGCTCGCTAGACGCACACAAACTCTACCGTAAATGCACATACCATGCGCTCAAGCGCACGCCCGTAGGGGCGCCGTCACGCAACTGCGAATATGTGCACGCACGCCAGAGAAAGTGCATGTGCAGCGGGCAAGCGCGTGAGGTGAATATATGGCAACGTGTAGCATGATATTTTTCTGACTTTGACATATTGATTAAAGAATTGTGTATTTGCGATCTTATAGGAGTAGAAAGTGTAGCTACATAGCTCTCAAATTTTGTATTTTGCAATTTTGAGTACATTTTGCAGCAGATCTTCCCCTCCATTTCCATATTTTTGTTTATTTGGAATAACTTTTCCTTCAAGTCTGAGTGGTTTCCCTTATCAGGGAGCATTCCGTAAGATGGTGCTACAGTATGTCATGTAGAAGTGCAAATGCTTGATCCGAGGATAATTGTGCTTGTTTTACAGATATAGATCTTTAAATGGGGCTAATTTTCTAATTAGCAAGTCTTAGGGGTATATGCAATTGCGGTTGAATTCCCGAAAATGTCGAAAAACGGGACATTTTCGCAAAAAAAATAAATTTGACAATGCAATTCAGTACTTTTCGTCAAAAAAACGGACTTTCCAAATTCGACTTTTTGAAATTCGACATTTGACAAATTCGACATTTCTGCAATGGTACAAATGCGGCAATTCGACAAAAGTATATTCAATTGAAGATTGTAAATTTGACAACAGTGCTTTTAGACAGTAAATTCGTCATTTTCAATCCGCCACACTTTGCTGGCGGAATCTAATAAAAAATGTTTAAAACATGTGTTTTTTTTTTTAGTTTTTTTTTTTATTGGTAATAGCATATCTATTTATAATAGAAGGGATTAGGTACTTGGTTTGTCTATTTTGGAGGCACAAGTATTATTTATATATTTTTACAAATATTATAATTTTTTTCTTTTTTAATGGAATGGTAAAAATCTGAAAAAAAAATGCGTGGGGTCCCCCCTCCTAAGCATAACCAGCCTCGGGCTCTTCGAGCCGGTCCTGGTTCTAAAAATCCGGGGGAAAAACTGACAGGGGATCCCCCGTATTTTTAAAACCAGCACCGGGCTCTGCGCCTGGTGCTGGTGCAAAAAATACGGGGGACAAAAAGCGTAGGGGTTCCCCGTATTTTTTACACCAGCACCGGGCTCCACTAGCTGGACAGATAATGCCACAGCCGGGGGTCACTTTTATACAGCGCCCTGCGGCCGTGGCATTAAATACCCAACTAGTCACCCCTGGCCGGGGTACCCTGGAGGAGTGGGGACCCCTTCAATCAAGGGGTCCCCCCCCCCCAGCCACCCAAGGGCCAGGGGTGAAGCCCGAGGCTGTCTCCCCCCATCCAAGGGCTGCGGATGGGGGGCTGATAGCCTTTTGAAAAATGAAAGAATATTGTTTTTTCCAGTAGTACTACAAGTCCCAGCAAGCCTCCCCCGCAAGCTGGTACTTGGAGAACCACAAGTACCAGCATGCGGAAGAAAAACGGGCCCGCTGGTACCTGTAGTTCTACTGAAAAAAAAATACCCTAATAAAAACAGGACACGCACTAGTAAAACTTTATTTCACACATGTCAACACACACATACTTACCTATGTTCACACGCCGACCTCTGTCCACTTGTCCAAGTAGAATCCACGGTGTACCTGTGAATAAAATTATACTCACCTGATCCAGTGTCCTGGTCTTTTATTATAATCCACAGACTTGGCAAAAAAAAAAACGAACACCCGGACCAGGCGGACTGAAAGGGGTCCCATGTTTACACATGGGACCCCTTTCCCCGAATGCAGAGACCCCTCGTGACTCCTGTCACAGAAAGGTCCCTTCAGCCAATCAGGAAGCGCCACTTCGTGGCACTCTCCTGATTGGCTGTATGCGCATCTGAGCTGGCAGACAGCGCATCGCACAGCTCCCTCCATTAGTTTCAATGGTGGGAACTTTGCGGTCAGCGGTGGGGTTACCCGCGGTCAGCCGCTGACCGCGGGTGACCTCACCGCTGACCGCAAAGTTCCCACCATTGAAAGTAATGGAGGGGGCTGTGCAGTGCGCGTCTGAGCTTAGACGCGCAGAGCCAATCAGGTGAGTGCCACGAAGTGGCGCTTCATGATTGGCTGAAGGGACCTTTCTGTGACAGGAGTCACGAGGGGTCTCTGCATTCGGGGAAAGGGGTCCCATGTGTAAACATGGGACCCCTTTCAGTCCGCCTGGTCCGGGTGTTCGTTTTTTTTATTTGCCAAGTACGTGGAATATAATAAAAGACCAGGACACTGGATCAGGTGAGTATAATTTTATTCACAGGTACCCCGGATCGTCGGCGACATTGGAGACGTGGCAGTCGGCGGGTCAACATAGGTAAGTATGTATGTGTCGGCATGTATGAAATAAACTTTTTCTTTCACGGTGTCTGTGTCCTGTTTTTTATTTGGGTATTTTTTTTTCAGTAGAACTACAGGTACCAGCGGGCCCGTTTTTCTCCTGCATGCTGGTACTTGTGGTTCCCCAAGTACCAGCTTGCGGGGGAGGCTTGCTAGGAGTTGTAGTACTACTGGAAAAAACTATATTCTTTCATTTTTTAAAAGGCTATCAGCCCCCCATCCGCAGCCCTTGGATGGGGAGGACAGCCTCGGGCTTCACCCCTGGCCCTTGGGTGGCTGGAGGGGGGGACCCCTTGATTGAAGAGGTCCCCACTCCTCCAGGGTACCCCGGCCAGGGGTGACTAGTTGTGTATTTAATGCCACGGCCGCAGGGCGCTGTATAAAAGTGACCCCCGGCTGTGGCATTATCTACCCAGCTAGTGGAGCCCGATGCTGGTGTAAAAAATACTGGGGACCCCTACTCTTTTTGTCCCCCGTATTTTTTGCACCAGGCGCAGAGCCCGTTGCTGGTTTTAAAAATATGGGGGATACCCTGTCAGTTTTTCCCCCGGATTTTTAGAACCAGGACCGGCTCGAAGAGCCCGAGGCTGGTTATGCTTAGGAGGGGGGACCCCACGCATTTTTTTTCCGGGTTTTTCCCCGTTTTTTAACATTTTGTAAAATCTAATCAAAATCCGTCAAATCGGCTGTTTTTTTGACAGCGGGACTGTCGAATCCGTTTTTTATTGAATATGTTGAATTTCGGCACCCACCTGCCGGAATTCGACGGTCGAATTAAAAAATGGGCGAAAAATTGCCGCGATTCGCCGGCAATTGCATTATACCCCTTAGTCTGGCAGGGAAAAGTTTTGGGCCAGTGTTTATAACTTACAGCCATCTTTCTGTATGGCAGTAGTGAAGAGTGCTATGTAGTGTTCTGTAGAGAAAACAGGGTTGTCTTTAAGTTGTATCCTAAAGTACATACTTATGACGGTCCTGGGGTGAATTTCAGATGACCTCATAGCAGTAGTAGAGGGGAATGTTGGGATGGCAATAGTCTTGTATTATTATGCGCGTTTTAGAAGTGCCACGGTGCTCTTCAGTGTTGGACAGTGGTAAAAACAGGACATACATAACACAGGGGATTGCAAGATAGACAAAACTATGTAGACATAACAAAGGGTCTAGAGCAGTAGTTCTCAAACTCGGTCCTCGGGAGCCCACACAGTGCATGTTTTGCAGGTAACCCAGTAGGTGCACAGGTGTATTAATCACTCACTGACACATTTTAAAAGGTCCACAGGTGGAGCTAATTATTTCACTTGCGTTTCTGTGAGGAGACCTGCAAAACATGCACTGTGTGGGCTCCCGAGGACCGAGTTTGAGAACCTCTGGTCTAGAGGGACCTGCTCGTGAGTGATCTTGCATTCTAATTTGAATAGTATGAATGTGGACCACAGTGGATATTAAGGAGTCTATGTACTAAGCCTTGGAGAGAGATAAAGTACCAGCCAATTAGCTGCTAATGGTCATGTCACAGGCTTTGTATGAAAATTACTGTCATTAGCTGGTTGGATGGTACTTTATCTTCATACACTTTCTTTCTTCAGAGGTGGAAGTAGGGTAAAGCTGCGTACACCTTATAGGCCCTACACACTTAAAGATCTAACTGAACGATATGAACGTTCTTGTTCATTAATGAACGAGAACTCGTTCTTATCATTCAGTGTGTAGGCACCAATGATGAACGTTGCACGACCCCGCGCTCGTTCATCGTTGGTGCCAGGTCTTTTATACATGCATGCCAATATGGACAATTTTGGGCATATTAGCATGCACTGCTATGGAGCCGGGTGACGGGAGGAGTGAAGAAACTTCACTCCTGCCACCCCCTCCACCCACCCGCCGTCAGGTCGCACGTTGGCTGTACAGGCCGTCTGACACCTCTGTGTCACATCGCCGGGTGTGTAGTGCCCATTAGACAATATTTTTAATGATTTGCATAATTCCGATTCATTGGAAAGACAAATTGTTCACATCATCCAGTGTGTACACACTATGCGTGCTCCCACGGCATCATCTGTCGCGTCTTCAGGTTGACCCTACGTGTTGCTCAAACTGGGTATATCGTCAATGATCAATGACAATATATGTTTAGATCTTTTTCACGATTGCAGTGTGTATGCACTGTAATGTTTGCCAAGGCTTTCAAGGGAAATTGCACATAGTCTTTTGTGTACCCAGCTTAAGATCTAATTAGCAAATGCATTTTCTTTTGAGTTTCCACAGTTGTAGAAACTGGATATCTTACAGATGGAGTCATTATGATATCCCAGCTGACGAGATGCTGGCGGCCAGAATACAGACTCCTGCTTCCCGATAGTGTAAATACAGACAGAGGGAAGGGAAGATGTTTCTCCCCTCTCCCCCTAACCCTCTCATCGCAGCCTAACCCTAACCTCCCCCCCTGCCCCACAGCCTAACCCTGGGTGCCACCAGACCTAACTCCCTTTCCCCCACTCTAACCCTATCCCATCCACTATACTTAAAGTTGGGATGCTAGCTGTCGGGTGTCCGGCGTCTGTCTCCTGACCCTGTCAGGATTCGGGCATCGGCTTTCTGACTGCTGTTGGCATTCCGCCGCAGGCATCGTAACCGCATTCCTAACAGATTTAGCAATTAGAACCAAAGACTATTGTAATATTGTATTTTAATGGCCTTCCCTCTTCCTGTTTGCAAACAGGTAGTTGAATTAGGCAATAAAGGAAAGATGAAAATGTTGTTCCCTGAAAAAAAGAGAGAAAACCATGATGGATGCCAATTCTCATCCCTCCATGATTTTACAAGATTTGTTTGTGGAAGAAGCCAAGTTTGCTACATAAAGGATGTTGGCAAACAGTCTGTTAACCAGAGGGAACCCTTTCAGTATTAGGACATGCACAGTTACTAGATTGTGCCAACCACAATCAGCAAAGAAAAAGAAATCCAGATTGTTCTTTTTATCTCGTCAGTCTTGATAGGTGGCCAGGTGTTGTTCTAGAATTATGCTTGAGGTAAAGTTAGTGTTCTGTGGCTTTTTTTTATTTTCAAAGGGAAATGTGACACCCAAAAGTCTCCTTTATTTCTATTTGTGCCAAAATGTACTGTAGCTTAAATCTGCCTTTTGTATTGAAGATAAGTATCTGCTCGCTTAGCATTTTGCCATCCAAGTTGATTCATATGAAGTCCTGTTTTATTTATTTTGGATATTCACGATATGGATCACACTTAAACAACTGCATTCAATATAGTCTGCTAGTTTACAGGCCACACAAAGGCTTACTTACTTTATAGATTGTCCTCCCAAGCAATATTGTGCAGTGGGGAAAAAAACGTCTGCCTATTGCTCAAGCCATGGGCTTTTATCCGTCCATTCACTCAAGACCTGAGCTTAAAGTTTATTTCATGTACAGCAAATGAGACGCTTACCACTGTTTAACACATTACATTATTCATCATGCAGTTGGAATGATTTCAATGTGTGTGACGTTTGTGTGGTATTAGCATATGTCAGTCACAATTTGTGATTTCTGATTTAGAAATGAGTGTACCCGGCTTTTGTTTTTCCATGCCCATAAGCTGTATATGTTTGATCATGTATAGTAAATCACTCGCATAATGGTAGATAGGACTGGCGTGGCAAGAAAAAGGCTAGGCAGAACATCATCAACATAGCTACAGTGGGTGTGTATTACCCATGCAACATAACTGTCATATCTTTTCCCTAATATGGTTTGCTATGAGCCCTGGGGATTGCATAACACTCTATATATGTATACGTGTTTATCTAGATGTGTTGCTAGGAGATTGCATATTGCTGCAACAATAATAAATTCCAAGATCCTTTGTAAAAGTCAGTAGGATTTTGATTGTAATTTAACCTGTCACTATAAAATGCAGATTTCTTGTGTAAAGCTCTGACTGTGTCTTTGTGGTTTTACCGCATATAGTTAACCTATGTCACTGGCAGGCTGGTTTCATGTGTGAGGGAGAAGAGGATTCCCCTCTAGACAGAAATAGTACAAACTATAGCACTGTATGTCACTTTGATACTCTGTACCTGTATCGTAGGAGTAGTTCCATGTTATGAGATGTTTGTTCATAATGAATGTATTGCTGTACAGATTATAATTCCAATTCCATCATTACTTACTTTGAGAAATGTGTACGGTTTGTCTAAGCAAAAGATAAGATTACTAGAAGTGACTGGACCATAAGTTCCATCGTTAAGTTACTGCTTGGTGTGGATAGAGAGGGGCGTTTAGGTCTTGTCTGTTTTTGAGTGATATCTAAAGTATAGGTTCTCAAACTGTGGGGCAGATGTATTAACCTGGAGAAGGCATAAGGAAGTGATAAACAAGTGATATGTGTAAGGTGATAAAGGCACCAGCCAATCAGATCCTAACTGTTAATTTACATATTGGAGCTGATTGGCTGGTGCCTTTATCACCTTGCACATATCACTGATTTATCACTTCCTTATGCCTTCTCCAGGTTAATACATCTGCCCCTCTGTTCTCAGGAACCCAAACAGTTCATGTTTTCCAGGTCACTCCACAGAATCACAAGTAAAAAAGATTAGCACCACCTGTGGATAATTTAAAATGTCTGTGATGCCACTTTCAGCAGCTGGCATTTCCCAGCCCCCACCCTAGTAAAGTTCAGGGTCGGGAACATGGGCCTTAGGGCCAGATGCCTTGAAAAGTGATAAATTGCACAGTGATAAATTACCAACCAACCACCTCCTAACTGTCATTTTTCAAACCCAGCCTGTAACATCGCAGTTAGGAGCTGGTTAGCTGCTTCTTGACACCGTGCAATTTATCACTTTTCAAGGCTAAAGTCTTGGGTTGTTTGCTTTCACATTAAGCAAAATCCCGAGTTGCTTCTAGTCTGAGAGGGGTGTGAGTAGTGAATACAGCTGTGCACCTGCTACAGTAGGTGACTTGGAAAAAGTGAACTACTTGGGGTCTTGAGTTCAGAGTTTGAGAACCTATGTTCTTAAGCCAGTGGTTCCCAAACACTGCGCCGCGGCTCCCTGGGGTGCCGCGGCGCTGTGACAGGGGTGCCGCAGCCTAGCAGCCGATTGTCCGCTTTTTTTTTTTTTTTTTTTTTTACACTTCCGCCTGTCGCTACGGAAGGGGAGTGCTGGCAACAGGAGAGGCAAGCCAGTGTGGCCGGCGCCGGGACGTGCTGTACTGTGCGGAATGTGTCCGCATGTGGCTTCGGGAGGGGAGTGCGGGCAGCAGGAGGAGGCAGGATCAGTGTCACAGTAGTCCGCTCAGTTAGCCGGCGCCGGGGCTAGCGGGTGCTGGCGGCAGCAGCTGATATACAGTGCGCACAGTTAGGGTCCGGGGGGCGAGCCGGAGGGAGAGAGTGCAGGCTGATTACCACAGTGTGCACAGAGCCGGCGCCCGGAGGGGAAGGGAGGGCGCAGAGGCAGGGAGAGAGTGCAGGCGGCAAGCTGCAGCTGGGCAGTGTGGAGTGGCTTGCAGCTGGGCAGTGTGGAGTTAGCCGGCGGGGGAGGGAGGAAGAGGAGAGCTGCGGCTGGCCAGTGTGGAGTTAGCCAGCGCAGAGGGGAGGGGGGGGGGGTGTTTGTGCGGGATGTGCTGTGGCTGTGCCCAAAGTTAGCCAGCTCAGGTGCTGGGGGAGTCACCCTGTGGGGAGGGGAGGTGTTATTGTGCAGGTTGTGACCGGGTGCTTTGGGGAACCTGTGACTGGAATCAGCCGGCAGGGGGTGCAGGTGTAAGCAGGTTGCAGTGGCCGAGGAGTGCGCTGAAGTGGCCGAGGAGTGCCCTGGAGTGACCGAGGAGTGCGCTGAAGTGGCCGAGGAGTGCCCTGGAGTGACCGAGAAGTGCCCTGGAGTGGCCGAGGAGTGCCCTGGAGTGGCCGAGGAGTGCCCTGGAGTGGCCGAGGAGTGCGCTGAAGTGGCCGAGGAGTGCGCTGAAGTGGCCGAGGAGTGCCCTGGAGTGACCGAGGAGTGCCCTGGAGTGACCGAGGAGTTTGCTGAAGTGGCCGAGGAGTACCCTGGAGTGACCGAGAAGTGCGCTGAAGTGGCCGAGGAGTGCCCTGGAGTGACCGAGGAGTGCGCTGAAGTGGCCGAGGAGTGCCCTGGAGTGACCGAGGAGTGCGCTGAAGTGGCCGAGGAGTGCCCTGGAGTGACCGAGGAGTGCGTTGAAGTGGCCGAGGAGTGCCCTGGAGTAACCGAGGAGTGCGCTGAAGTGGCCGAGGAGTGCCTTGGAGTGACCGAGAAGTGCGCTGAAGTGGCCGAGAAGTGCCCTGGAGTGACCGAGGAGTGCGCTGGGCAAGGGTCCTGACGGCTGATTGAAGTCCTGGCCGCTGTGACAGAGGAGCTGGCTGAGAAAGTGAGTAAAATATTAATATTAATATGTGATACTGTATGTGAGATGCTGCATAGGGAAATCTATAGGAGGGGGGTGCCTGCTATAAGTGACTTATATCTCCCATAGTTAGCAGCGCTGCTGATAGCCCTCTGAGCACTAGAGACTCTACAGTTCATGCGCAGGACGCCGAAAAAATAGGCGCAGCACCATTTTTTCGGAGTCTTGTGCATGCACTGTGGACTCTGGCACTGTGCCAGAATCTCTAGTGCTCAGTGCGCTAGCAGCGGCGGTGGCGGCTACGGGAGAGGAGGGGGCCCACACGAACACCAATGGACGCCGAAAAGGTAAGTATCGAATAAATGGGTGCAGTGTGTGCAAAATGCTTTACCCCCCTCCCCCCATCCCATCCAAGTCCACCCCCTCACCCCTGGAGAGGATCTGGTGAGGGGAATTTGCTCAGGGCCAGGGAAATGGATACCTAGCAACAGTGCCGTAACTAGACATTTTAGCGCTGTGTGCAGGAAACCGCATCTGAGCCCCACACAATGTAAAACAGGGGCAATGCAATTACACCAGGTAGAGCCCCTTTTACACATTACGGCGGACAGATTCCCCTTTTTACACATTAGGGCAGAGAGCGTCCCCTTTTTATACATTACGGCAGACAGCTTCCCCCTTTTTTACACATTACGGCAGACAGCGTCCCCTTTTTTGCACATTACGGCAGACAGACAGAATATATATAGACAGACAGATAGAGAGATAGAATAGATTATAAATTTTTTCCTCATCTAAATACTGATAACATTGGTTTGACCCAACTACTTTAAGAAAAGGGACAGTTCGGTAATTATTTTGGCTTAAGGGGGCCTTGAAAAAGTCAGGAAGACCCAAAGGGTGCCTTGGACTAAAAAAGTTTGGGAACCACTGTCTTAAGCATTCATGCCTCCAACATGGTTGGAAATGGCATCTATGGAAGTAAACTATTTTAAAAAAAAATACATTTCTCTATTATACATATGGTGGTATTGTTTTGTTTTCTGTAAGGTAACCTCTTTTGAAAGAGAGAATTTATAAGTGCAGGTACACCACCGATTATCCAGCACCTTTTTTAATCCAGTCACACCAGGTGACGGGGGAAGTTTGGCTGCGGATGGGAATTAGACAGCGGGAGTCTTATAAGGCCCTACACACTGGCCGGTATTCCTCAAAGATATGAACGATCTCGTTCATTATTGAACGAGATAACGTTCATATCTGTGAGTGTGGAGTCGCCAGCGATGAACGATGCGCTTCCCCGTGCTAGTTCATCGCTGGTGCCCCGTCGGCTGTACATGCAGGCCAATATGGACGATCTTGTCCATATTTGCCTGCACTTCAATGGAGCCTGGTGACGGGGGGAGTGAAGAAACTTCACTCCCCCCGTCACTGCCCCCCCCCCCCCCCCTGTATCAGCCGTTGGGCAGCTCGGCGGCGGATCTTTATATGTGTAGGGCCCTTTAGTTAAGCTGCGGGTGGAGGAGTCTGACTGCTGGTGGGTAGTCAGGCTGCAGCAGGGAGTATCACTGCGGACGGGAAGTCGGTCTGCGTGGCTGGAATTAGACTGTGGGGGACACGCTGGATAGAATTCGACTTTCAACCATACCACCAATAATCCGGCACAGTGCTAGAACCTAAGGTGCCGGATTATTGGTGGTCTACATGTACTGATTTGTTTAGCATTGTTATATTGGGCCATGTTTGTATTAAAATGCACAATAAACATTCCAGTGACACTCAACCCACTGAAACCTACAACATGTTTTTTAGTGACTGTGTTAAAGCAGAGAAGTAATTAAGCAATATAATAAGTACAAAGGTAAACGCTGACTGTAAATAGTACAATTTGAGCAAATGCATATTTCCACTGGTCTATCTTACATAGTAATAACATTCCTTTGGTTTACAAGCTAGCTTGATCCCATGTTGTAAAAGTTTGTATGTTTTGTGAAGTGGTAATATGTTGGCTTTTAAAAATGTTTACACAAACATCTTAATGTCTTCTAAGGGTGCTGTTTCTTTTTTGTTTGAGGTAATGTTCATCAAGCTTATAAATTAATTGCCTCATTATGTTTTACCACATTATACTTGTATGTAATATGTTGGTGTTTTATGAATAGTTAAAAATGTTTTGTTTAACTATCATTTCTCCTTTCACCTTTTTCACTTTTTATTACTTTTTCAAAGAAAAGGGCGTGTTGTATTTGCTTTTAACATTGCAGTCATTTACCAATATATGCCAATAATGACCCTTTGCGGCGGCTTTCTCCTTGCAAGTCAGTTGGGCTTTCTTGTACAAATACTCTTACACAATAATATTTTTTTAGTAATATACAAAAACTTTGGAGTACTGACTCTACTAGAATTAAGGCAACCTTACTGAAGTGTTAAATATTTTGGACACAATGGGGCTGATGGGGAATTTGCTGCAAAAGTGCCCCAATTCACAAGTGTAAAAGGCATTCATTAAAAAAGCTGCAATTACAGAAATTTGTGATAAGTTGCAACTATGGCAAGATGCGTGTAGCTGGTCACCAGTGGCATATCTTACATACACACATACCCATATTTTCTACCTATCATTATGTTTGTGAAATACGCATTCATGGTTTAGACTTTATTAAAACATGTCTAATACATTAGATGCCACTTTCCGTGTTGTGTACAAAGGAAATTGCTAAAACATGAGTATATGGGAGGAAGGGTGGGCGACCTTGGACTGCACAACCTAATTCCAAACATAATAAGGTGCTATCAGGCGGAAACTTGTAGTTCCACACACAAAAAAGAAAATGCAGATGCACACTCTGTAGTACTAAGCGCTGCTAATCAGAATGATTAAAATAAAATCTGCAATCTAGCATAGAGCAGACTTGAGGTGCTTAGCCTACTTTTTTGGCAAAAATATATGGGCTAGACAACTGCAACCAGGTGACCTCATAACCTGAGGTTACCTGGTCGCGGTTGGTGGACCCATATATTTTTGGCCAAAAATTATTTTAAGCACAGTTTTGCTCTTAGATTGCAGAGTGATGTTATCATTCTGGTTTGCTGTGTTTAGTACTATAGAGTGTGCAGCTGCATTTTGTTTTTGTTTTCCTGTGTTAAAACAATACAAACATAATTAACGGATTAACAATAAGGAAAAGCACTTTATGTCATAGATGGTGCACTAGTGCTGGTAATCATCATCTTTGTGTAAGTGCACCTCAGACACCTGCAAATGATGAGGCTTGGACGGGAAGCTTTTAAAATACTGCTAGTCAGTATCCCGACTGTCGCAATGCCGATGCTGGCATCCCAACTAGCAGTGAAATCCCGCTGCTGGAATACCAGTGCCACAGGCTATTCTCCCTCTGTAGGTATCTACGACACCCATAGTGGGAGAATATAACCTGTGGCGAGCGCAGCGAACCTGCAAGGCATACTGGTGGCCGGGATTCTGCTGTCTGTATACTGGCGGCCGGCATCCCGGCTGACGGTAATTCATACTGAACCCGCTTTGACAGTAGTATGTGTAGCTCTGCCAGTCTGCATCAGTCTGCTCCTATTTGAGCATGTCCTTACTGTGCTTAGCCTGTGTTAGTCTGCACTTTTCCTCCAGGTATCCTGTGTACACAAATCTCCTTATGCATATGTGCATGTGGTCTATTTTGTAGCATGTGGGGAGTGATACTACAGATGATTTTATAGGTTTCTTTGATTGTAAAACAAAGATCTACCAATGTCTTTGAGTCTTGTATATGTATCTGATCAAATGACCAGCCAATGAGCTCTTAACTGTCATTTTTCAAACAGGGCCTGTGACATGGCAGTTAGAAGCTTTTTGGCTGTTACTTTTTCTCTCTCCATTTTATCACTCTCAAAGCTATGATGCATCTAGCCCAGTGTGTGTTAAATTCATCCATTAATAGGTATGGGAGATACCAGTGTCATTGGTGGTGGAATGCAAATGGCTTTTGAATATAAAAGCTAGTATAATAAGGAATACTTATGAGTAATATAAGTAGTAGTGGCAGCTAGGGAGAATGCCAGGGGTGGAATGGGAAGTTGGTGTCCCTGGAAAAAAAAATGAAAGTGGCTTCACATAGGTGTGACAAGATCCGTTGTATACGGGGTAAGCAGAAAAGTAGGCAGGGTTACATACCATTAACTGTAGCCACATTGCTGGTAGGAAAGACCCGCGCAACACACAGTTGTAGATGAAGTTGTCACAATAGTAGACATTTTAAATCTATATGTAATAAAGTCAGCGCCCCAGTGACGGCCATACTACACATCTCAGTGCTGATAGTATAGTGAGCATATTTTTGTGCTCCATACGGTATCGTTAATGAACTCCTGCAAAATCATTGACTCATTCAGTATTGACCTATTCAACATAATTAACCCCTTTATAATTAACGCCATGATCCCCATTATTAATTAGCCTCCATGACATTAAATCCTTTTGTACCTGTAGCTTTTAACACCTTAATAACCTCCCACAGTCTCCTATAAAGCCTGTCACCCTACTTTACTGTACATTAACCTCTTCACCTTCATAATAAAGCAAAATCCCCATAACTAACCCGCTTATACTTATTATTACTACTATCCCTCAGTTGCTGAACAATCTTCCACCACTGCCTGCCACCAGCTAAGCAGTACATAAGAACGGGATAATTAAAAACAAACAAGGAATCCCCGTGAGACCAATGGACCACTGTAAAATGTGCCTGAAAGAAAAGTACAAAGCAGGTGGAACGAGAGTATGGGTGTTGTGACATTTAGTGGAAGATGTGAACAATATTAATCTGAGAGAAAGGGGAGAGTATTTGGTAGGGTAGCAGCAGGGCCGTTGCAAGGTTTCAAGGTGCCATAGACAAATCTGTACAATACAGCTTCTGCTCCCCTCACAATACATGCCCTTGCCTCAATACCCTATCATACAACCCTTACTGTGTCTTACGTGTATCTGCACACCCCTTTGCTACATCTGCGTGCCCACTTCAGCCTCTGCCTTGGCTCCATGGTCACACGCGGTCCCAAGTCAGACTTGAGCAAGCAAAAAGACATACATGTGCACTCAAAAAAAGCAGGTTGTGGCTGGAAAAATCTACAAATTTTGGTGGGTAAAGTGTACAAAGTCTATATAGCAGTAACTCAGGGTACACTTTGTGATAGGTCATCAGATATATAGTCCCGACGCGGATAGTACACATCGCATAGTGTGTATGGCCGATCCTGTGGGTTAGGCGTGTGACACTCCCAATGGGACGACCCAGGGAATGACGCTATGCATATTAAATGCGGTTGGCAACAATATATTGCGTAGCAACCGCATTTTATGTAGTGTGTACGGCAGCGCAATTACATTGCATTGCCCCATCGACTGGTATACACATCGTTCTGATATGTTCCTGGCCTATGTCTACAAAACCCGAGCTTGACAGCTTAACTGAAGAGCAGTAACTAGAGAGGGAACTCCCATAATGTTAGAGAATCTTCATTTTTAGTTGAAATAAAGAACTTGGTAAATTTAGAAATCTTACATTCATAGTAAAGTATTCTAATGAATTTGATCAGGTTCATTACTAAAGACAGGAACCAAATTGTGTGTAATGAGCACCATCTGTGACTATTACTCCACCTCCTGCACCAAACATAGGAGTGATTGTTCGCCATTATATGCTATTCACCGGTGTGTGCACGTTAGCTGCTCCCTAAAGTTTAAATTAGAGATGTGCACCGGAAATTTTTCTGGTTTTGGTTTTGGATTCGGTTCCGCGGCCGTGTTTTGGATTCGGACGCGTTTTGGCAAAACCTCCCTGAAATTTTTGTCGGATTCGGGTGTGTTTTGGATTCGGGTGTTTTTAACAAAAAAAAAAAAACCCTCAAAAACAGCTTAAATCATAGAATTTGGGGGTCATTTTGATCCCATAGTATTATTAACCTCAATAACCATAATTTACACTCTTTTCCAGTCTATTCTGAACACCTCACAATATTATTTTTAGTCTTAAAATTTGCACCAAGGTCGCTGGATGACTAAGCTAAGTGACCCAAGTGGGTGGCACAAACACCTGGCCCATCTAGGAGTGGCACTGCAGTGTCAGACAGGATGGCACTTAAAAAAAAAAATAGCCCCAAACATCACATGATGCAGAGATAAATAAAAAAATAAAAAAGAGGTGCAAGATGGAATTGTCCTTGGGCCCTCCCATCCACCCTTATGTTGTATAAACAGGACATGCACACTTTAACAAACCCATCATTTCAGCCGCAGGGTCTGCCACACGACTGTGGCTGAAATGACTGGTTGATTTGGGCCCCCACCAAAAAAGAAGCAATCAATCTCTCCTTGCACAAACTGGCTCTACAGAGGCAAGATGTCCACCTCCTCCTCATCGTCCGATTCATCACCCCTTTCACTGTGTACATCCACCTCCTCACAGAGTATTATTAATTCGTCCCCACTGGAATCCACCTTCTCAGGTCCCTGTGTACTTTCTGGAGGCAGTTGCTGGTGAATGTCTCCACGGAGGAATTGATTATAATTCATTTTGATGAACATCATCTTCTCCACATTTTCTGGAAGTAACCTCGTACGCCGATTGCTGACAAGGTGAGCGGCTGCACTAAACACTTTTTCGGAGTACACACTGGAGGGGGGTGGGGGGCAACTTAGGTAAAATAAAGCAAGTTTGTGCAAGGGCCTCCAAATTGCCTCTTTTACCTGCCAGTATACGTACGGACTGTCTGACGTGCCTACTTGGATGCGGTCACTCATATAATCCTCCACCATTCTTTCAATGGTGACAGAATCATATGCAGTTGACAGTAGACAACGTGTCAGTAATCGTTGGCAGGTCCTTCAGTCCGGACCAGATGTCCGCACTCGCTCCAGACTGCCCTGCATGACGGCCAGCGGGTGGGCTCGGAATTCTTAGCCTTTTCCTCGCAGCCCCAGTTGCGGGAGAATGTGAAGGAGGAGCTGTTGACGGGTCACATTCCGCTTGACTTGACAAGTGTCTCACCAGCAGGTCTTTGCACCTCTGCAGACTTGTGTCTGCCAGAAAGAGAGATCCAACATAGGCTTTAAACCTAGGATCGAGCACGGTGGCCAAAATGTAGTGCTCTGATTTCAACAGATTGACCACCCGTGAATCCTGGTTAAGCGAATGAAGGGCTCCATCCACAAGTCCCACATGCCTAGCGGAATCGCTCTGTTTTAGCTCCTCCTTCAATCTCTCCAGCTGCTTCTGCAAAAGCCTGATGAGGGGAATGACCTGACTCAGGCTGGCAGTGTCTGAACTGACTTCACGTGTGGCAAATTCAAAGGGTTGCAGAACCTTGAACAACGTTGAAATCATTCTTCACTGCACTTGAGTCAGGTGCATTCCCCCTCCTTTGCCTATATCGTAGGTAGCTGTATAGGCTTGAATAGCCTTTTACTGCTCCTCCATCCTCTGAAGCATATAGAGGGTTGAATTCCACCTCGTTACCACCTCTTGCTTCAGATGATGGCAGGGCAGGTTCAGGAGTGTTTGCTGGTGCTCCAGTCTTCGGCACGCGGTGGCTGAATGCCAAAAGTGGCCCGCAATTCTTCAGGCCACCGGCAGCATCTCTTGCACGCCCCTGTCGTTTTTAAAAAAATTCTGCAGCACCAAATTCAATGTATGTACAAAACATGGGACATGCTGGAATTTGCCCACATGTAATGCACGCACAATATTGGTGGCGTTGTCCGATGTCACAAATCCCCAGGAGAGTCCAATTGGGGTAAGCCATTCTGCGATGATGTTCCTCAGTTTCCGTAAGAGGTTGTCAGCTGTGTGCCTCTTATGGAAAGCGGTGATACAAAGCGTAGCCTGCCTAGGAACGAGTTGGCGTTTGCAAGATGCTGCTACTGGTGCCGCCGCTGCTGTTCTTGCTGCGGGAGGCAATACATCTACCCAGTGGGCTGTCACAGTCATATAGTCCTGAGTCTGCCCTACTTCACATGTCCGTGGTTAAGTGGACATTGGGTACAACCTGCATTTTTTAGGACACTGGTGACTCTTTTTCTGACGTCTGTGTACATTCTCGGTATCGCCTGCCTAGAGAAGTTGAACCTAGATGGTATTTGGTACCGGGGACACAGTACCTCAAGCAATTCTCTAATTCCCTGTGAATTAATGGTGGATACCAGACACACGTTTAACACCAACACAGCTGCCAAGACCTGAGTAATCCGTTTTGCAGCAGGGTGACTGCTGTGATATTTCATCTTCATCGCAAAGGACTGTTGGACAGTCAATTGCTTACTGGAAGTAGTACAAGTGGTCTTCCGACTTCCCCTCTGGGATGACGATCGACTCCCAGCAGCAACAACAGCAGCGCCAGCAGCAGTAGGCGTTACACTCAAGGATCCATCAGAGGAATCCCAGTTAGGAGAGGACTCGTCAGACTTGCCAGTGACATGGCCTGCACGACTATTGGTGTTCCTGTCTAAGGAGGAAATTGACACTGAGGGAGTTGGTGGTGTAGTTTGCAGGAGCTTGGGTACAAGAGGAAGGAATTTAGTTGTCAGTGGACTGCTTCCGCTGTCACCCAAAGTTTTTGAACTTGTCAATGACTTCTGATGAATGTTTTCCAGGTGACATGTAAGGGAGGATGTTCCTAGGTGGTTAACGTCCTTACCCCTACTTATTACAGCTTGACAAAGGCAACACACGGCTTGACACCTGTTGTCCGCATTTCTGTTAAAATAATTCCACACCGAAGAGGTGATTTTTTTAAATAATTTGACCAGGCATGTCAATGGCCATATTCATCCCACGGACAACAGGTGTCTCCCCGGGTGCCTGACTTAAACAAACCACCTCACCATCAGAATCCTCCTTGTCAATTTCCTCCTCAGCACCAGCAGCACCCATATCCTCATCCTGGTGTATTTTAACAGTGACATCTTCAATTTGACTATCAGAAACTGGACTGTGGGTGCTCCTTACAGCACTTGCAGGGGGCGTGCAAATGGTGGAAGGCGCCACCTCTTCCCATCCAGTGTTGGGAAGGTCAGGCATCGCAGCCGACACAATTGGACTCTCCTTGGGGATTTGTGATTTAGAAGAACGCACAGTTCTTTGCTGTGCTTTTGCCATCTTAACTGTTTTCAGTTTTCTAGCGGGAGGATGAGTGCTTCCATCCTCATGTGAAGCTGAACCACTAGCCATGAACATAGGCCAGGGCCTCAGCCGTTCCTTACCATTCCGTGTCGTAAATGGCATATTGGCAAGTTTACGCTTCTCCTCAGACGCTTTTAATTTAGATTTTTGGGTCATTTTACTGAACTTTTGTGTTTTTGATTTTACATGCTCTCTACTATGACATTAGGCATCGGCCTTGACAGACGACGTTGATGGCATTTCATCGTCTCGGCCATGACTAGTGGCAGCTGCTTCAGCACGAGGTGGAAGTGGATCTTGATCTTTCCCTATTTTACCCTCCACATTTTTGTTCTCCATCTTTTAATGTGTGGAATTATATGCCAGTAATAGATCAATAGCAATGGCCTACTGTACTGTACTATATATGTATACTGTTGGTCACCAAAATGCTGCACTGTAATACTATATATACTGCTCACAAAAATGCAGCATAGATATGGAATGGATACTTGCAGTGACACAGAGCTGCAAGATACAGCATTGGCCTACTGTACACAACTATATACTGTTGGGTCGCCAAAATGCTGCACTGTAATACTATATATACTGCTCACAAAAATGCAGCACAGATATGGAATGGATACTTGCAGTGACACAGAGCTGCAAGATACAGCAATGGCCTACTGTACTGTACTACTATAAGTATAATTATATACTGGTGGTCCCCAGTCCCCACAATAAAGCACACTGAGCACAGATATTTGCAGCACACTGAGCACAGATATGGAGCGTTTTCAGGCAGAGAACGTAGATATTTTCAGCACACTGAGCACAGATATTTTCAGCACACTGAGCACAGATTACGGAGCTTTTCAGGGAGAGAACGCAGCCACGTCCTCTCCGTTCAATCTCCAATGCACAAATGAAAATGGCGGCGACGCGTGACTCTTAATATAGAATATGAATCTCGCGAGAATCCGACAGCGGGATGATGACGTTCGGGTTAACCGAGCAAGGCGGGAAGATCCGAGGCTGCCTCGGAACCGTGTAAAATGGGTGAAGTTCGGGGGGGTTCGGTTCTCGGAGAACCGAACCCGCTCATCTCTAGTTTAAATACTATATAAGGACAGTGATTATCCGTTAACTGCCCGTTGCTATATACCACAATTAGAATTTATCATTTATGTGAAGCCCACGCATGTACATAAGGTCCTGTCATCCTGAAATCTACCTTGCTACATTGACAATGCAAGTGCACACAATCTAAACATTCTTAGGTATGTAAGTCATATGCCTCTTAATCTTTGTTTTAGTTAATTTATTTTTTATTGCTGTACAGTATTTTTACATATGAATACTATGTACTGTTGGCTGTTTCCTGTAAGTGCATGTTTTTTAAAGTGACACACATTCATTTCTTTTTTTATAAAATAATCACAAATGCTGTTAAATATTTTTATTGGGAGATTATCCATCAATTAGTTACATCCAATCAAGTGCTGGGATTATTTTGTTATGGTTTTAAATGATACAGCACATTTGTGTGAACTGCTTAGTGCAGGCGTCTCTGAACATGATCTACATAGAGGTTATATCCTCTCTCCCTAACAATAAATCTCCTGCCCCCCCCCCCCCCCCCCCCCCGGATGGATTTAGTGCAGAGTTTTATAAATTATTCTATTATTCTTAATCCGCACATTCTGACCGTTCTTACCTCTCCTTTACCAGACACTCCATACTGATTGCCCATCTTATCCCTCTTTTAATGATGCATACACTATTTTCCTCTTATAGACCCTTTACACTACTAAGCCAGGACTATAAAATCACAGCTAAAATTTTGGCCAATAGGCTTCAATCAATCCTTCCTTCCCTCCTTACTCCTACACAGTGGCTGTACCTATGGTAGGCACTCTGTCCGCGGCGTGCAGTTGGCTATAGCATCCATTCTGACTGCCTCTACCCAGGTTCTCACTCACCATTGCTTCTCACCTTAGACATTGAGAAAGCCTTTTTATTCTATATCCTGGCCTCACCTCTATGCTATATTCTCGAAGAAAGCATTTGCTCCTGATTAATTTTTATTTTTTAGTTATTTTTTTTGCTTTCCCATGCTCAATATTAATAGCTTGCTTGGTGGGTAGGGCATGATGTATCAGGGTACCTGTCAGGACTGTCCTGTCTCACCCTTTCTTATCTTTTTTAATTGAGTAATTTTTATTGTAAAGTTTTACAATATATACCCAAACAGATACAGGCATAAGGTAAGGCAGATATGAAGAATAACGTAACAATATACAGATCAATAAAGGATGAATACATATTATCCAGTGGTCCAGTGAATATGTAAAAAATCAAGGATATACTGTTTAAAACAAGCACATAAAATAAAAAAACAAAAACATAACACACATGACTTAACAAGCACCCAAAGGCACCATTCAGGTGCACGCAACGTAAGACCAAAATAATAATGATGCATAGGTAACATGTAATAACCATATACTGTGACTGGAAGAATGACAATATGTAAAATAAGAAAAATCGCATTAGGGATATCGCTAGATTGAGCTGCATGCAGGTCCGACGGGCATAGGGTATATTCAATTAAAGTCGGATCCATTCCGACATGTATTTGTCGGAATGGATCCGACAACCCCTATTCAATCCCATCTTAATTCGACTTTTTCAAGTCGAATTTAGATAGGACGCAGAGGATAAGGGGGGTGAGCCATGGGGGGGACAGCCGGCGGGAATACAGGGAGATCAGCGCTACGGAGTAGCGCTGCAGCAGCAGGATGTCACTCAACCGCCCGACCTCACGGCAGCTTCCACCCGGCTCCAGCAGCGTGCTGGAGCCGGGTGGAAGCTGCCGTGAGGTCGGGCAGCTGAGTGACATCCAGCTGCAGCGCTACTGTAGCGCTGATCTCCCTGCATGCCCGCCGGGTGTCCCCCCGTCTCCCTGCAGCTTTTTACCCCCGCCTCCTCTGGGTCCACATCTCAGTCCGACATCATTTTGATGTCGGACTGAGATGGTCGAAAATTTTTCGACATAAACACGTGGATCGGCAGCTATTCCGCCGATCCACGTGCTTTTCGACAAGTTGAATTTATCGACTTGTCGAAAAATTTTGCTAAATATTGAATAGGTCGAATCAGGATTCGACCTTAAAAAAGTCGAAAACTGACGTCTTTTCGACAGACGCCAGTTTTCGACTTCAATTGAATATACTCCTTAGTCGGCGACAGTGCGCACACATTTGGTGATTTTAACGAAGTGTCATTCCAATTCATTGGAATCAGCCACATCGTTAACAAAAATCATCTAATGTATACCCAGCTTTTTTTATTTTAATCAAGTGTATTTTATCGATTTTTCAGTAATGCACAGACCTAAAATAACAATACATAAATCACAATTACAATGACAGACGAAGTTGACATATGCATTTCCGATAGCAGAACACAAAGCGGATCAGATTTTATACAAGTATACAATAGGCACACATTGAGTTGTCTTAAGATAATGGAGTAACATAGCCTACAAAATAAAAGTCCGTATCAAATACTTGCAACAAGGTTAAGACATATTCATATATATGTTCAAAGAACACGGAGAGCAATCCTATGTAATAACTATTATAAAGGAGATATAAGAGTACGTATTGGCAGGTACGTAACAGAGAGAGGCAAGAGGCTGGCTGACCAGTCCACTTGTGCACAATACATATTAGGCAGAAGAATTAAAAAAAAAATAGCCAGAGTTCTGCCAAAGCCCACAAATCTTGTCTTATTTCCCAGGACATTTACGTTTGGTATACATAAAATGTTCATGTGATAGTGTGGCATTAACCAGTGCAACCAAGGCTGCCGGGGAAGGTGGGTCACCACCCTTCTACATGCGGGCTATGCAGACATGAGACAGAGTAAGAAGATTGTTTACATACACTCTGAGATATGCTGACAGATTTATCCAATTCCAACTCAAAAATACAGTACATGTGCGCTGATTCAAAAGGGGAATTTGAATACCTGTATTGTGAGTACTTTTCACCCTCCTCCCAAAATGAGGTCACCTGAGGGCAAAGCCACAGCAGATGCCAAAAACCAGTAGCTGAAGCGGAGCATTTAGGGTAAGTATCTGAAGCTGATCCTCCGATTTGAAACGGTCTACTCGGGGTCCAATAGACCCTATGCAAAATATACAACTGAATCTGCTGGAATCTAGCATTGGGTGTGGTAAGGTATGCCGGCGGGAGCCCGACCGCCGGCTTACCGACAGTGTGGCGAGCGCAAATGAGCCCCTTGCGGGCTCGCTGCGCTCGCCACGCTGCGCTCGCCACGCTGCTCTTTTATTCTCCCTCCAGGGGGGTCGTCGACCCCCACGAGGGAGAATAAGTGTCGGTATGTCGGCTGTCGGGATTCCGGCGCCGGTATACTGTGCGCCGGGATCCCGGCATACGGAAGACCACCCCTAGCATTAGCCGTAGCAACTCTCGGAGCACCAAGAATATGATCCCAATCCTCATCTCCAGGGCACCCAAATCCACCACCTACTTTGCACGGAGTGTCCCTAGCCCATCTGTTCCTGAGAGGGAAAGGAAAGAGCGGTATAAAGCCGAAATAGTCTAGCGACAGGGCACGCTCTGAACCAGGTCATGAACAGGAGTTTCAGAGAGTTGCGGAGCAGAACCCCCCCCCCCCCCCCCACCTGTGCATTTAGGGCATGACATAATTGTAGGTAACAGAAAAAATAATGTCATGGGATAGGTTATGTGGAGGCTAGATAATCAAAGAAATTAAGAATTCCATCCTGGTAAAGTTTGCCAATTTTGTAAGACTCCGGAGAGTGACACACATAGGAAACCATGGATCAATAGTAGGATCCTTGAACAATTTTTCCAACTGCGTTCCAGACTGTCAAAGCCTGTTTTAACATAGGGAAGAGATATGTGTGTGGAATACGTGCCAAAAGGAATTGCAATGGGGAAAATTGAAGACCTGCCTTTTCCAGAAGAGCCACAGGGAGATTTCTATAGTCCCCAGGTGTGACCCATTCACCCAACTGAGCTAGCTGTGTGGCCAAATAATATGAATACATGTCTGGTATAGCCATGCCACCCTCTATCCGAGATGTGCACAGCATTCTAGCAGCAATACGTGCTCGTTTAGTGCCCCAAACGAAGGAAGGAACATGATGGGATATTACATGAAATTGTGAAAGTGGAATATATACCGGGACATTCTAAAGTACATACAGAAATTTTGGTTGGATAATAATTTTTAGGAGTTTTACACGACCCGTAACTGATAATGGATGTTTTTGCCATATTTTTAGTATTTGCTTGTAAATGATCAATCTGAGGAGTGACTTTAATGGAATAAAGTCAGCAGGAGAATGAGACACTTGGATACCAAGATACTCAAATTGAGTACACCACCTTTAAAGGGAGATCATATGCGAGGGGTTGTAGAGTAGAAGAAAGTAATGATAATATCACTGATTTGTCCTAGTTAATGTGGACACCTGAGGAGAAACCAGATTACTGTGCAAGGGCAAGGAGAGCAGATAAAGAACAGGACATATCTGATAGGTTTAAGATCATGTCGTCAGCATATAGGCCAATTTTTTCCCCTCATGACCAGCAACCTGAAACCCCTTTATTTCAGAAGATGCTCTAATGGCACATGCTAATGGCTCAATGAGCCATGCAAAAAGGCCTTTAAGGAATCCCATATCAACGGGGCCCCATTAGCAATTGGATTATTTTTAAAGAATTTTTCCCAAAGCTTCAGTAAGTCTGAAGCAGCACCCAACTGTGACACCTCTCGGGGCATCCAAATTTAGAGATTAAAAAATTGAGGAGTAGTCCGAGATCCCCTGGGCCAAATATTTAATGGTTGACACAGAGGGGAGCAGCTGGCGAGAGAGAAGTGCCATATCTATAAGAGAAAATACACATTGAAAGCTACAAAAGCAAGAGTAAGAGCGTGTAGTAGGGAATCTCAAGTGCCATACATCTATAAGGCCCAGTTCAAACATCAAGCGTGCAAAAGCAGTATCATCAGTCTGTACACGTTGAGGGTCAGGTTTCCATCTGTCCATAGACTCATTCATAACTGCATTAAAATCTCCTATACATACGATAGGTGAATAAATGCACATGCCTTAATAAGGATAGCAGAATTATAGGGAGGAGGAATACAGTATATACCGCTAATAACAGAAACGGAGCATTATGAATTGTACCCGCCAAAAAGATATAACACCCTACTGGGTCAATCTCAACCCTCTGACAAACAAAACCCGTTTTCTTATCTTATGAATGAGCACAGACACACCTCTAGAGTCAGGATGAAAAGTAGAGTGGAATGCCCAAACCACCCAGGGCTTCTTAATGGAGAGAACAAGACTACCAATCAAATGGGTCTCCATTAGGCAATTCAGACCCGAGTTAGGGGCTTTAAGTTGTTTCAGGACCAGGGAGCACTTGACCCTATCATTAAGGCCGCTGTCATTCCAGGAAATAATATTCACAATATTTCTGCAGATAAAATATGTTCAGGCCAAACCAGCATTGCCTCAGCCAGCCGCAAACTCTTAACCATGAATTTAAAACCTAAGCATATGCATATATCAGAGCAGGAAGTGCGTTGACAATCGGATACATAGAAACTAACATAGGTAAGAAAAACCATCAAACCCAACCCACACCCCACATACCAACCCAAAGTGAGGTACACCTATAATAGTACAAGGCTCTAAAAGAGAGCCAGATAAGAACAAAGTTAATAAAAGAAATTCACAGGGCAACCAATCCCATAGCCTATAGGACATGGTATCCCCAGCCTATAAACTGTGTGGCCAGTGGAAAAGACACACAAACAATATTAACATAGTGTATAGACCGTGTGCATGAGTGAGGAACAGTTCTGGAGCACAGCGTAGAAGTGTAAAAGCACTATTTAGTGTTCACTCTAGGAGTGAAAAGGGCAGGGCGCCGAAACGGGGGTGCGGTCACGCAAATTAGGGGGCGTGGCCACGCCTGCGTCATTTTAGGGGGCGGTGCGGCCCACAGACGCTACTATAGAGAGCGTCTGTGGCCGGCACCTCTGTCGGTGCTGGGCTTCCCCCAGCCCTCTCCCAATGCGTGAATGGATGCCGCGCGCATGCGCACGGCATCTATACATGCCAAGAGGGCAGGAAGCGGGCGGCTGTTCTAGCAGGGCGCCGCAAAAGGGGCAGGGCGGGTTTTGCCTGCTAAAAAAACGGGCAGCGCGCTGCGCCCTGCTAAAACAGCCTAGAGTGAACACTACTATTAATATGATATATCCTGGGGGCTAGCAACCAAAGCTTCAGACATGTAAAACAGATAATTATACAGAGCAACGTCTTCAGGGAGGGACAGCTCGGGGTGCCGGTTACTGGTCAATCCAGGCTGTGGCAGCCTCATGTGTGTCGAAAAAATGTGTGCGATTACCAGCGACCACTCGCAGCCGAGCAGGGAATAACATAGAGTATTGCAGCTGAAGATCACGCAATAACTATTTCACCTGTGAACCCAGTAGAAGCAGCAGCAATAGCAGGCAAAATACACTTTCCAAAAGGGCTTATGTAGATGTACAGAGCACCAGCCACCCCAAGGGGTGAAGGTCCAGGAGAGCACAGCTCTGTCACAGAATCAGATCCAAAGCGCAGACACAGTAAACTGGGCAGCGTCCCATAACAGGAGTAGGCAGAAAAGGATTAGGCCTATGCAAGATTCACACAGTTACACGTGGGCAACTTCCACAGGAATTCTGGCCTGGTGAGCCTCTGAAGCTGGGCAGAATACCTGTGGAAGCTGCCCACCTGTACCTGGGTGAGTCTTGAATATGCCTAATCCTTTTCTGCCTACTTTCCCAAACATTTGGGGCAGGAGAGAGAGCAGGTAATTTTCTGATTGCAGCATCTATGATGTCTATCAGATTACACATATTTTGCTTGTTTGGCTGTACTTGGTCTTTGTGTGTGTGTGTGTGCTTGTGTGTAGAGGGCCTGTGCCCTCTCGTGTATGATAACTAGCTATAAAACTCATGCAAGTTCTGCATTTTATAGTTGCCCTCTCTTTCCGCTTCATTAGAGGATTTTCTCCCAGACTGGTGGAGTTACTATTTTAGCATCTAATGTTCTAAGAAGCACAAACTTCTTATAAAGTTTGAGAGGATAAACTGAGTGGGAGATTAGCTGATTGGATGTTTTACACTATTTTGCTGAAATTTTACTCAGGCCTGTTCTGTCATTTGTCTTTTAAAACTAAAATACAGTATATAACACATTATTTGAAGAATGCTAATTCCTCATATATGCATCACATATCAATTCTTATTAATGTATTGTTTTAACATTGCTATACATTGATCAGATAGGAATTAGACCCACTATGTCTACTACCATATCCAGGACAGTAGTAGTATTCTAGCCTGTTTTATATGGTGGAATTATTGGACATATTGCAGTGACAGTGTCTGAGGTTTGGTCCTTGAAAGCTGTAACTTTATCAAATAAATTGCAATTCCAGACTACGCTTCCAAAAATAATGTGATGGTCCTGAAGGATGCCTCTTTCCAAGCCTAATACTAGATTGGGGCACCTGCCATAGATTCTATTTTTGCCTGGATATACACTGCCTAACTGAAGTTCTTTAGCTCAATGCTGAACGTTGTATAATTTCCCAGTGTCTCTTATTGGCATTCAAACATCAGTAGGGTTCACAGTGGTTTAATTCATTTTATGAACATACGGTTTGACCTCAAAAATATTTCTGTATTGGATCCTTATGTGGCCAGTGTCCTCTGCACTGCTGTTAGACACCCACCACCACCACCATCATTAAACCACCATCTTCCAACCACCACCATCATCAAATTGTGATTTATTATGTAAGGCAAAAAACACAAATAGTTGTTTTCTTTCCATGCTGGATCTTTTAGAAGACAAACGCTGCATTTCAGCAACATACCCCATCCTCAACCAACCAAAAATTTTTTTTGAAAGCTCACTGGACTGATTTAAGCTGCAGCTTCCTAGTATTTTTATGCCTGTATCTAATGGGGAAATTGCATTCTATTTGTCTGTATTGCCTATTTCAAAAGATAATTGCTGATTGCTTGGCAAACAGGTGTTTGTGTTGCAGACAGATGGGTGTGAGTCATGTTACTTGGAGCGATGCTCCATACCACAGGCACTATTTATACAGAATTCATCATCTATATCCTGCCGTACATGAAAATTATTTCAATTCACAACTGCTTTCTATTGTTACATTTGTAAGCAACAGGTAAAATGTGTCTCTGAATCTCTAAATTGGTCCGAAATCTGCTACAAAATTGTAAAGCCCCATACACACTAAATGACCCTCCGCCAATGCCAATATTGGTGTCGGCGGGGACCTGTCTGCATACACACTTGCTAATGCCAGCGGGGAAGGAAGCGACAGCGCGCGGGGGGAAGGGATGGGGGGGGCGGCGCGCAGCGGGGGGAACGACACCCATCTGCAGCATGGCTGTCTAGAACGAGGACCTCCCTCGTCTATACAAGTTCAGACGAGGGAGGAAGGGGTCGTTAACTATGTGCGGGAGCGCGCATCGTTAATGAAATTGAGTATACACACTGGAGGAGATTGTAAAAGATCTCAGATTGGCCCTTCTGAGCGAGATCTTTTACTTTCTCTTCTAATATGTATGGGGCTTAAGACCATTGTAAGATCATTTGAAATAGATTTTTTTTATGTAGAATACAAAAAAGTAGTGAGATGTCATTAAACATACAATACTCAGGCTTTTTTTTTCTTTTACTACATGTATGCTTCAGTGATGTCCTGTTTCTGTGCTTTACTATACACCAATTTTGCCCATGCTTTCCGTGTGCTCTTGCTTTATGGAATTCTGAGCCTGATTCAGAGGTGTACCTGATGGTTTGCATACAGCTATGATGGTGTGTGGACTGCGCATGCGCAGAGCAGGTCCTGCATCATCACACACAGTGCTCCCTAAGCCGCAGCCTAAGGGTTGCTCAGATAGCCAATGGTATTTCATATGATCAGCTCACAGCAGCAGCTCACAGAAGCATGCAGGAGGTGTCTACTAACACCATTGCCATAACTAGGTGTGTGCAGAAGGTGCATTGCCCACAGCGCACTTGCCCTGTGGGCTCACCTTCTACACACACCCGAAAGTGGCCGAATTATCCCTCCCGCTGACGGCTGACCTCCCGCTCCCCTGCTCCTTGCGCCCGTAGCAGCCCCAAGCTCCGACCAGCTGGAGCTCCCGCGGCCCGCCCCCTCTCTGCCTGTGAAGTGGACAGACTGTGCAGAGGAGTCAGGAGCCAGCAACAGCGCTGGAAGAAAATACACATCATGTAAGTGCCTACACTACAGTACACTACACTATATTACACTACACTATATTACACTACACTTCACTATATTACACTACACTTCACTTCACTATATTACACTACACTTCACTATATTACACTACACTTCACTTCACTATATTACACTACACTTCACTACAGTACACTTCACTACAGTACACTACACTACACTATACCACAGTACACTACACTTCACTACACTACACTCTTAAGGGTAGGGGGTGTGTAAGGGGGACGCTGTCTGCCGTAATGTATAAAAAGGGGAATCTGTCCGCCGTAATGTGTAAAAAGGGGCTCTACCTGGTGTAGTGGCGCTAATGTGCAGCGTAATTTAAATAATGGAGACTACTGTGCACCATTATATGAAATGGTATTATTTTGTGGCCACACCCCTTCCCCATGAAGCCATGCCCCTAAATTTTTTGCACTGCCCCTGTTTTACATAAGCGGGGTGGGCGCCGATGCCGTTACTTGCACACAGCGCTAAAATGTCTAGTTACGGCACTGACTAACACAATACACCAATTGTAACTTTAGCATATTTACATGCATAATATCATAATCTTTAACATGGGTAACTCCATGTAATCGGGGAAGACACTCATTCCATCAAGGTGAGCTGGTCTTCTCTCTTGAGCCCCTGGCTGATGGAAGATGAATGGTGATATTGAACTGACTTGTAACCATGCACCCTGGAAGAATTATCTGTGCGCGCGCATTTTTTATTTCTCTGACGTCCTAGTGGATGCTGGGAACTCCGTAAGGACCATGGGGATAGACGGGCTCCTCAGGAGACTGGGCACTCTAAAGAAAAGATTAGGTACTATCTGGTGTGCACTGGCTCCTCCCTCTATGCCCCTCCTCCAGACCTCAGTTAGAATCTGTGCCCGGCCAGAGCTGGGTGCTCCTAGTGGGCTCTCCTGAGCTTACTAGTAAAGAAAGTATTTATTAGGTTTTTTATTTTCAGTGAGCTTCTGCTGGCAACAGACTCACTGCTACGTGGGACTAAGGAGAGAGAAGCAAACCTACCTGCTTGAGGCTAGCTTGTGCTTCTTAGGCTACTGGACACCATTAGCTCCAGAGGGTTCGAACACAGGCACCTGTCCTCGATCGTCCGTTCCCGGAGCCGCGCCGCCGTCCCCCTTGCAGAGCCAGAAGAACAGAAGCTAGAAGACGATTAAATCGGCGGCTGAAGACTCCTGACTTCATTAAGGTAGCGCACAGCACCGCAGCTGTGCGCCATGGCTCCCAGCACACTTACACACTCCGGTTACTGTAGGGTGCAGGGCGCTGGGGGGGGGGAGAGGGGGGGGAGAGGGGGGGGACGCCCTTGGCTACAATTGAAGTACCTTTGGCATAAAAATACATATATACAGTCTAGCACTGTATATATGTAAAAACCCCCGCCATTATTTTACACTGAAAGCGGGACAGAAGCCCGCCACTGAGGGGGCGGGGACTTCTTCCTCAGCACACCAGCGCCATTTTTTCTTCACAGCTCCACTGGAAGCAGCTCCCCAGGCTCTCCCCTGCAGTATCCAGGTACAAGACGGGTTAAAAAGAGAGGGGGGGCACATAAATTTAGGCGCAAAGAATACTAAAAAAGCAGCTATTGGGTATATCACTTATTAGCAGTGAAAATCCCTGTGTTATATAGCGCTGTGGTGTGTGCTGGCATACTCTCTCTCTCTGTCTCCCCAAAGGACTTTGTGGGGTCCTGTCCTCAGTCTGAGCATTCCCTGTGTGTGTGCGGTGTGTCGGTACGGCTGTGTCGACATGTTTGATGAGGAAGGTTACGTGGAGGCGGAGCAAGGGCAGATAAGTTTGGTATCGCCCCCGTCTGGACCGATACCTGATTGGATGGATATGTGGAACGTCTTAAATGACAATGTAAACTCCTTACATAAAAGGTTTGATGACGCTGCAGCCTTGGGACAGCCGGGGTCTCAGCCCGCGCCTGCCCAGGTGACTCAGAAACCGTCAGGGGCTCATAAACGCCCTCTATCTCAGATGGTTGACACAGATGTCGACACGGAGTCCGACTCCAGTGTCGACGATATGAGGCACATTTACAGTCTAAAATGACTAAGGCCATCCGATACATGATTATTGCAATGAAATATGTATTACACATTTCTGAGAGTAACCCGGTTAATACCAAGAGGGTTTATATGTTTGGGGAGAAAAAGCAGCCAGTGACTTTTCCCCCATCTGATGAATTAAATGAATTGTGTGAAGAAGCGTGGAGTTCCCCTGATAAGAAATTAGTGATTTCTAAGAGGTTACTGATGGCGTACCCTTTCCCGCCAACGGACAGGTTACGTTGGGAAACATCCCCTAGGGTGGACAAGGTGCTGACACGCTTATCTAAAAAGGTGGCCCTGCCGTCTCAGGATACGGCCGCCCTAAAGGAGCCTGCGGATAGAAAGCAGGAAGCTATCCTGAAGTCAGTGTATACACACTCTGGTACTCTACTGAGACCTGCTATTGCTTCAGCCTGGATGTGTAGTGCTGTAGCAGCGTGGACAGATACTCTGTTAGACGACATAGATTCCCTCGACAGAGATACTGTTTTGCTAACCCTGGGCCATATCAAAGACGTCGTCTTATATATGCGAGATGCTCAGAGGGACATTTGCCTGCTGGGCTCTAGAATTAATGCTATGTCCATTTCTGCCAGGAGGGTCTTATGGACTCGGCAATGGACAGGAGATGCTGATTCTAAAAAACACATGGAGGTTTTGCCTTATAAGGGTGAGGAATTGTTTGGGGACGGTCTGTCGGACCTCGTGTCTACAGCGACAGCTGGAAAGTCCACTTTCTTGCCTCAGGTTTCCTCACAGCCTAAGAAAGCACCGTATTATCAAATGCAGTCCTTTCGTTCCCAAAAAGGCAAAAGGGTCAGGGGTGCATCCTTTCTTGCCAGAGGCAGGGGTAGAGGTAAGAAGCTGCACCAGGCAGCCAGTTCCCAGGAACAAAAGTCCTCCCCTGCTTCCACTAAGTCCACCGCATGACGTTGGGGCTCCACAGGCGGAGCCAGGTGCGGTGGGGGCGCGTCTCCGAAACTTCAGCAGCCAGTGGTTTCGCTCACAGGTGGATCTCTGGGCTATACAAATTGTATCTCAGGGATACAAGCTGGAGTTCGAAGCGACTCCCCCCCGCCGTTACCTCAAATCAGCCTTGCCAGCTTCCCCCATGGAAAGGGAGGTAGTGCTGGCGGCAATTCACAAGCTGTACCTCCAGCAAGTGATTGCCAGGGTCCCCCTCCTTCAACAGGGAAGGGGTTACTATTCCACAATGTTTGTGGTACCGAAACCGGACGGTTCGGTGAGACCCATTCTGAATTTAAAGTCCTTGAACACTTATATAAAGAAATTCAAGTTCAAAATGGAATCGCTCAGAGCGGTTATTGCAAGCCTGGAAGAGGGGGATTTTATGGTGTCGCTGGACATCAAAGATGCTTACTTGCATGTCCCCATTTATCCACCTCACCAGGAGTACCTCAGATTTGTGGTACAGGACTGTCATTACCAGTTCCAGACGTTGCCGTTTGGCCTGTCCCTGGCACCGAGAATATTTACCAAGGTAATGGCTGAAATGATGATACTCCTTCGGCAGAAGGGAGTTATAATTATCCCGTACTTGGACGATCTCCTCATAAAGGCGAGGTCCAGGGAGCAGTTGTTGATCAGCGTAGCACTCTCTCAGGAAGTGTTGCAACCGCACGGCTGGATTCTGAATGTTCCAAAGTCGCAGCTGATTCCTACGACGCGTCTGCTTTTCCTGGGCATGATTCTGGACACAGAACAGAAGAAGGTGTTTCTCCCGGTGGAGAAGGCCCAGGAATTAGCATCTCTGGTCAGGGACCTCCTGAAACCAAAACAGGTATCGGTGCATCACTGCACGCGAGTCCTGGGAAAGATGGTGGCTTCATACGAAGCCATTCCCTTCGGCAGGTTCCATGCGAGGATCTTTCAGTGTGATCTGTTGGACAAGTGGTCCGGGTCGCATCTTCAGATGCATCGGCTGATCACCCTGTCCCCAAGGGCCAGGGTGTCTCTTCTGTGGTGGCTGCAGAGTGCTCACCTTCTCGAGGGCCGCAGGTTCGGCATACAGGACTGGGTCCTGGTGACCACGGATGCAAGCCTCCGAGGATGGGGGGCAGTCACTCAGGGAAGAAACTTCCAAGGGCTGTGGTCAAGTCTGGAGACTTCTCTACACATAAATATACTGGAATTAAGGGCCATATACAACGCCCTGAGTCAAGCAGATCCCCTGCTTCAAAACCGGCCAGTGCTGATTCAGTCAGACAACATCACGGCGGTCGCCCATGTAAACCGCCAGGGCGGCACAAGAAGCAGGATGGCAATGGCGGAAGCCACAAAGATTCTTCTTAGATGGGCGGAGAATCACGTGCAAGCACTGTCAGCAGTGTTCATTCCGGGAGTGGACAACTGGGAAGCAGACTTCCTCAGCAGACACGACCTTCACCCGGGAGAGTGGGGACTTCATCAAGAAGTCTTCCAACTGATTGCAAACCGATGGGAACTGCCACAGGTGGACATGATGGCGTCCCGCCTCAACAAAAAGCTAAAAAGATATTGCGCCAGGTCAAGGGACCCTCAGGCGATAGCTGTGGACGCCCTAGTGACACCGTGGGTGTACCAGTCGGTATGTGTTTCCTCCTCTTCCTCTCATACCAAAAGTACTGAGAATAGTAAGAAAGAGAGGAATAAGAACAATACTCATTGTTCCTGACTGGCCAAGAAGGACTTGGTACCCGGAACTGCAAGAAATGCGCACAGAGGACCCATGCCCTTTGCCTCTCAGACAGGACCTGCTGCAACAAGGGCCCTGTCTGTTCCAAGACTTACCACGGCTGCGTTTGACGGCATGGCGGTTGAACGCCGGATCCTAGCGGAAAAAGGCATTCCGGATGAAGTTATTCCTACGCTGATAAAGGCTAGGAAAGACGTGACAGCAAAGCATTATCACCGTATATGGAGAAAATATGTTGCTTGGTGTGAGGCCAGGAAGGCCCCTACAGAGGAATTCCAACTGGGTCGTTTCCTTCACTTCCTACAGTCAGGGGTGACTATGGGCCTGAAATTGGGGTCCGTAAAGGTCCAGATTTCGGCCCTATCCTTTTTCTTTCAAAAAGAACTGGCTTCACTGCCTGAGGTTCAGACATTTGTTAAGGGAGTGCTGCATATTCAGCCCCCTTTTGTGCCACCAGTGGCACCCTGGGATCTTAACGTTGTGTTGGATTTCCTGAAATCCCACTGGTTTGAACCACTTAAGACCGTGGAACTGAAGTATCTCACGTGGAAGGTGGTCATGCTGTTGGCCTTCGCATCGGCTAGGCGTGTGTCGGAATTGGCGGCTTTGTCATGTAAAAGCCCATATCTGATCTTCCATATGGACAGGGCAGAATTGAGGACTCGTCCCCAATTTCTCCCAAAGGTGGTGTCCTCGTTTCATTTGAACCAACCTATTGTGGTGCCTGCGGCTACTCGGGACTTGGAGGACTCCAAGTTGCTGGACGTAGTCAGGGCTTTAAAAATATATGTTTCCAGAACGGCTGGAGTCAGGAAGACTGACTCGCTGTTTATCTTGCATGCCCCCAACAAGCTGGGTGCTCCTGCTTCAAAGCAAACTATTGCCCGCTGGATCTGTAGCACGATTCAGCAGGCTCATTCTGCGGCTGGATTGCCGCATCCAAAATCAGTAAAAGCCCATTCCACAAGGAAGGTGGGCTCTTCTTGGGCGGCTGCCCGAGGGGTCTCGGCTTTACAGCTTTGCTGAGCGGCTACTTTGTCGGGTTCAAACACATTTGCAAAGTTCTACAAGTTTGATACCCTGGCTGAGGAGGACCTTGTGTTTGCTCATTCGGTGCTGCAGAGTCATCCGCACTCTCCCGCCCGTTTGGGAGCTTTGGTATAATCCCCATGGTCCTTACAGAGTTCCCAGCATCCACTAGGACGTCAGAGAAAATAAGAATTTACTCACCGGTAATTCTATTTCTCGTAGTTCGTAGTGGATGCTGGGCGCCCGTCCCAAGTGCGGACTTTCTGCAATACGTGTATATAGTTATTGCTTAACTAAGGGTTATTGTTATGAGCCATCCGTTGAGTGAGGCTCAGTTGTTGTTCATACTGTTAACTGGGTAAGGTTATCACAAGTTGTACGGTGTGGCTGGTATGAGTCTTACCCTGGATTCAAAATTTCCTTTCCTTGTAATGTCAGCTCTTCCGGGCACAGTTTCCCTAACTGAGGTCTGGAGGAGGGGCATAGAGGGAGGAGCCAGTGCACACCAGATAGTACCTAATCTTTTCTTTAGAGTGCCCAGTCTCCTGCGGAGCCCGTCTATTCCCCATGGTCCTTACGGAGTTCCCAGCATCCACTACGGACTACGAGAAATAGAATTACTGGTGAGTAAATTCTTATTTTTTTTCCTATAGTTTTTGTATATATCCAGATACACTTTGTAATGTACTCAACAAGTTTTTAATGATGATCTGAAAGTGTATGGGTGTGTATGTATAAATATTTTTCTTCATAAAAATGTGGTATAGGTCAGTTCATTTTTGTTTCTCAAGTCATGACATTTTGCAGTGACATATGACAGTACTGCTAAACAAAGCTTTCTTAGTTGTCAATGTTAATGGTCATTGAAAATTACTTTAGGTATGAAAAGATTTTCAGAAATGTGAACTCCTGCTATGAAACTGGCAGCAGCATATGCACAAACAATTGCTTGATGAAGGTAAAATCAATCCTTAATCTCCCAATACTGATTATTTTGGACAGTTTTATTATGTTTGTAGCGAGCTGCCTACCTACTTGAAGTCACCTAGCGTAAAAGCTGGTTATTAGGTAAAGAGGGTAAAACTCAGGTTTCTGATGCGATCTCCTTAATTAGTTTTTTTATATGGAACACAAATATAAAGATATACAGTAGTAGGATAGTGTTACACTGTGTAGGGTATACGATTCTCTTTTATGCATGTAATTGCACCCTTCTTCAGTGGCAAGAATGGCTTGGACAATGGGGGTCATTCCGAGTTGATCGCTAGCTGCATTTGTTTGCTGTGCAGCGATGAGGCAAAAAAAGGCACTCCAGTGCATGAGGCGCAATACGCATGCGCGATGTACTATTAGAACGAACGATGTAGTTTTACACCGGGTCTAGCGAAGCTTTTCAGTCGCACTGCTGGCCGCAGAGTAATTGACATGAAGTGGGCATTTCTGGGTGGCAACTGACCATTTTCAGGGAATATTCGGAAAAACGCAGGCGTGGCTGGGCGAACGCAGGGTGTGTTTGTGACATCAAAACAGGAACTGAACAGTCTGAAGTGATCGCAAGCGCTGAGTAGGTTTTAAACTACTCGGAAACTGCACAAAAAAACTTTGTAGCTGCTCTGCGATCCTTTCGTTCACACTTCTGCTAAGCTAAAATACACTCCCAGTGGGCGGCGGCATAGCGTTTGCACGGCTGATAAAAACTGCTAGCGAGCGATCAACTCGGAACGACTACCAATATTGTTCCGTTGTTCATTGGTGGTGGTTAAGACAATGTGGACTGGTTTATAATTTGTGGGAAATCAATCTCCTAGTACTTCAGTTGATATGGGTTATTGTGATCTGTGGAAATTACAGAAGAGGACAGAATAACAATGTAATCTGCTTGGCTTGCGCAATACTTTCATGCTGGTGACGATGGCTCTCCCCTTGATTAGGCAAAATACATGCCATGCACAGTACATTCATTTAATTTACCTATGTCCATTGTTACCAAGAAAAAAATTTGGTAGTTCTGAAGTGAATTTTAATTAACTCTTTGACCCTTGTTGGCGAAATGTAAAATGTTGTAAGTGTTCAAAAGATTTTTGCATTTAAAAAAAAAAGCAAAAAACCCTAAAATTTTAATAAAAAGGTAAATTATAGAATATAAATAACATGTAATTCCCAAAGATTATGATAAATTGTAATTAAAACCGTGTTAAAACCATGTCAAATAATGCAATAGTATACTTCTCCTGTGTCTGCTTTCTAAGGCTAGTCCAGTTAGTATAAATTGAGTCATCACAGTTTGACAATTGCACCTCTGTAACTATGAGTAGCCAGTGGACTGATGATTTATTCTGCTGCTGCCTAACTTTCAACAAATTCGATCATCCATCAGTTGAATCTCCAGAGTCCCTATTTTGCTTCCCTGAGTTCTTTAAATATATCACTGTCTGTAATCTAAGATCTCCATTGCCTCAATGGTGGTGGTAGCTGCTGCTATCAAATATAAATTTCAAGTCTCACCTTCCACGATCTCTTCCCAATCCAACAATCATTTGCAAACACTCTGAGGCCTTGGGCACAAGATTGCATTCACACCTTTCCCATTCATCTATATACAGCAGTTAGTGTTTGGGTCACTTTTTTTTTTATTTTTTTAAGGGTTTGCGGGAGACCTCTATGGAAACTTTGTTGGACTTCAGCTACAGGTAGAATTTGCCTACCAGAGCCCTGTGGTAAAGGTGGCCCTGATGTCTTTTCAACCCCCCTCTGTCTCTCCTACCTTTTGCAGTTGGTCCAAAGACCCAAACAACACAGTAGAGCATTTCTGGGGTGATTGCAGCATGCATCTCAGGCATTATTACATACATACATACATACATACATACATACATACATACATACATACATACATACATACATACATACAAAAAGATGCCAAGTATGTAATATCCACTTGGTATAGACTGTGGAGAGTGTTTATTAGGATGAATCTGTCTTTGTTACACCACTAGTGCATATTTATATAATGTCTGGTTAATCTCTAATTCTCCAGAAAAAAAAAACCCTCTTTAATATCTGCATTGCACAAAGGAGTTGCTGTCTCCTAAAATCAGTAATCTTTCACATTGTGCAAATGTTATGTAAACAAAACTGCCACTTTTCCCTTTCTGTTTTTTTTTTCCTACTTCACTCAAAAATTAGGAGCAGTCATAGACATGTAACTTATTACACACTGATGTGGCAGGCGATATAAGGCATACTTGTGGATTATCAGGAAGCTTCTTTGAAGTAGTGGGTGATCTCTCTGAAGATTGTTGAACCATTGATGCACCAGATGCCTGTCATCTCTACTGTGGAACATGGGCCAATCAGGGAAGTGGGCATGGCTAAATTGTGCAATGGGCCATAGCTAAATCACTGGCCAAATAGGGAGAGGGGAAATAAATGGTATTGGTGCTACCAATAATATACTGCAAATCTGTGTGTATCTAGCAAATAAAAGCATGTGGAAAGGGGCTTTGTAGGGCAGAGCTAATTGCTACTATCCATCAGACTTCCACCATCTATTGTAAAACCATTAATGGTTGTTGGCCATCCATACCTGAGGCCAGCCTGTTTTGGTGCAACGCAAGGATGATGTCAATACTTTCTGTCCACTGTGGAGGAAACACTGGGAATAAGAATAAGTATGTATGCTACAAGAAAATGGCCGCTTTTTTCTTCACACTACTAGCTACTTGAGTTTCTGGGTGCACAAGTATATATGATGAATTACAGGTACCCAAAGAATGATCTGATTTACTAGAGATAACGAGTTTTATGGTAAGAACTTACCTTTGTTAAAACTCTTTCTGCGAGGTACACTGGGCTCCACAAGGATAGACATTGGGGTGTAGAGTAGGATCTTGATCCGAAGCACCAACAGGCTCAAAAGCTTTGACCTTCTTCCCAAGATGCATATCGCCGCCTCCTATATCACCCCGCCTCCGTGCACAGGAGCTCAGTTTTGTTAACCAGGCCAATGCAGTAGCAAGTAAAAGAGACGACAACTGCCAGTTGCCACAAACGCCACAATTTCCCGACAGGAGAAGTGTCAGCGGCTAATGCCATACCAACCCAAAGAAGCTAAGTGCGTCAGGGTGGGCGCCTTGTGGAGCCCAGTGTACCTCGCAGAAAGAGTTTTAACAAAGGTAAGTTCTTACCATAAAACTTGTTTTCTGCTGCGGGGTACACTGGGCTCCACAAGGATAGACATTGGGGATGTCCTAAAGCAGTTCCTTATGAAAGGGGACGCACAGTAGCGGGCACAAGAACCCGGCATCCAAAGGAAGCATCCTGGGAAGCGGCGGTATCGAAGGCATAGAACCTAATGAACGTGTTCACTGAGGACCACGTAGCCGCCATGCACAATTGTTCAAGGGTCGCACCACGGCGGCCGCCGAAGAAGGTCCAACAGACCGAGTAGAATGGGCCGTAATGTGAGCAGGAGCTGACAGACCAGCCCTCACATAAGCATGTGCAATCACCATTCTAATCCATCTGGCCAAAGTCTGCTTGTGAGCAGGCCAGCCCCATTTGTGAAATCCAAACAGAATAAAGAGAGAATCAGATTTCCTTACAGAAGCAGTTCTCTTCACATAGATACGGAGAGCCCGTACACATCCAAAGACCGCTCTTTGGGAGACAGATCAGGAGAAACAAGTGCCGGAACCACAATCTCCTGGGTAAGGTGGAACGAAGAAACCACCTTAGGCAAATAAACGGGACGAGTCCTAAGAACCGCCCGTCTTGGTGAAATATCAGATATGGGGAACTACAAGACAAGGCACCCAAATCTGACACTTCTAGCTGAAGCAATAGCCAGCAGAAACACCACCTTAAGGGAAAACCACTTAAGATCAGCTGAACCAAGAGTTTCAAATGGAGACTCTTGTAACGCTTTCAAAACCACCTACAAGTCCCAAGGAGCCACAGGCGGGACATAGGGAGGTTGGATACGCAACACACCCTGAGTAAAGGTATGCACATCAGTTAAGGTCGCAATTTATCTCTGAACCCACACCGACAAGGCAGATATTTGAACCTTGAGGGAGGCCAGACGCAGGCCTAAGTCCAGGCCCTGCTGAAAAAAAGCCAACAACTTGGCTATACTAAACTTGGAAGCGTCATAATCGTTAGATGCGCACCAAACAAAGTAAGAATGCCAGACCCTATAGTAAATCCGAGCCGAAGCCGGTTTCCGGGCCCGCAACATAGTTTGAATGACCGCCTCAGAAAACCCTTTAGCCCTTAAGACTGAAGCTTCAAGAGCCACGCCGTCAAAGACAGCCGGGCTAGGGAGGTCTGGGCGTTGTGGAAGTAGAATTGGACGCTCTGACGATAGGCCTTGCAGGTCTGAGAGCCAGTGCCGTCTGGACCACGCTGGAGCTATGAGAAGCTGAATTCCTTTTTGTTGCTTGAACTTCCGAACTACCCTGGGCAGGAGTGACACCGGAGGGAACACGTACGGAAGCCGAAACCTTCACGGTACCGCCTGCGCATCCCACGAATGCTGCTTGAGGATCCCTTGTCCTTGCTCCGAAGACCGGAACCTTGTGATTGTTTCGAGACGCCATCAGATCTACGTCTGGAAGGCCCCACCTTTCCACTAGGAGTTGAAACACTTCTGGATGGAGGCCCCACTCGCCGGCATGCACGTCCTGACGACAGAGAGTCCGCTTCCCAATTCAGGACTCCCGGAATGAATATTGCCGATATGGCCGGTAGATGGCGTTCTGCCCTCTGTAGAATCCGTGAGACTTCCTTCATTGCTATGCGGCTTCGATGTATGTAAGCCACTGTGGTGTCGTTTTCCGACTGTACTTGAACAGGACGGTTCTGAATTAAATGCTGGGCTAGGTTCAAGGCATTGAAGACCGCCCGCAACCCCAGAAAATTGATCGAGAGGAGGGACTCTTCCTTGGTCCACAGCTCCTGAAGGGAGTGTTGCTCCAGCACCGCGCCCCAACCTCTTAGACTGGCATCTGTCGTCAACAGGACCCAGTCGGATATCCAGAACGGACGGCCCCTGCACAGTTGTTGGTCCTGGAGCCACCAGAGCAGCGACAGACTGACCTCCGGAGTCAATGAAATCATTTGAGACCTGATCCGGTGAGGCAGGCCATCCCATTTGGCTAGAATCAGCCTCTGGAGATGGCGAGAGTGAAATTGAGCGTACTCCACCATGTCGAATGCTGACAACATGAGGCCCAGCACCTGCATCGCCGAGTGTATCGACACTTGCGGACGAGATAGAAAGCATTGAATCCTGTCCCGAAGTTTCAGGACTTTCTCCTGAGACAGGAAAAACCGCTGGTTGTGAGTGTCCAATAGTGCTCCCAGATGCACCATGCTCTGATCAGGGATGACTTCTTCCAGTTGATGAGCCACCCGTGGGCTTGCAGAAACCGGACCGTCACATCTAGATGACGCAGGAGAAGTTCTGGGGAATTTGCCAGGATTAACAAGTCGTCCAAATACGGCAGTATCCTGACCCCTTGACGGCGGAGTACCACCGCCATGACTTTTGTAAAGACTTGCGGAGCCGTTGTTAAACCAAAAGGTAACGCCCGAAACTGGTAATGGCAGTTGCCAATCGCAAATCTCAGGTATTGCTGATGAGACACTGCTATAGGAATATGCAGGTAAGCATCCTGTATATCCAGGGAGACCATGAAGTCCCCAGGTTCCAAGGCCAGAACTATAGAGCGAAGGGTTTCCATCCGGAACCTGGATACCTTCACAAACCTGTTCAATGCCTTGAGGTTGAGAATGGGCCGGGAGGACCCATTCGGTTTCGGGACTAGAAACAGCGGAGAATAGTACCCCCGGCCCCTCTACGCAAGAGGCACCTGTACTACGACTCCTGTATCCAGGAGGGTCTGTACCACCGACTGTAGAGTGTTTGCCTTTGTCTTGTCCAACGGGACATCTGTCTGGCAAAATCGATGAGGGGGTCGGTTTTTGAAGGCTATGGTGTAACCTCGCGTGCCGACTTCCCGTACAAAGGCATCTGAAGTGGTCTTCAACCATTCCTGGGTATACCCTAGAAGCCGGCCCCCCACCCTGGGATCCCCCAGAGGGAGGCCTGCCCCGTCATGCGGCAGGCATATCTGTCTTGGAAGCTGGCTGACGGGCCGCCCAGGCTCTTTTGGGCTTAGGCTTACCAGGTTTGGAAGTGCGGGCCTGCTTGTTGTACGCCTGACCTTTTGCTTTACCTGAAGGACGAAAGGGGCGAAAGGAAGTACATTTAGCCTTCGACACAGAAGGAGCAGTCCTTGGCAGACAGGCAGTTTTGGCAGTAGCCAAGTCAGCCACAATCTTATTTAAATCCTCCCCAAACAGAATATCTCCCTTAAAAGGGAGTAACTCCAGGGTTTTTCTAGAGTCCAGATACACAGACCAGTATCTCAGCCACAATATCCGGCGAGCCAGGACTGACGTAGTAGAGGCCTTGGCTGCCAGGATACCGGCATCAGAAGCCGTCTCTTTAATATAACGAGAAGCTGTGACAATATAAGACGAGCATTGTCTAGCATGGTCAGAGGAGATTTCAGCATCTAACTCCAAGGCCCATGCTTCAATGGCCTCTGCAGCCCAAGTAGCTGCAATAGTGGGCCTTTGTACAGCACCCGTGAGGGTGTAAATCGCTTTTTAGACAACCCTCTACACGTTCATCCGTAGGCTCTTTTAGAGACATAACGGTGGTGACCCGTAGAGCTGAGGAAACCACCATCCTAGCCACATGTGAGTCCACTGGAGGAGGAGTTTCCCAATTCTTAGACAGCTTCGGCGCGAGGGGATAGCGAGCCAGCATCTTCTTTTGAGGCACAACTTCGTACCCGGGTTTTCCCAGGGTTCCTGACGTATATCAATTAGGTGGTCAGAGTGAGGTAAAACTTGTTTAATCACCTTCTGACGCTTGAACCTATCTGGTTTCTTAGGAGGAACGGATGGCTCGGGATCATCCGTAATCTGTAAAATTAACTTAATAGCCTCCAAAAGATCAGGAACATCCACATGTGAGCCACCCTCCCCATCAGCCGTCTCTGAGTCAGAACCTGTGGGGTCAGTGTAAGTGCCGTCTTCATCCGACGAGGTGTTAGTGACAGCAGTTGATTGTGAGGAGACAAGCGCTCGCTTAGAGGACCCCTTGGATGTAGGCGAGCAACGGTAGACTTTTTAGTAGTCAGGGACTGGTTCAACTTCTTTATTTGAGCAGATAAATCATCCGCCCACGGCGGGTTAGCTGCAGGGACCACAAACGGTTGTTGGGGGTCCCATAGGGGGTGTTAGTTTATGAACTAACGTATGCAGAAGCGTGGAAAAAGCGGCCCACGGCGGGTCATTATTTGCCCCCGTTGCCACCATCCCACTGGGGGGCAAGGAGCGCCCAGAACCAGAGCCCAAAGCTGCTATATTCTCCTCATAGGTATCTGCGGCTTCAGCAACATCGGCAGTGTGTTCAGCCCAAGAACCGTTACCCTCAGAAGCAGACATGATATAACTTGCAGTATCAGGTAACACAGTACAATTTTTCAGCAGCACAATACCTCTAGCCCAAACCCCTGTGCAGTGTAGTCAGCACCAGCAGAGATAAAGGAGAGATATGGTGACTAAATCACAGAGAAAAATACGTAATACAGTATATCTTTGAAAATCCTGTATTAGATAAAAGCTGACGCACCAAGCCCCCTCAGGTTATAGAATATAGGGATAGCAGGTTGAGTGAAAGACACGAAATGGACACCACTCAGCTATCAAATGCACACACAAATAGTCAGTCTGTAGAATGCAGAGGTTATTACGAACAATAATACTGCACTGGACTAGCTTACCCAGCTATATAACAATAGATATAACAGTACACAGTAAGAACTGGATGTATATCACAGGGTAATTGTACTAGGAAACCCTGACTAAGTGCACTCTTTCTTAACTAACACTGACTAAAAAAGGCAGGTAGAATACTTAAGTGTCTTGTAAAGTCACAGCACTGACAACCAGGCGGCTTTACATAGGAGGATTTGCCCAAGCATTCCCAGGAACAGTGAGCTGAGGGATAATGGTGCCGCAGACACTGACGGGGAGTGAGGGAGAGACAGATATGCAGCTCCAGGGCGGGAACATTTGCAGAAAATGGCGCCCTGGGGCTGGGGGAGGGGCTTCAGGTCCAAGCTCTATCCCCCTGCTGGCAAAACCACCGGGTACTGCGGGCTCTAATAAAACAGTTTATAGAGAGAACTTGACCTGTCCCATGCCCTGGTGATCTAGTGGGATCGCCTGTACTGCCACAGTGTCCACCGCCAGCGCGCGTGGCTTGCCTCCCACCGGCCGTGCCGGATCGCGATAAAGTGTGGGACCCAGTTACCACCTCCCGAAGTGCGGCCACGCGATCCCGGAGAGCCCCAGCCGTGTGTGACTAATTTGGAAGAAAACCGGAGCCTCCTGCTGTAGGTACCCGGCAATCAGGGCACAGGAGTGTATAGCGCCGCTGGGGGAGAGATGGAGCTGCAGCAGGCAATGTCTACTGACAATCTGTGCCTCTGCTGCAGCCCTTGTAGTCTTCTTTTTTTTCCTCAGAAAAAGCTTTTACAGAGCTGCTGTGAGCAGCTCTTCCTGTTACATGCTTGCACTTGCAAGCACTAACTACAAACTGAGCTCCTGTGCAAGGAGGCGGGGTGATATAGGAGGTGGCGCTATGCATCTTGGGAAGAAGGTCAAAGCTTTTGAGCCTGTTGGTGCTTCGGATCATATCCTACTCTACACCCCAATGTCTATCCTTGTGGAGCCCAGTGTACCCCGCAGGAGAAATGTGCTTTATTACAGGCTATGCGTGGTGACTAGCTCCCAAAGATGCATTACATGGGTTGTGTGGCAGATTGCGTTAACCTGGTGGAAGGGAGACAATTATAAGGGGTAATTTAATATACTAGGCAATAGAAGGGTGCAGCTTATCTTTACTATACATCCACATCTATGGTAAATTATCTTGCATTATTGAGTTCATGGGGTAAAGAGCAGACTAATATCCCTTTTAGATGGAAATTCCAGTATTTTGTATACTGGTCCAACCTGGGTGCGACCCGGCTGAGACCCCTTTCAGACCGGCTGAAGGAACTGGCTTATTGCTGGGTTGATGACATCGCTGCTCATGTGTGCAGATGAGAACATCGCCAAGTGCTGGCTCTTACTATGCTATAAACGAGTGCTGTCATGTGATGACCATTATCCGACTTTGTGGACAGTTATCGTCTGATCTCAATATTAGGACCCCACTAAGTAATCTGGAAGTGGTCAAGACTTTTGGACTGAGGGTTACTTGATCAAATTATCAGCTTTGACGTTGACCTGGTGCTTGATAAAAGGAGCAGGTCAACTAATGTATGGCCAAATTTACATTTAGAAACACTATTGGTTATCTGCTATGCTGAGGCAATCTTAACTACTGTGTGATGTTTTTTTTCCCTCAAGGGCTGCAAGATGCATGTGGACCATATGGGGTGATTGCGGGCAAATTATTCTGGTCTTGAATGGTTGGCTCTTGTTTGAAATGGTCTTAAATATTCCATTTTTATTATTGTCTGTACACTCCCCTGATGTTTGCAATGCATGTATGTAGTACATATTGCAGCAGAAATTGAGATTTGTCATACCAGGTGAAAGTATTCCAATATTCAGGTCTCCAGTTTTGGGAAGTTTATGACACAGTAGTATTCACTTCCTTTTCTTGGTTAACAAGAGTAGAACATGATCTTATTCTGCATTAGCCAATCCACTTCAAGTGTTGACATGCATGCAATTTGAGTCACTGTCACCGTTCTGTCAGTTTGAAGCAGTATGGTCATTCTCCTTTGACCTAACTGATTAACACAGAACTACCACTCACTGGATGTGTTCAGTTTTATGCACTATTCTGTGTAAACTGCAGAGACTGTTCCATGTGAAAGTCATAGGAATTGACCGTTTCAGAGATACACAAACTGTATCGTCTGTTACCAGTAATCATTCCATCGTCAAAAGCCATACAGATCACAATTGCACATTTTGACCTTGCTTAGGAGTTGCTGCCTTATAATTGTCTGTTTTCATCTATCTGTCTGAAATGAAAGCATAAAACAAATAAAGAGGATACAATAAATTATAAAATAATTTTATTTAACACCATTTAAACTAAATGATTTGAGTCCTCAAAGAGGCCACCTTTTGCAGATATAATCGCACAATGGTATCATTCTTTCTACAATGGAAATCAAACAGTGATCGGAAAGATCTTTCCAGAAATTCCTACAAATGTATTGAACTTTATAGGTTGCTTTGCTTTCACCGGTCTTCCTGGTTTAGCTAAATGTAGCTCAGTGGGGTTTAAGAATGGAGAAATAGGCCGAAGCCTTGCATCTTGTTTTTTCTCAAAGGCAGTACCAACATACTGTAGCCTGGGGGTATATTTTAGGTAGTTATCTTGCTGTAAGATGAACCATTGACCAACTGAACTGGGATTGGATATTGCATGGCGCTGTAAAATGCTATGGTAACCCTTTGGTTCAGGGCCAAAGTAACTCTGTGGCAAGTCACCAGCTCTGGTTCCAGCAAAAGACCATCACTTTTCTCCACCATGTTTGACAGTTGTGCCACAGGTTTATTTACTAAGCATCTGATTTAAAAACTGCTGCTTCCTGGTGTGTGTGAAATTTAAAAGACAATTCTTTTAATAGTAAAACATGAAGCGCTGTCTAGTTTATAAACTACACATACTGAGGAACTGTCATATTGCCTGCTCAGTGGCATGCAAAATGTCTATTTGATGAAGCCAAGATTTTTGTTCATTAAACCACCTTCCAGTCTTCAGTAATTCACTGGCAGTGTTTCATGGGCCACGAAACACTGCCAGTGGATTACTGTAGACTGGAAGGTGGTCTTGTCGACATGGCAAGCCAATTTTCTTTTTCTTTTAAAGTTATTGTAGAACAACTGTAAGGGGTTCCAGACACTGGATAGACGGTGTCTAGTTACACAGTCAATAGGTTAATACAATATGATCGGCATTCAATAGGTCGACATAGTCAAAAGGTCGACGCGTAAAAAACAAACAAATTTCATAATTTACCATCCACGTGGACTACAATTGCAAATAGCAACATGTGCCAAGTGCAGAGCGAGGCACCTTGTCTGAAACCTGGTATACGTTTCCACTAATTTGGCTCAGATATGCTGAAACATACAAAACTTGTATGTTTGTCAACTGTTTTTTTTTATTTTTGTGTCGACCATTTCCATGTTGAACTTGTGGCCATGTTGACTTTTTGTACTGCCAACCTTTCAACCTTGTTGACCATATGGGGTCGATCTATTGACTGTCTAGCAATTTACTGTAGGTCTATTTAACCCAGGGGAGGATTGGCCCACCAGGACACCATGACAGATTCCGATGGGCTGCATAGCGATGGCCGGAGCCGGGTTCACTGTACCCGCCGCCACCCTAGCTGCCGCACTCTCACTGAACTGGCCAGAGCGGCAACTGAGCACTGAAGAGGACCCTGCAGAGAGGTTTTAATTACATTATTTGCATTATCATGATGGTGTAAGGGTTAGGGCGTCACCGATCACAGTGTATGGTTTGGGGACTGGACAGGAGCAGGATGTACCTTGTTCTCAGTATGCCAGCTGATCAGGCAGCACTCACAGCCAGCCCTGGGATAATCTCGAATGCAAAGTTCTTCAGCCCTATAGCTGCTCAATGTCTGTCCATGATGATGGGCCTATTTATGTAATGCGGTGTCTACGTATGTAATGTGGTGGCTATGTATGTAATGCTGTGGCTAGGTATGTAATGTGGTGCTATTTGTGTAATGAGGTGCTATACCTGTAATGTGGTGCTATTCATGTAATAATGTGATAGCTATGTATGTAATCAGGGGCGGATTGGCCACTGGGACAGATTCTGATGCGCTGGTCCCCTGTGCCTGTGTTTCACTACTTGTGTGTGCTCCACCTCCCTGTACTGTGCTGTATGTAGTGTGTGCTCCTACCCTGTACTGTGCTGTATATAGTGTGTGCTCCTTCCCTGTACTGTGCTGTATATAGTGTGTGCTCCTTCCCTGTACTGTGCTGTATGTAGTGCGTGCTCCCCCTTCCTGTACTGTGCTGTATATAGTGCGTGCTCCCTCTCCCTGAACTGTGCTGTATGCAGTGTGTGCGCCTCCTCCCTGTACTGTGCTGTATGTAATGTGTGCTCCCCGTCCCTGTACTGTGCTGTATGTAGTGTGTGCTCCCCGTCCCTGTACTGTGCTGTATGTAGTGTGTGCTCCCCGTCCCTGTACTGTGCTGTATGTAGTGTGTGCTCCCCGTCCCTGTACTGCGCTGTATGTAGTGTGTGCTCCCCCTCCCTGTACTGTGCTGTATGTAGTGTGTGCTCCCCCTCCCTGTACTGTGCTGTATGTAGTGTGTGCTCCCCCTCCCTGTACTGTGCTGTATGTAGTGCGTGCTCCCTCTCCCTGTACTGTGCTGTATGTAGTGCGTGCTCCCTCTCCCTGTACTGTGCTGTATGTAGTGTGTGCTCCTCCTCCCTGTACTGTGCTGTATGTAGTGTATGCTCCCCCTCCCTGTACTGTGCTGTATGTAGTGTGTGCTCCCCCTCCCTGTACTGTGCTGTATGTACTGTGTGCTCCCCCTCCCTGTGCTGTATGTACTGTGTGCTCCCCCTCCCTGTACTGTGCTGTATGTAGTGTGTGCTCCCCCTTCCTGTACTGTGCTGTATATAGTGCGTGCTCCCTCTCCCTGTACTGTGCTGTATGTAGTGTGTGCTCCCTCTCCCTGTGCTGTATGTAGTGTGTGCTCCCTCCCTGTACTGTGCTGTATGTAGTGTGTGCTCCCCCTTCCTGTACTGTGCTGTATATAGTGCGTGCTCCCTCTCCCTGTACTGTGCTGTATGTAGTGTGTGCTCCTCCTCCCTGTACTGTGCGGTATGTAGTGTGTGCTCCCTCTCCCTGTACTGTGCTGTATGTAGTGTGTGCTCCCCCTCCCTATACTGTGCTGTATGTAGTGTGTGCTCCCCCTCCCTGTACTGTGCGGTATGTAGTGTGTGCTCCCCCTCCCTGTAGTGTGCGGTATGTAGTGGGTGCTCCCTCTCCCTGTAGTGTGCGGTATGTAGTGTGTGCTCCCCCTCCCTATACTGTGCTGTATGTAGTGTGTGCTTCCCCTCCCTGTACTGTGCGGTATGTAGTGTGTGCTCCCCCTCCCTGTAGTGTAGTGTGCGGTATGTAGTGTGTGCTCCCTCTCCCTGTACTGTGCTGTATGTAGTGTGTGCTCCCCCTCCCTATACTGTGCTGTATGTAGTGTGTGCTCCCCCTCCCTGTACTGTGCGGTATGTAGTGTGTGCTCCCCCTCCCTGTAGTGTGCGGTATGTAGTGTGTGCTCCCTCTCCCTGTACTGTGCTGTATGTAGTGTGTGCTCCCCCTCCCTATACTGTGCTGTATGTAGTGTGTGCTCCCCCTCCCTGTACTGTGCGGTATGTAGTGTGTGCTCCCCCTCCCTGTAGTGTGCGGTATGTAGTGTGTTCTCCCCCTCCCTGTAGTGTGCGGTATGTAGTGTGTGCTCCCCCTCCCTGTACTGTGCTGTATGTAGTGTGTGCTCCCTCTCCCTGTACTGTGCTGTATGTAGTGTGTGCTCCCCCTCCCTGTACTGTGCTGTATGTAGTGTGTGCTCCCTCTCCCTGTACTGTGCTGTATGTAGTGTGTGCTCCCTCTCCCTGTACTGTGCTGTATGTAGTGTGTGCTCCCCCTCCCTGTACTGTGCTGTATGTAGTGTGTGCTCCCCCTCCCTATACTGTGCTGTATGTAGTGTGTGCTCCCCCTCCCTGTACTGTGCTGTATGTAGTGTGTGCTCCCCCTCCCTGTACTGTGCTGTATGTAGTGTTGTGCTCCCCCTCCCTGTAGTGTGCGATATGTAGTGTGTGCTCCCCCTCCCTGTAGTGTGCGGTATGTAGTGTGTGCTCCCCCTCCCTGTACTGTGCTGTATGTAGTGTGTGCTCCCTCTCCCTGTACTGTGCTGTATGTAGTGTGTGCTCCCCCTCCCTGTACTTTGAAACATATAAGGTTAAAAAAAGGGGGTTTGTAGAATGAAAAATCAATAGAATCAGAAGTAGATCAAAGGCATGACTGCAGTGTCAGTATACACTGAAAGTGGGCATATCAGTCCGTGTATATTTAGATGTACAGATGTACATCAGGGAAGGGCATTGTAGCAGCATATGCATAAGGTCGCAGGTAAACATTAGCATAACGTAAAGCAAAGCAGGCCCCAACTGTGTCTATCTGAGAATCAGGACCTCTGAGGAGTGACCCCTGTTCTCTTGACAGGCCCCTCCCCTTCAGACTCTGCCCTCATTAGGGCTGCTTCCATAAATTTCCCGGGCTGGTGTTTGATCCCAATCCACCCGTAATTGAACCACACCCACTGTAAGCACTAAACCCATTGCTTATTCACTAGAACCAGTTCCCGCTTATCCTTGTACCATTTCCGGTTATTTACTGGACTTGAATTCCTGAACATTTCTATAAAAACTGAGAAACATTGGTGTTCGAACACTATCTATCTATCTATCTATCTATCTATCTATCTATCTATCTATCTATCTATCTATCTATCTATCTATCTGTATTGTGTGTGTGTGTGTGTGTGTGTGTGTGTGTGTATACATGTACACATAGGTGTATATACAGGTGGATTGAATAACATTGATTATTAATTGTGATGGCTAGATCACTGGGTCAGAGCATCTCCAAAATGACAGGTCTTCTGGGGTGTTCCTAATATGCAATAAATAGTACATACCAATAGTGTGCCAAGGAAGGGTAACAAGTGAACTGGCACCAAGGTCATGGACATCCAAGGCTTATTGATGTGCGTGGGGAGTGAAAGCTAGCCTGTCTGGTCAAATCCCACAGAAGAGCTAATGTAGCACAATTTGCTGAAAAAGTTAATGCTAGCTATGAAAGATTGGTGTTTGGTAAATGTGCCAGAACACGTTGCATCTTGCAAACATAACCACAGACCAGTTAGTGTCCTTATTGACACCATTGCTGAAAACACCTTCAATTGGCACACGGTTGTCCGAATTGAGCATTGGAAGAAGGTGGCCTGTTCTGATCAATTGCATTTTCTTTTATATCATGTTTATGGTCCGATGCGATTGCGTTGTTTGCCTGGGGAAGAGATGGCATCAGGATGCAGTACAGGAAGAAGGCAAGCTGGCAAAGTCGGGGATGCTTTGAGCAATGTTCTACTGGAAAACCTTGGGTCCTGCCATTCATGTATTCCCTGATGGTAGTGGCCTTTTTCAGCAGGACAATGCACCCTGCCATGCTGCAAAACTTGTTTGGGAATGGTTTGAGGAACATGAGAGTTCAAGGTGTTGACTTGGCCTCCAAATTATCCAGATCTCAACAAGATCGAGCATTTGTTGGATTTACTGCAAAAAAACAGTCTGAGCCATGCAGCCCCAATCTCACAATGTACAGGATTTAAGGGATCTTCTGCTAACGTCTTGGTGCCAGATACCACAGGACGCCCTCAGACATCTTGTGGAGTTAATGCCTCAAAGGTTTTGAGATGTTTTGGTGGCAAGAGGGGGACCTATACAGTATTAGGCTGGTGGTTTTAATACTTTAATATTATAGCTGATGGGTGTTTATATTAACACATATATAGGTGTGTGTGTATGTATATACAGACGTGTCCTCATTGATCACTCCTGCAGTCACTCCAACACAGCTCCTCTTGGCACGCCAGGTCACATGAGAATCTTCCAGCATTGAGCCTCTTTTTGCTTCTCTTTTGACAAAAATGTGTCTTATTAGTCACAGTGCAGTGTAACTAGGATGCACGAGGAGACTGTGCAGATTAATTTGATATGACACTTGTATATCTGTGTGTGACTGAGTTTCTGATTCTGTATACGAAGTGCAACAATGTCACAGACGCAGCTGTTTTCCAATACAAGTTCTGTTCTGCTGTGTGTGTCGATCTATCGATCTATCGATCTCTATATCTATATACATACACACATTTATTTGGACATGTTAGCTTGCTGATTAAATCCAGGTGAAAGGTAGACTTGAAGCCAGCCAGCCACAAAACTTGTTTAAATCATGAGTGTCCCAGTTTAAAGGAATTGTGTGAGAAGGTAGCAGGCATTTACTTTCATTTTTGTTGAATACATTGTACCTTTGCATACTAATGTCATTATTAACCATGTTTCAGTAAGTTTCCATGCATAGGCAAAGCAGCAGATCATGTCATTAAACATCCTGTACAACAAATGCACTGGGTGGGACTTCTTTTTACTTCCATGTGGTGTTTTTGTTATTTGCCTATGGGTTACAGTAGGTGTCAGCAGACTGAGCTTGCAGTTTGTTAACAGACATGTATAGTAACTGGAGTCTTTATCTCCTGTGTAATATCTTGGGAACTGTTTACCAGCGCTGACAGACTGGTGCTTATTTACCGTTTTTCCATGCCATGCTGGGATTGTAGTTTAGCAATTCTCTTGTAAGAGTCATTTTTTTCTGTTACTTTTGTACCCTAGCTCTTCTCATTGAGACTGCACTTCTAACTGTGATGATTTGCTGGGAGTTGTAGTATCATAACAAGCGTAGACATGGCTGCATATTTGTTTGATGGCCTTAAAAAGTAGTGTATGTTAAAAACATGCTTGTCTTTTGGTCATTTGTAACAGCTGAATGCAAAGTAACATCTGAGTTGCTATTGAGCTTTTTATAGGTCTGTCTACACTTAGCTGAAGCAGCGTGTTCAACAGGTGCAGCTAATGAGTAATCTACCACTCCTGAATTCTTGTCTCTTTATTTTTAAATTTACGTTTTTATCCTTCCCATGCTAGATCATAGTTGTGACATTTTTACCTTCCGTCTGTGTATGCTGACATTCTGTAAGGATCTTGCTAAACGGCCAAACCTAGATTCCAGGTGCAGTGTCCCAATCATTCAGTGCTCTATAGAAACAGAATGTCCCTCCTCTTTTTCCTCAGCCTCCTATGCCTGCACTGACAGTAGTTTCTGGGTGGGTCAATGTCATTAGCTGTAGTTATTTTTAAAGTCCTAACAAGAGGTGAGGTTTGCCGTGCAAAGAAAGAAAGAGGGCGTTTGCTTGTAGGCCTGACATCAAAGTGTACTTTTCTGACTACAGCAGGTAAACTTTGCAGCGTCACTCAGCCACACAAGTTAGAGGCAGCCTACTGTTGTCTATGAAACATTATTACAATACATACTCCCTGCTTGCTGAATTTATGCTATCTCTCCTTTCTTGTGGACTTTGGAATTTTGGACTTCGATAAGCTGTTTTGATTTCGAATTGCTCAGCTAAGCAATCATTTTCCCCACTTATCTTCTCAGGATAATATCAATGTTTTCTTGCGGGCGTGCGAGAAACTTGGATTGAAAGAAGCACAACTGTTTCATCCTGGTGATCTTCAGGATTTATCAAATCGTGTTACAGTCAAGTAAGTTGCATTATTATATTCCTAATGCCTTGTTGCTAATAAATTGCAAGTGACAGAGTATTGACTGAATTATGACTTGTTGATAAAGGAAGCTGCAAACTGACAGATGTGGAGCAAGTCAGTCAGTCAGTCACTAATGCTGACTCTAATTGGGTACTGTCTGGTGTTCTAATGTAGCACAGCTGGTCTAACCTGTATTTAACTCTTTCTATGCATGTTCGTCTTGGAAGCACAATGCTGAAATGTATAAACTTCACTCTATGCAGTGCATGCTAATTTATGTGCCTTTTAAAACGGTGGAGGTGGTTGGTACTCTCACGTTTTCATGATAAGAAATACTAATTCGACGCCTAGAAGCTAAAGGAAATGCACTTTTATAAAGATGGGTGTCCGCAAATTAGAAGATTGTCCATGTATGGTGGAATCTCGTACATAGGCCACACGTTTAACAACATTGAGCTTGGATGACTGACGAAAATGTTCTGTACAGTTCTTGCCCTGAATAAATTTAGGGTGGTATTTATTAAAGCTTGTAGAGAGACTTGTGAGAGATAAAGTACTAGCTAATCAGCTTCTGCCTTACATTTTACAGCTGTGTTTGACAGTTGGGATCTAATTGATTTGGTACTTTATCTCACAATTTGATTACTCTTCAGGCTATTAAACTGCTATTATGGGTATAACACAGCTTAAATATTTAGGGGCGGGGTATATATCAAAGCTTGGAGAGAGATAAAATACCAACCGATCAGCTCCTGTCTGTCATTTTTCAAACACAGCCTGTAACATGTAAGGCAGAAGATGGTTGTCTGGTACTTTATCTCTCACAAGTTTATCTCTCTTCGAGCTTTGATAAATACGCCCCTTGTAACACAGTATTTGCTGCAGTAATGCAAAGTACATATCTGAAATTATAATATATAATTTCCAAATCCATTAAGCGTGTTCTTACAGATTTTGAATATCAAATAGAAAATGAGTAACTCCTACAAACATGTCAGAAGCAAATGTTTCAGTCTGCTGTGAGACCTTTGTCAAGACAGACTGCAATCCAATAGAATAAAACACAGTTAACGCCCAATTGAACCAAATAATCATCTTGACAAAGGTCTCCTAGCAGGCCTGAAACACTCCTATTAATTTGGAACAGTTATTTGCGATACCCTGAAGGCTGACAAAATATATATACATGTATGTGTGTATATATATATATATGTGTGTGTGTGTGTATGTATATGTATGTGTGTATATATATATATATATATATGTGTGTGTGTGTGTGTGTGTGTGTGTGTGTGTGTGTATATATATATATATATATATATAATGTGTGTGTGTGTGTGTGTATGTATATATATATATATATATATATATATATATATGTAGCGGAAAGGCCCGGCGCTCTGTGTGGGTGCTAGTCGTTACTTGCTCCGTTGCCCTCTGTGGATCCGTATTGAGGTCCCACATAAATCGTGTCAAGCAGCGGCACTCCACAGTCAATTTGAAGTAAAAGAAGTTTTTCTTTATTACGGACCGCAATAAAGAAAAACTTCTTTTACTTCAAATCGACTGTGGAGTGCCGCTGCTTGACACGAGATATAGATAGATAGATAGATATATATATATATATATATATATATATATATAATATTATACAGGTTGAGTATCCCATATCCAAATATTCCGAAATACGGAATATTCCGAAATCCGGACTTTTTTGAGTGAGATAGTGAAACCTTTGTTTTTTGATGGCTCAATGTGCACAAAGTTATTAAACATATTGTATTAAATGACCTTCAGGCTGTGTGTATAAGGTGTATATGAAACATAAATGAATTGTGTGAATGTAGACACACTTTGTTTAATGCACAAAGTTATAAAAAATATTGGCTAAAATTACCTTCAGGCTGTGTGTATAAGGTGTATATGTAACATAAATGCATTCTGTGCTTAGATTTAGGTCCCATCACCATGATATCTCATTATGGTATGCAATTATTCCAAAATACGGAAAAATCCCATATCCAAAATACCTCTGGCCCAAGCATTTTGGATAAGGGATACTCAACCTGTGTGTGTGTATATATATATATATATATATATATATATATATATATATATAATATAATATGTGTATAGTCTGTGTTGCTGTTCTAGCTACATTCGGGCTCATCGTACATTTTGTTTGTTCTCATTTTGGGGAAATTATGGACAAGCAAGCTGGACGCTGTGATTTTGCTGTTGTAACATGATCGTTTCACCTGAATCCACGTCTTGTGGTTCCTGGCTTATACAGAAGTTTTATGAATTAATGAAGTTTACAAATATGTCTAGGGGAAAGCATGATTGAAGGGGTCTGATTCATACTGTGGTTATATTTTGCTTTACTAGAATGCAAAACCCAGTGTGTTTTTATAGTACAGTATGATTATAATACGCAGGAATTATACATGTTTTGGCAAGTCCAATAATTAGTATGTGTTCAATACACTGTGTATTCAGTTTGTATAGGTTGCAAAAACGGTTCCTCAAATTTCTGGCTGTGTAGACAGGGTGTAGTGCTTTTTCTGTTTTAAGCTCCCATTGCTTGGTGTGTTTGGAATTACAGTGCACTCGCATGTGGCTCATTTCATTCTAGTTTAGGATTTAGGTTAAAGAATGTGGTTGCAGTTATTGTGTGCTAATTTATGTAGAGTTTAATACTTGGACAGTTTGAGCTCTGCTTTATTGTCTTCAATTAGCTTTAGGGCTCATTCACACAGTCTTATTTATTCATTCACACATTTATCATGGATACATTTGCGGAGAAATGTGGCAGCCACAAGGATAACTGATCCCTATGGCAATCTGTCTATCCATTGCTGAAACTCCTACTACAATGCTACATGAGCTTGCTCAGCTGACCAGCTGAAGATACCTTAGCACAGGCCTGGCCGACCTGTGGCTCTCCAGCTGTTGTGAAACTACAAGTCCCAGCATGCCCTGCCACAGTTTTAGCATTCCCTAATAACAAAACTGTGGCAGGGCATGCTGGGACTTGTAGTTTCACAACAGCTGGAGAGCCACAGGTTGGCCAGGCCTGCCTTAGCAGGTCTTCAAGCTGAGGACTCGTTCACAACTTTCTTTCTTGTGGGATATTTTCCACATTTCACTTTATCGTGGCCTGTGGAGCAAAGGACAGATGGTCTGAATTTGATCCTGGTCCCGGTGGCAGAGCAGACGGTATCCGTGATCCCTGCGGTAGAAGGAGATTCATCGACGGGAGAAAGCGGGTCCGATGCTGGATAGACCGGAGGACTGAGTGCACCGTTTTAAACCAAGATGTATGTGAGCATATGTTCTAAATAAATGGAATTGTGAACCTGTGTATTTATACCTGCGCCCTCCATTCTTCTTTTAATATATATATATATATATATAAAATCTGTTAAAGTATTGTTTTTTTTTCCATTTGTCAGAGAAAAAGATGGTTATAATAAATTTTTTATGCAACACAGTGCGTTTTACAGTTCTCTTCAAATAAGATGGTGCCATATGTGTTACAAATGCATGCCTCTGGCTGAATACTAAAAGTAGTGTAATATAGTAAGGTCTGTGGAGGTTACAAGAGAAGTTGGAGGTCACAAATCAATGCTGTACTATTATGTTTGGAATGAGACTGTTTGTTTGAAGATTGCGTGTTTAGTTTCCTATCATGTTTCAGTGTAGTGTTATTCGAATTAGTAAATGGAGTATTATTAGGTTTGTTCAGTTTATTTAACAATTATTGCTGTAACTTTTTTCCAGGAAAAAAAAATTGTGCATGCAGTGTGATAGGTATCAGTCTGTTTGCACCTTAGATTACACGGTTTTATGCTTCCTCCTATTTGTTTTGGTGAATTTTTTATGACTCTGATTTTATATAGATTTTTTAAGGTATGTTTTAGTCTGTATTGCACTAACGTTTAGGACTTTAGATCAGAATCAGTCTTGTGGCCAGTCATCTGGATAATTGAGTCCTTTCAGTTTCCCAGGTTTGCTGGCATTGCCTGACTTCTAATAACAGCAGTGCTAGATAAATATAGATCAGACTTGAGATATTTTAGAAGTGACACCAAAGGATTGTTTCAGTGACAGATCATCCAGATGTCTATGTCCATCAGGAATATGCCTGCTCTGTTTTTAAAGTACTTTCCTGTCCACACTCTGTTATGATTTTGATATTATGTGAAGTATCGGAGTACAATGTGATGTTGGCTATATATGCTTAATTTTGCTGCAGATTTTGTGCAAATGGCTGATATTGCAGTGTGTATGACCCTTAAATTATGGTGATGCCCAATAATGATCCTGTTGCAATTAGTAAGAAAATTATTGTGCATCTTCGAAAGTGTGATATACAGTTGGCCCCTACCTGCCTATGTACATTATGCTGTAATCACTGAATGTCAACAACATGAATCAGTGATGCCGGAAGTGAGGGATTGATTGTCCAGTATGAATTTGTTCTTGTTTCAGTGGTCTATTTATAAAAGGGGTCTATTTATCAAAGGCTTATATGCTTTGAAAAAGTTTTTTTTTTTTTTGCAGCATTTACCCTATTTATTTATTTGTCTCCCCCTATTTATTAAAGTCCTCCTCCTGGAGATGCTTATCCCTGGCGATAGCCATCTTTAGTCTCATGGTGCTATCCTGTGATTGCTAAATGCCATCTCAGGATGTCATTAGCTGGAGTTGATCACATGGAACTCAACACAGCTGTGGAGTTAGGCTGATGAGCAAGAAAAGTAAGTAGTGAAAACATGGAGAGAGGAGGACCCTGCTCATAAGAGCTTACAATCTATGTGGGAACGGGAATGACCTAAGGAGTGTGCTGATGGCAGCAAGTGATGGTGGATGATGTGGCGGAGGCAGGAGGGTGAGGTAGGATACGAAGTGACATGGCTAGGTGGAGGACTGATTTTAAGAGCAGGTGGGTTTTCAGCACCCATTTTAATCTATACAGGCTGGGGGATAGTTGATCAAATGAGGCAAATCATTATAGTTGAGGGGGTAACACGGGAGAAGTCTTTGATTTTTGAGTGAGATGTAACCAGAGTAGATGAAAAGCGACTGTCATTGGTTGGCCAGAGAAGGCAGAAAGTAGTATGTATGGAGATGAGGTTGAATGTGTAGGGAGCAGTGGAGTTGATTAGGGCCTTGTACATGAGTGAGGAGTTTGTAGAGGATACCGTAAATGAAAGGGAGCCAGTGAAGGGCTTGGCAGAGCCAGGTGGGGGAGCGGCTGCGGGAGGGGAAATTAAGGGGTCTATTGACTAAGCCTCGGATGGAGATAAAGTGGGCAGAGTGAAAGTACCAGCCAATCAGCTCCTAACTTTCATTTTTCAAACCAGCCTGTGACATGAGTTAGGAGCTAATTGGCTGGTACTGTATCTCCGTCCACTTTTTGTCTCCATCCGAGGATTAGTAAATAGACCCCTAAGTCTATCTGTACTGTTGAGTACAGATTGAAGAGGAGTGAGATGGGAGCTGGGGAGGCCAGTGAGTTGGTTACAGTGGTCGAGATGAAAAGTGATTTGAGAGTGGTTAATAGTTTTGGAGGCACCTGGGACAGGAAGGGTCTGATGCGAGTGATATTGCAGAGCTGGACACATTAGTATTGGGCAATAGAGTACATAAATATCAGAATAGTGGACAAAAGGCTAAAGGAAAAAAAGCCTATTAGATGCTTATATTAACTTAAGCAGTGGTTCTCCACCTTCAAGTATCACCAGTGGGTCATGTTTTAAGGATTACAGTATGTGGAAGTAGGTGGAATAATTACTGACCCGGCAAAACAGATTACTCACCTATGCATGGTTAAAGACATCCACAATACATTACTTTTTGGTAATTGGAATGTGGAGCTGAGAGCCATGGTTCTAGTAAGCATACCATGCAAAGGGAGATAGTTGGTGGAAGCAGAATTTTCATATGGTGTTGTGTGTTGGGAATATGCACGTAATCTACCAGATTGGACAGCATTAAAATGTCGGAATGGTGAAGGTTTAAATTGCAGGTACCTTGCTTAAATTTTTCTTGATTTGTGGTGGAGCGTTTAATTGAGGGGGTGATTTATCAAAACATTTAAAGAATGGTGAAGTTGTCTGTAGTAACCAATGTCTGACTTTCATTTGAAAAGTACTTCTATAAAATGATAGGTAGAATATGATTAGTTGTTGTGGGCAACCTTTGTCACCTGTTCACTTTAGAATGTCTGATACATCTCCCCCTGAGGCTTCAACTTTTTTTTAAGCTGTGAAAACTTATGTAGACAAGGATGTCACTTTTTGATCAGTTTAGTAGAAGTCACACCATTGAGTTATTAGTTGTTTTGATTCACAAATGTTTTATTGCTAATTAGGATATTGGAAAAATGTAAATATATATATAAATATATTTTTGATACTACATCTTTGAAAGAATGATGTTTTAAAGTATAATTTTATCCAAATATTTTTCAGCGTGGCCCCTTGTGATCTGTGTGAAATGCTAAGGTTCATAGAACCTTGAAATCTGCTGAAATGTTTTTATCATATCTAAAGTGAACGTGCCTTGGGCATGTGTGAACCCCTTTATCATAGGTACAGGGCCGGTGCAAGGTTTCTCGGCACCCTAGGTAAAACTTAATCGTGCTGCCCCCAATCACCACCAATACCCACTTCCCATCCCTTCAGATGAAAGTGTGACCTGTATTAATTCTTTCAGAGACATATTTAATTTTGTGATAGGCAGACTCAGTGGTGACATTCCCCCTCCCCATTCCCCCATGAGCCAGCGCCCTAGGCAGCTGCTTAATGGTAGAGCTGGCCATACATAGGTATTTGTACTTTTGGGCAATGTGATATTTAGTTGCAACTTTGGGTATGGATCATTGCACTTGCCACTAAAAGCACCCTCTATAACAACGACTAGCGAGCTGGACCATAACACTGTCTACGATGCCATACAGTTTTTCTATTTTAATGTAATTCCAAACAACAAAATAAATTAGAGCGCGCCATGAAAGACATTCTTTGATGCATTTGGTAGTGAGAATGCGGAAGGAGAGCCTGCTATCGGGAAGCGATGCAGATTAAGCGATGTAGTATTGGGGAATATCTTGGGTTAGGCTGAGGAATAGCCCATACCCAGCTAAGGGTGTATATTGCTGCAGGAAAAGCAGAGGGGAGTCATGGCCCAGACAGCACAGGGTTAAGAAACACTCGCAAGATAAGGGATGTCCAAAGAGGAGGAGAAGCAGGAGGCCATTACTTGAGAGAACAAAACTGCTTCGTCCGGGATGGCAGTTTCTCTTTCTAAAGAATCTTTCCCACTCTACCTCCCAACTAACAACAAATTCCCTTTACTTTTTTTTTTGCCATTTGGCCCCCCCAGAAATGCAATTGCAGATGAAACATAACCAAAATACGTGGTTAACAATGTGATGGGAGGTTGATAGGCCTCCGGGGCTGTGTAGTGATTGGGCACACTTACTGGAAGGGCCTGCTTCATGCCAGGCAGAAGACACCTATTTTGGCATATGACACCTGTGCCGGTGTGGGCAGCAGAGCTGCTAGTAGTGTAACGGCTCCATTTATGGATAGTGAAGGATCCTCCCAAACGGAACATAACGGGGGCTAATCTTGGACCGGCACCCACTAGTCAGGAAAGAGTGACTGAGGTCTGACTTCCCGATCAGTAGGATTGGAAGACCCAGTCCACTGAAACGGGTCGGCACATCAGTGCCTGTCCGTGGATGGGGTGGGTAGGAGTACCCACCCCAATTACCACAATTAAGTAGTATGTTTGCAGTTGCTTTTCCTGGGCCACCAACTTTATGGAAGTAATAAATAAAATTTGGACTTTCTTCCCGCCAGCTATAGTGTGTGGTGTTTTTATTAATTTGGGTGCAGAAGGGATTATATTCAGAGGTGGTTGCATCAAATTATAATGAAGACGTAGGCAAAAGTGAAGCCCTAATACTTAATTGGCTTAGTAAGCTAATGCATTCTGGCTTCCATCCTGCAATCTCAGCATTTGCTGTCCGTGAGATGTTTAAAGGGGATGCGGTCAAGATCCCGCCGGACGGAATCCCGGCGGTAGAAATACCGACGCCAGAATCAAGACCGGCACAATCCCGACATATCCTCCCTCTGTGGGTGTCCACGACACCCATAGAGGGAGAATAAATTTGTGTGCCGAGCGTAGCGCGGCACCGTGCCCGCAGCGTGACGAGCGCAGCGAGCCTGCAAGGGGCTGCGTTTCGCTCGCCACCCCTGTCTGGATTGTGTGGTCGGGATTCCGGCGTCTGTATTTTGACCGCCGGGATCTCGTTCAGCGGGATTTAGTACTGATCCCGTTTAAAGTGGCTAGGCAACATTCAATCATGGTGAAAAATAGTCAACCTGATTTGTGAAATGTAAGTCCATAAAAGTAAACAGGTGTACAGTGGGAATGGTTTTTATTTTTATTTCTAAACAATATTTAGTGAGCAGTGATTCTTAACCAAGCACTAGTGAACCATTAGACAGTGAACATTGTAATATATAGATATAACCAATGGCAATGTTTGTACAGCTTTGTTAATGTCAAATTCCCCTCATTTTGATCATTCCCTGTAGCAAAGAGCAGAGAATTGATGGTGTTATATAACTCCTAGTTTGTGTTATCTGGTAGAAAAATAACTTGAGCTGGTTGTTTAGCCCTAAACGTAAACTGATACCTGAGGCACTTCTGTGGGAATTTATGAGGCAACAGTATTTGAACAGTGAGATCTGAATGTGGTGAAATTGTACCAGGGATTATGACTGGGATCAAATACCCTTCTCATAGACTTGCACTTTCTGTCATCACCTGCTAGTAGTTGACCGTTCAGAGCCATGAGTTGTAAAATAATTCATTATTTTAGTAAATAACCCATGAAAGAGCCATTGATCTGTTCCATACTAATTGGAAGGGAAAGCAGTCTGAAATAGAACTTGCTCTTAAATTATAATATAGGAGATTGTAGTGTGTATGTCATCTAAAACTGAATTGTGGTTTAAGGTCATTGAGCTCTTCACAATTGATCCCTTTTGTATAGCTCTGTTCTCCTTTTATTCAAATGTTATGACCTGTGTACTGCTTGATCGTGTTGGTCCAGTTTTGTTACCTAAAGGGCCCTACACACTGGCCGCCGAGGTGCCAGACGGCCGATACGGCCGACCCGTCGGCAGGGGAAAGGGGGAGTGAAGTTTATTCACTCCTCCCGTCACCTGACCCCATTGCCCTGCATGCTAATATGGACGATATTGTCCATATTGGCTTGCAGGCATAAACGAGCTGGCATCAACGATGAACGAGTGTTGCTTGGATTAACCCCACCGCCTATTTAATAAATTGTGGCCATAGTTATAATTTTTTTGTAACTCAAAAAGTATTGAGTCGTAGTTTAAAGCCCCGTACACACTGGGTGACGCACTAGATGGTAGCCAGCCCTGGTCCTCAAGAGCTACCAACAGTTCACGTTTTCCAGCTCACCTGGCAGGTGCACATGTGTAGTTATTACTAACTGTCACATTTTAAAAGATCCACAGGTGGACTCTGTGAGGAGACCCGTAAAACGTGCACTGTTGGTAGCTCTCGAGGATCAGAGATGGCTACCCCTGCACTAGATGATATGAACGATAACTATCAATTTTTTATTTTATTTTTTTAAAGATCTATTGTTCATATCGTCTAGTGCAGTGGTTGTCAAACTCGGTCGTCAGGACCCCACACGGTTCACTTTTTCCAGGTCACCCAGCAGCTGCACTGTGTATCACCAACTGTCACATTTTAAAAATCTATAGGTGACCTGCAAACCATGGACCATGTGGGGTCCTGAGGACCGAGTTTGAGAACCTGTGGTCTAGTGTGTATGCCTGAACGATGCGCACACCCGCGGTCGTTCTCATTTAGGCATTATCTGCCGAACATGCAACTCAACTTTAACTATATCATTGAGCTGCATGTTCAGGGAGTGTGGGGGATGACGTCACTGAATTATATCGTGCGATATAGCGCTGATTGCAAACTAGGGTAGGTCGCCCAGTGTGTACCCGGCTTAAATTTGATTAATCCTTCATCACCACCCTTACGTGATAAGGAACTCCACAGCTTTCCCACCCTTACAGTAAAGAATAATTTGCTAGGATATGTTGATAGTGTTTTCTTTCATTTGCAACTGGCAACCCACTAACCAAGTGGTTCTCAAAGTGTGTGCCGTGTCACCCTGGTGTGCTGCAGCCCAATTACAGGAGTGTGGCAGCCAGGAAGACCAATTTCTGACTCACCGCAATAGTTTACGGGCGTACACCTGTCTGCCTGCTTAGCGGCTGTGGAGGGAGAACATCATGCGTCTCGATCACTCAAGGAATTTGCATGCATAACTTGGTGATTGGTGCCTGCATGTGGAGGAGCGGTTAGGGTGGAGCAGAAGCTGCAATTGAAAACGGAGAGCGGAAGCCGGCTCCAACAATGATGGATTGTCCTGCCTTCCCACTCCCCAATCTTATCCAAATGCAACTGCAGAACAATGAAAAAATGTAGAATGAGCAGAGGACGGTGGAGTGGAAGCGCCCCACCCAGGATCCATAACTGTGGTGACCCTCGTGTTCATTTTCATAGGGGGCGCAGCTCCTCCTCTACATATGCTGTGCTCCCTGTCATGAACTGCTTCTGCAGTGAGTGTTACAGGCCCAGTGTGTCACCATGTACTACCCCAAAAATTCAGTGTGTGTCTCACCATGTCACCCCCGCCCAAACTCCTGTATGTTTGTCAACTCCCCCTCCCTCCAGTGTCACCATGTTTCCCTCCCCAAGACCCAGTGTGTCTGTCTCTGTCACTGTCGTCTCCTCCTTTTCTTTTTTTTTTCTTTGCTTGTTACTCCTTTTATATCTGTCCCCTAACCTTTTAACATTTACTCACTACCCACTTTTCCCCTGTGCCCTTAAGAAACCACTATTTCTCTTTCCATGCACTTTTTTCTCCCACCCATTTTCTTCCACTTCCACCCTCTATATTACTTACCTTCCTCCCCATCTTCTGCTAAAGGCGATGAAGTCCTGCTGGCAAGGGGTCAGAAGCGACACGGAGAAACTGGAGGATTACTGGTAAGTACAAGTAAACATAATGTTATGAATTGTTGTCATGCGCTAATAGCCTAATGCAAAAGTTTTCACAGAAATCGCCTGTAGAAGGTAAAATAGCGCTACAGATCGCAGTCCCCATTATTAATGGGGACTACGGTCTGACCCCTATGGAACAAACTCCAAAAAGCATAGCTTTCCAGGGTGTAGTGCCGCGAAAAAAGTCTGAGGTACAGTACTAAGGGTGCCACAAAGCAAGAAAGTTTCGGAACCACTGCACTATCCCCTTGATTCTTGCAATGCTGATGTCATTTTGCCATAACTTTGTATAGGCTTCAATTCGTGGGATCCGAATGTAAAAAAAAAAAAAATAGAAATTTCTACCCATTCCATTTCAATACAGGTTAATGAGATTGTCTGCCTATAAATCATCCTGTGTTCTCTGTCCTTAGAAGGAGCGTCCTAAAACTTTAGATGTGGTCTAAATAGTAATATTAAATTACTAATATTGGGTGCAATTATCCCTTTTTTAATATCCCATTTTATTAGCCATTGTTTCTATCCAGGAAATTGAAATGCCAGAGTTTAATCTGAAATTCAAGCTATCTACCTGTTCTCACGAAGAGGTGACTTTAGGGATGTGACTGCTAAATATATTTTATTGTGAGTTTATAGATGTGAGAATAATGGGAACTTTAAAAGTCAGAACAAATGCGGTTATAAATCCCACCCTTCCTATCCATCTTACTGCCCGTATGTTACAACCCATTCTGTTTTTCTCCTCATGTCCTGGCTGGGGCATGATGTGGCAACTCTGTGGAGTACTTTAAATGCTCTGCATATTTTGTGTGTCATGAAAATATCGTTTGAGGCTGAACTGACCGTTTAGCACAGGTTGTATACCAAAGGTTACATAGTCTTACTTTAAAGAACGAAAAATAAAGTTGTCACAATGTGAAATAAGACGATAGGACTGGTAGTTTCATTATTAACTGCATACATCTTGGGCAGTTGGTGTTACGATATATATATATATATATATATATGATATGCATGTTTTGCTTTCAGTATCAGACCTTCAGTGTTATCGCTGATATGGAAAGCTGCATGGCTCTCTGTAGTTTTTCCTTTGTGTTTAAAGTGGCACTCCTAGTTGTCTCCAGATACTGCATTGCTCTTGTGGGTGGTGGAATGGTTTAGAGTTATGCAACATACAATAACCCTGTCATTACTGACAAAGTACATCATGCAAACCTTCTCTGCTTCCATATATAGTGATCCAATCATTGTGTAACAACCCAATTAAAGTGTCATGCTGCATTTTCTAGCATTTAATCATTTATAAATCTTTCGTAAATTTTCACGTCATCAAATTAATTTTGTATGATATAATACAGCAATTATCTTGTTGAATATCTGGATTATATGCCTTGCTACATCCATGTAGGTCAAAACACCTATATCTGTTGTACTGGCAATATTTTCATCCCAGATATTGTAATTTCCATATAAGCATAAAGAGAATTACCTTATTGCTGTTGGATGTGATTCTCTGTGACTGGCTGCTCTTATTTGCAGGGGTGGATTTAGGAGTGATGGCGCCCCTAGGCACAACAGGAATGGCTGTTAACCCTCTGCCTAATTTTATCATTTTTATTGATTATAAGCCCTCATTTGATGATGGCCAAATAAAATAAGCAAAAAGCCACACTTTTTTTTTTTTTTTAAATAATGTATACATATTTACTAAGTAAGACCGCTTACAGGATCATTATGTATATGTTCTACCCGTTTGCACTCCATTTAAGATGGCATATGATACAGTACAGTGGACATATTTAGCAGTTACTGGTACTTTTTGTCTGACAGTACCAACACAAGCTTTCAAGTGCCTCCCCTAGCACATGCCTCACGTGCCTACTGGGAAATTGGCCACTGCTTATTCATGTACAGCACAGGTATGTGGAAAGTGTTCTGTGGTGGCTGATTTTAGACCCTTTTTTTGTTAAGACAAAGTGGAGTGAGAACACTCACTATTAGGAGCGCATGTTATATTGCAACAGTCAAGGACTTGTGTAAGAATAATGTATTCAAATACATTCACAATGTTAAAAGCCTTCCTTAAAAATACAAAGTGGGGAATTAATTGTTTAATCGTGCCCGATTTCCCGTCTAAAGTGAAGGGAGATATTCATCTGTCCCCATTTATCGCGCCCATTAGAGACCGGTTTAGGCGTGCAAAGCACCTACACCTGACTAAACTAAAGGGTGCATGCAGGTTTTTTACGCACACTTCAGCTCATACCCACCTCTGCGGGTAGTGAGCTGAAATGAACTTCTCGCGCCTGTCGGCAGCAACATTTGAATAGCTGCCCGCCGCGCCATTTTCCCAGAGATCTGCACATTGGTCTAAGCCACTAGTACGCAGACTCTAATGCGCTTCCGGATAGAAAGGAAGGGGCTCAGATGGAGGAGGATAACAGAGGGTCTTCTCTCTTAAAATGCCCTTGAGTCTGCGCCATGCTCAACCCAGTGTCATAGATTCCCTTTTATCATGTTGCATCCCATTTTCATTGCATCATCGGTGACCTCTGATTACCTCATTATGCAGACTGCTGAAATCCTCATTTTAAACTTGTCTGGTTAGGATTCATTGCAGGCTCATGGTAATATTACTCACTCGCCAATGTGCGTATTAAAGTGCAAAGTGCATTACTCGCTTGATGCTGGCACTGGTATTAGTACTGCTGGGTTGCCTCTACTTCCAGTAATTAAAGAGCCAATTAGATCTCACTCACCAACCAGCTTTGCAAATGACTGCAGTGGTTGTGGTTTTAATGTGCCCATGCCCTTCAGGAGACGCAGTCTACTCACCTTCTTTTGTGTTGCAGCTTTGAAATGCTCAGTCCTGCAGTACGTGTGCCCCTGGTTAAATGCTTGTCCACTAGGTAATAATAATAATAATAATAATTTTATTTATATAGTGCTCTTTCTCCAACAGGACTCAAGGCGCTTTACAGACATCAAAAACAATACACATGATACAGAGGATTTGAGTAATACAACAATAGACAAGCAACACAGACATAAAAGAAAACCTTAAGCCCACAGAAAGCATAACGCAGGATTGGTGCAGGTATTTTGGGTAATAACTTCCAAGGGTTGTGTATTCCACCCTCACAGGTACCAAGTGCAGCAGCCATCTTAGGCGCTCCGCGTAGGATTATTCAGGGTGGAATAGTCTACCCCTAGAAGAGATGACACAAAATGGGGGTGATTTCAGAGTCCTACAGTTTAGAGTAGGGTTCCAAAATAAACCACAAGGTCCATGTATTTTTCATCCCATCCACAAGTGTACCATATGGGGCAGCCATGTTGGGCGCACTTTAAAGGTTACACTGTGGGAGGTGATCCATACAAGGGCCAAGTTCATATATGGGAAAACTGATGCTTATGTAGTAGTATGATGTACCCTGCATGTAGGGCACAATGGAAAGGTGTGCAATCAGAGGAGGTAAACATTACAGGAAAACACATGGTGGGGTGGAAGCGAGCAATGAAGAGGGAAAAAAAAAACACACACAATAGCAGGTAACTAGTGGCAGAAGTAGGAGTGGGATAACATTTTGATCAGATCTTAGTACGGGTGGGAAGGAGAATGTGGGGGGCAAACTCAGACGCAATGGGGATGTCCCTGCTGATCCTGGTCCTCTTCCCCCACAGTTCCCTGTTCATCTTGATGGTTAGGCCCAGGGGCAGACTTGATGTTCTCAGCCAGAGAGGTGATAAGCCTGGTCTTGGTGTTCTCATGTTTGAGGCGAGGAGAGGCCACATAAAGTTCCAGAGTATTTAGGTTGTAATGCAGTCGTTTGTTATCTTATTAGTTTGTTTGCCTTCTGTTTTCCTTCGGTTTAACACAGGTATAACACTGCTATTGATATTAGCTGCCACTTAATAACTAGCCACTTCATATACTAGGCACTGCAGCGTCCTAATAGGCCTGGCGTCCTATTAGTACCTAGTACTAATACACTTCCAGCAGACAAGCATTTTGGAATGTGGGTTCTTGTGCTTTTACAGTATATTTAAGTGGATCTTGTTCACTTGTCGTAAAACTTCAAGTACTATAAGCTGCACTTTATTTTGTTCAATAATTTAGCTCTAGAGAGCTAAGCAGCCTTCTCCTCTTAGACTGGCAGGTTACACTTTTACAGTACTGTATATAGTTCTATATTTGAAAACGTATCCGGTAAAGTGTAATGGAACTTGTATTACATACAAAAATACACACATTAAGTGCAAAGCTACCACTGAACATGTATTTTCAGAGTGGGACAATCCTTAAATTGTTTTGTCACACCCTAGACAACACCTGAGATGATGTGAATCATAAGCAAATTATGGGTTTACTACAGATTGGCAGTATACCGTACATTTAATCACAATTGATATAAAACAATATATGGGAAAATGTGAAGAGATTTTATATTGAAGAGTCCAACAAATCCAATTTTTAAGTGAACTTGTTAAAACACGTACTAATAAATGTCGTAAACAGTATTTGCCCTTCCCTTTATGATGATTTAAGTGTATCAGAAATAATATATGAAGGGGAACTCTACACTCAAGAAAACCTGCACTAAAATATTGTCGCATTCATCCTATTCAGATGTTACTTTTTTCATTTCTACTTTATTGTTTTTATGTCCTTTTGCAGCAGCTGATTTTCTCTGTGTATATGGCTGCACATTTTTCTGTGTCATTGAGCATTTTAGGCAGGACAGCTGGCTGAACTGCTGCCCTTACAGGAATCCATAAAACATGACATGTTGGAGGTACCTGTCGACTACAATTGAGAATGCCCCATCTCCCCCCCCCCCCCCCTCCCTCTCCCCCCTCCATTTTTTTTCTAAAATACTGTATTTATTCACAGGCATCAGAGGTACAGACACTTCATAGTATGGTATGCAAGGCATGGCTGTTAGTCTGGATGCCCACTGGTATTAGTAAATGCCAATTACCTTGAAGAGGCAAACTGGGAATGATATTTAGTCCCAGAATTCTGTGTGTAAGGCAGAGTGGAACAAGAGGGGGTGCCGCAGGTCACGGGGCCGTGTCCTCGTGGTAGGGTTCACTACGATATGCCGGCGGTCGGGCTCCCGGCGACCAGCATACCTGCGCCGGGAGCCCGACCGCCGGCTTACCGACAGTGTGTCGAGCGCAAATGAGCCCCTTGCTACGCGCGCCACACTATTTTATTCTCCCTCCAGGGGGGTCGTGGACCCCCACGAAGGAGAATAAGTGTCGGTATGCTGGCTGTCGGGCTCCCGGCGCCGGCATGCTGGTCGCCGGGAGCCCGACCGCCGGCATACTGAAGACCACCCTCGTGGTATGGCCTGTGTCAGATTGCCGGCCAAGCAGAACTACAGGAGAGGCGGTCCTGCTTGGTCCAGTCATGTAGACATCCACACCGGCCCATGATTTCATTAGCCCTTCTGGTTGTGGACAGGGCATAATATGTGTGATCACTTTAGACCTGCTGCTGTAATTAGCATTTGTGGTTACAGGTGTGTGGAAGGTTATCAATAGATGACATTTCAATGACCACTCACATTTTCTTTCAGGGGACAAAAGTAGATGGAAGAAAAAGCATCTAAAAGATGCCGCCACTGCTCATGAGCACAGGGGGGTATGGAGGCGTTTGCAATCAGTTTCAACCCTGGGCCTCATTACGCTTTTTTTTTAAATAAATGAAGTGGTTAAGCATCCTAATGGTGGGCATACATTTTACAATTATCTGGGCGGTCTGCCTGAATTAAGCGGAACACCCAGATAATTGTACTGTGTATATGCAAAATATTAATTGATCGAATATGCCAGATGATCCAGCATGAATGTACTGCCCCGGCTGACCAACAGAGATTTCACAGCAGAGGAACGCAGGAAATGTCTCCTCCTCAGCGGAGGATCCAGATATCGTGTGGCCATACACTGTGAGACATCTGATGAGTGTCAGGCTATCATATAACATGTCTGTGTGACAGGCAAATTATCTGACCCTGTATGCCAAGCACAAGGGGCACAAAATCTCCTCATTCAATAGTAAAAGGAAAGTGAATCTTTACAGAGCAAACAACACTATTATACAATCCAAACAAAGTGAAAAGACAGGACTTACTGATTATTAAACTATTAGGAAAAATGTCCACCTATAGCCCTGCATTTAGAATTGCGCCTATTTGCCTGGGGCACTTCAGTATATTCGTGTGTGATATATATATTTGAAATATTGCATGAATTGTTTGAAGAGTTCATATAATTGCAGAGAAAGCTGAGATTACATGCTCCACCCTGTCAAAGTCCCATGCTTGCCTACGAACCTAGAAAACAAAATAAGTAAAGTCACAAAGTAAAAACATGCTAGTTAATATTGTACTAATTGGCATAGTTTCATTTGAACCCTTGATTTATAAATGAATTTTGTAGTGTAATGAGGAAAAGCCTTGTCTCATTGTAACTAGATTTAAAGAACCACTGAAGCATATTGCCTCTTATTTTTCAGTTAACCTCTAATGCAGTGTTTCCCAAACTCTTTCCTCACATTTTCCAGGTCACCTGGCCAGGTGCACTGTGTATCACCCACTGCTCTAATGTATGTCTGAAGCACCTGCCCCTCTCTGAGTGCTTGGCAGAGAAAGAGCCGTCAGAAGTTCTAGCAGGTGTACACATGGTTGTAAATAGCTATTCTCTTGTGTAACAGAAAGCACTGTTGATTCAGTCGTTTCTCCTAATTTGGTGGCGCTCACAAATATCCTCCTATATCAGGCTCGTTGTGGCATTGTCACAGCTGTAAATATACTCTGTAGCGGTGCATGATCTGTGAATGAAGGATGCATCTGTGTAGTAATGCAGATTTGTAGAGCAGTGCAGGTTTTTTTTCTAGTTTTAACGTGCATGTTACGCTTTGTTTGGCATAAATTATATATTTATGTCTGTACTTGTGTGATAACTGTTCATTTAGGGAATATTTTGATCAGTGGATGAAATAATTACGTTTGTAGCAGTATTTAGTATTTCTAGGTACTGAGAGCTTTAGCTTACAGTTTAATTTATTGGATTTGCTTTGCCATGATATTTATGTTTAATTATCCTAAATAGATTGATATCTACTATAATTCATTCAAATTGGCACACTGTAATATCTTTACTCCAATTGTTTGTTTCTTTCTACATTCTGTTAGCAAAGAATATGAAATGTGTGTAAGATACCTAACTTTATTGGGTAGGTTGTATTGTGCTTTCAGTTCTGTGATTTATTGCCTATGGCCTGCTAAGTGTACAGTAACGTCAAGGTTCGGAGAAAATCTTTTTTTTGGAAAAAGGTCAAAATAAACACACTGTTCTTTTCACCTAGCAATTTGTATTCTGTCCTCAGAAGTAAGGCTCGAGTTAGAATGTTTACATCCTATTACATTATCGCTTGCTGTTTCCTTTGGGTCAACAGTTAGGATACAGTAATTCAATTTTGGCTACCAGCATGCTCATTTAAGGCTTCTGAATCTCATTCGCCAATGCTTTTGTCTACATAACTCGGGAACAAATATATCTGGGCTGCAAAGAGGAAATTTTTTTTTCTTTCTAGAGATTTGTTTATCAGGGATATATATTCATCTTCTTGAAACAAATGCTGCATGCATGCTTACATAAATTACTATTTGCTTTGTAAATCCAGATTATTTCCATTTATTGCAAACACACCAATGAGCTGTATATTATTTAATTGCTCCTGTGAGCGGTATTCTTTGAAGTGCTGTCACTACTGTAGGTTGACTGACACTCTTAGACTCGTGTCTCCGAGTCCCTATATTTTCAAACTGTCCCTATTTTAAGCTGCCACAGAAAGTCTGATCATCTAACTTGCATTTTATAAATGAGATTCTAGTTATTTTTTGCCCAAATTGTATCATTTTAAGGGTTCTTACACACTTGCCGAGGGCCAAGACGGGCGACCTGGTGGCAGGGTTGGGGGCTGACGTGGGCAATGAAGAAAGAACCCCCATTGCTACGATCCCACTGGGGGGTAAGGAACCCCCAGAACCTGAACCCTCAGCTGCTATATTTTCCTCAAATGTGTCTGCAGCGTCACCACCACACAATGTGGGATCAGCCCCAGCACCATTGCCCTTTGTAGATGACATATCTGAAAGCTCAATGCAGGGCAACCCAGTACAATATCAGCAGCACAATACCTGACAAGAACCCCCTGTGCAGTGTAACAGCACAAACAGGGAATTCAAGAGGTATATGGTGACTAAAAATCACCGGGAAAAAAAAACTCACTGAGTATATCTTGTGAAATACCTATATTAAATGATAAACCTGACGCACCTAGACCCCTCCGGTTATAGAATATAAGGATAGTGAGTGAGATACACGAAATGGAGGTCACACAGCAGCTATATGCACACACACAGTCAGATTGTACAATGCAGAAATGATGACATGCAATAAAACTGCACTGGACTAGCAATACAAAGTAGTACTAAGTATAGCTATACACTCAATAGATATAACAATGCACAGTAAAGACTGGATGTATGTCACAGGGTACTTGTACTATATAACCCTGACTAAATGCACTCTTTCTTAACTAACACTGTCAGCAGACATGTAGACTACTTAAGTGTCCTGTAAAATGCACAGCGCTGACATGCAGACGACTTTACAGAGGAGGATTTGCCCAAACCGTCCCAGGATCAGCTCAGTTTGACCTAATGGCGTCCAAACGCTGACAGGGAGTGAGGGATAGAGAGAGAGATATGCAGCTCCAGTGCGGGAACATTTACTCTAAATGGCGCCCTGGGGCTGGGGGAGGGGCTACAGGTCAAAGCCTTATCCCTCTGCTAGACTTCACCACCGGGTACTGTGGGCTATATAATAAACGTTTTTTTACCAAAACCGACCTGTGCCTTTGCCCTGGTGATCTAGTGGGGTCCCTGCACTGCCACAGTGTCCACGGCCGCGCAGGATCGCGATTTCCAGCGGGTCCCGTCTGAGGGACCCACTTACCTCCTCCCTGAGTGCGGCCACGCGGTCCTGGAGAGCAGCGGTGGTGTGTGTGACTAACTTGAGAGAAACCGGAGCCTCCGCTGTAGGTACCCGGCAACCAGGGCGAGAGAGTGTACAGCGTCGCTGGGGGAGGTGATGGAGCTGCAGCAAGAGATGTCTGGCTGACATCTAACACTTACAGTGCCTCTGCTGCAGCCCTTGAGGTCTTCAATTTTCACTTTAAAAGCTCTTCTCAGGCTGCTGGAGCAGCCACCCTGTTGTATGCCTGCACTGCATGGCACCAACTACAAAACGGAGCTCCTGTGCACGGAGGCGGGGTTATAGAGGAGGCGGCGATATGCATTCTGGGAAGAAGGTCAAAGCTTTTAGACTGTTGGTGCTTCGGATCAAGAGCCTACTCTACACCCCAATGTCATTCCCTTTGGAGCCCAGTGTACCTCGCAGAAAGAGATTTAACAATGGTAAGTTCTTACATAAATCTTGTTATCTTTCAGTGTAATTGGCCATTGTGTAGGGCCCATTAGTACTAGTATTAATTGTCTTTTACAGATGTACACAGTGAAACAGATACTTTCCCAGCAGCGTTTCTAAAGCCTCTTTCAGACATACTGCTAAATCCTGGGTTTATGCACATGAATGCACATCAACCTGGGATTTCTGCATGTGTGAAAGGACACAACCTGGGACTAAGTCCCGGGTCCCCGACTCTGCTCCTGACCTGGGTAACTAAACCGAGACCTGGGAATTAGCCGGCTGCTAGACCTGGTAAATTCCCTTGTGACATGTCTGAAAGTGGCTTTATAATACTGAGGGGGAATCTCTAGCATTTTCATTCAGTAAATAAATATATATATTATTTTTTTTGTGGAATATAGGGGCACCACCAACTTGAACATATTGGGGGAGCAACACTGTGTCCTGTCTCCTATGCTGTATATATTCTGGGCACTAAGACACAGAGTCTGCAGGAAGGTTCGACCTCCATCCTGATGTGCTACTGCACCTATCTTTACTGTGCAAGACTGTCACAATACTGCACACAAGTGCAATTCTTAGCGCAGGCATTCCCAACCTCCGTCCTCAAGGCACACTAACAGTCTGGGTTTTAGTGGTATCCATGCTTGAGCACAGGTTACTTGATTAGTAAAATACCCAGAGTTATTTTGATTAAACAATCTGTGCTGATGCCTGGATATCACTGAAAACCTGCACTGTTAGTGTGCCTTGAGGACTGAGGTTGGGAATGCTGGATTTAGCTCCTTTGATACCTGCTATTACCTGCTGTTTGATGCCACTGCTGTTAAGCCCTGCATTAACCCAACACCTGCTTATTTACCAATAAACCCAGCATCCTGTTTAAGGACTCTGTGTTGCCCAACAGTCACTTTCACATCAGCTGTGCTCCTATTGTAACCATCATCCCAATAGGCTATATACTGTATCAACAAAACTGTAGCTTATTAGCAGTAGTAGTAGTTATTGTTGTTGTTGTTTCCTGCAGTTATGACCGGGGTACTTATTACATTTGTGGAGCACTCTAGTAGGGTGACCATATTATCCCTTTTACCTGGGACGCTCATTGATTACACAGGTTCTGTGGCTGGCTGACTGCAAGCCTACTTTTCAGCTGGTTTTAATCAGCCACAGAACCTGTGCAATCCATGAGCGTCCCAGGTAAAAGGGATAATATGGTTACCCTAACCTAGCATGGGTCTGCCAGGGACTTCCTTAGTCTGTGCTCATGTAAATTAAGTACCTTAAACTATCTGCCCACAGTCAATCAGGACACATTGGCATACTCCTTTTAATGCTTGACTAAATAAATTGCCGATATTAGAGTACTATGGGGGTTATACAGCACGGATTGCTGGTTCTGCTAAACTGCAGAATCTGCAATCCCTTCCGTAGCATGCCCAGTGCAGGGCAAGACCGTTCAGCATGCTAACTCCCACCCCGTGGCTGCAACCGCAATTGGATTACTGTTGCAGCAATTGTGGACGACCCGCTGCAGCTAAGCTGCGTATGCAGGGGGTCCGGAGCCATTTTTCCCATTGGAGTAGCCCACTGGCAGTCACTCAAAGCACAGTCACATCACTCTGGAATGCGATTGCACTTTGTATGCACGCACAGCGGCTGCGACGCATGAGCAGAATAGCAAAAAATGCTTGATTGCTATTTATGACCTTCATTTTTTTCCCCACCAGACAGACCCAAAGTATCTTGGCAGTTTTGTTGTTGCAGGCCAGCTAAAATGTTACTTCATTCATATTTATATCAAGGAAGGCTTGTCCTGGCTGCCGGAATAACACCTTAATGGTAATTGTTATCAGTGTCCAGTGTTGGAATGTGTTGCATGGTAACAAGATATGAAACAAGCCATAAAACATTCCACTCTCCCAGCAAGGGACAGTGCTTTAATAAACGTTCTAGACTAAGCCACACTAACCCCAAAGAAAGCTCAGTAGTAATTTCAGGTTAATACACATTTCCTGTGAATTGGAAGCAGTGGAAACAAGTTGGGGAACAATTCAATGTACAATGAGCAAAGCATTTAAGCACTTTTACAGGTCACTCTCTTCTCATCCTATAATTATATAGCTTCTAATGAAGCTTGGCAAATGAGCATACGTTTTTTCGCCAGCTAAGATCGTTCTTCAGCTTTTAAGCTGGCGTGTTTACATATTTAGCCCTAAGGCATGAAATTGCAGGCACTTATGTGTTGGGCTTCATCTTAACTGCACAGCAAGGTGTGTGTAAATATGCAAATAGACATTGGGAGAAACCCATTAGTGGGGCCCCTCCTTGCCTCCAGACGCTTGATGGGTAACTTGCAACTTAATCCTAAAAGCTAAGTTTTCACAACACAGCTGAGGCACCTGACAAAACACTTGTGTTTCTACCAGTAGAGAAGGCTTGGTCTGTGAGTGGTTTTGATTTTTTCCTTTCCTTTCCATTTTTTTTATTTTTTTATTTGAGGACAAGCTTGAGGACAAGCTTAAACCCTACCCTAGATTTCCGGGTATGGCTTTGGTTTATAGAAGTGTTTTAACGTGGATTTGCTTCATAATGTAGTGAGGCTTTAAATGTAGTGAGGCTCTAATCCTCTGTAAATAGGAGACCTCCTTCTGTATCTCTTTAATTGTGCTCTAATAAAGGAATGCTGTGGCTTCTCTACTCACCCCAAGCAGTGAGACATGTAACAAGGAAGTGACCTCACTCACGCCAATCTGAGGAGACCACATCTACCAATAGATTTGGTAGCGAAAGAATAAAATGGATTAGCATGTCGGCTCTGTATCTGACTAGTATTGTGTATGCAATGGCACATATCCAGGGGCATGAACTACCTGATTACGCCACGGAAGTGCTGCTGTATGTATGAAGCTAGCTAGGCCTCCAGGTGGCCTTCTTACCCATTTGTTTACATGATATTTTTGTGACCAATGCTAATAAACTGTTTCAACATAAGAACGGTGGCTTCCTTTGATCGTGGGGAGTGTGGTCACTTCCTTATTCCGTTTCACAGGGTTACACCTTGGCATACTGTAGGTACACTGTTTGTGCCGTGTCTGTGGTTGATATTCTGGTTATGATAAAGATTATGATAAAAACGAATTACAGGTTTGAGTATTATTCTCGCTGGTGTTTTACATTATAAGGTTCTCTAAATTCCACTAGACAAATACAAAAGGTAAACTAAGGATGTGATACAGAAAAAAACAAGGGGGAGGGACAAGCGCCTAATAGTGCAGTATCTTCACACCGAATTAGGTTGTGTATAGTGTCTTATCTATAGGTAATATGCGTACCAGAAGTATGATCTATAGTGGGCACATCAAATGTTTTTAGTATTTTTCACCGCAATTGGTCCCCAGATTGGACGTCAATGTGGATGTTCTCTCAATCATCAGTTTGCAAATGCACCGGTCTGTAAATAATCAGAGCGAGAGGCACCTCTCATAGTGCAGAAATCACTTAGTAAATATATTGGAATTCATAGAAGACGATAGGTATTAAGCGTACCAGAATATGAACACCAAACAGCTTTTAAATATGAACTTTTTGTCAAGAGCGGCTTTCCTTCGTATGTTTAGAGAGTGGCGGACTTCATGTATTGCCGTGTGTAGATAAATATATCACAGGCTAAAAAATATGTAGGTTTTAATTCATAAAAAGGAAACATAAAAAAATATATATTCTCAAAGAAAGAGTTCATAAAGCTTATCTGGATAGTCCAGGATTTTTTCCGTGGTCCGGGGTATATCCACCGTGTAAGTCTGAGTCAAGGGGGTTCAGAACAGGTCCTCAACGCGTTTCACCTATAAAAGGCTTCCTCAGGAGTGTCTATCAAGGATGTGATACAGTTTAATGTATGCTATATATCTGTAATTGGATATATTTTTTATACTGTTCCTGCTGGGTTTCAGTCAACATGTTGACACTCAAAATGTCATAACAGAATGTCAACAAGTTCTAAATGTCAACATTCAGGATGTCCATGTCGACCTGCTCAAAATGTTGGCATAGGGAATGTTGACAGTAACAATGTCGCCACATGCAGTTAGGTCTAGTTTAAAGCTAAAATAGTACTGTTGATATTCTGCATATATCGACATTATGCCATACTTGCCTACTCTCCTGGACATTGCTCTCGAATTTTAGGGAAGCCTCCCCCACCAGCACCACCTCCAGAAGAGCAGGCAGATTTCCTGAATCCTAGTAAAGGGGACGTTCGCGTGTCCGTGGAGAGGGGCTAAAATGACTCAAGTGCCGTGGACCCGCAAATTGTGGCATTTTCTTGAGGTGGGGGTGGGGCTTGGTGATGTCCACGCCCGGCGCTGCCCCCAAAGTTCCCTGCAGCGTCTCCTCCCAGAGAGATGCATTATGCTAGTGTTAACATTTTTAATGTTGATATGTCATTTGTTGGCATTCTGAACATATAAACATATCGAATGTCAACATGATGGTGTTGACTTAATGAATGGTGATATATCATACCCAACCATTTCTGCCTGCTTGCATATCTCACTATTCAGTCATAATTATTTTTACATAAATATTTAACTTAGACATAGTTGATAGCTACATTCTAAATCTTTTAACTGTAATGTGAGGAGATACTAATTATCAAATATTGTATAAAAATGACTCCATAGGCAGATAACTATTTTTATGTTTTACAACACAATTAATATATAAACTTATTATGACTCATAGGGGACGATTCTATTAAAAGTGATGTTAATAGCATCGGGAAGAAGGTCCTGGAGCTATTCAATTGTCCTCATTGCTAGTCTGGGGATGACAGTTCTTACGCCTTAAACCGGGTGTTTAGTCACAAGAACAGGCTTTCTTCCGACGTAAGTGCTTGCTATGATGCTGTTTGCGCCGTGCTAAAGGCAGAAAACATAATTGCGGCCTAGTTTCGTCTTATTTCTGATTGCACCTTAGGGGTGCAAGCAGAAATCCTCTAGATGGGCTTAACTGTGCTCGTCCAATTAAATAGCTCCGGAGCTATTAACACTGCTTGAAATTAAAATTTACCCCCATGTTTGTGTCCAAAGATCTGTTTTTAAATAAATCTGTTTGTTCAAATTCTGTAAACATATTAGCACTGATTTTTGTTAATAATCCAGCATGATTTTGACCATAAACTGGTCCATATGTGTAATCTAAAACCTGTAATTAAAATGTAATATCTTAATCTTATTTTACACAGAAACTTTTAAGTCACACAGTAGCCAACTTGGTGCAGTTTTATTTATATTATGAAAACAATTAAGGAGGGAGGAAACAGTTGCCAGGTGGCAGCTACCTGTATTTATGGCCCAGGTCTATGATTTCACTTTAACCCGAACATGAAAGACACAACCACCAAATCCCCATGACACGGCTGCTGCTCTCTCACAGTAAAATGGTCTATTCATCTTTTTGGTTCTATTATGGGAAAATGCTGTACAATATCTGTTGTGTGGGATCTCTGAATTTTCCCACTTGATTAGACATGTCTAAATCAAGGTGTGCTGGTCCTTTGTAATCACTGATTAGTGTCAGTAGTTCTACGTCTGCCTCTGCTAATTATTTTTTAATCTGTTTTCAGACGGGAAGAAACCGAGAGAAGATTAAAAAATGTAAGTATCAGGTTTTTTTTGTTTGTTTTTTAAATACATAGGTTTCACCCTTACAATTACATGAAGCTTCCTAAAACTGTGCTCCGTTTAAGTGTAATACTGGGTGTGTCTTGTGTTACAAAGTTCATTAGCTGATTTTTCTGGCATTGATTTGCACTATTCGCGGAACAGTAAGACGACATGTGTGTGTGTGTGTGTATATATATATATATATGTGTGTGTGTGTGTGTGTGTGTGTGTGTAATAGAAGGTCACAGTACATTGATGGCTAACATTAGTGTGACTAGTATATCAGACAAATATATGGCTGTGCTTGTAGCTCTGAACCTTTTCATGTTCCACCTCCCTCCCTGATCCCAGCATCTCCCTGGGCTTGTTCCAGCTGCCTGTGCACCTGCAGTATAACAGAAGGCAGGATGTGTTCAGGGGAGTCCTTATTCTCCAGTAGAAATAGAAAAAATATTTATTGGTAATGCTGTGCACACTGGTGGGAATAGTGCATTTATATTTTAAATAGATTTAAATTTATAGAAATCCACATGCACACTGTAAATTGTATAATTTTACTATGACATAATTGTTCAGAACAGAGATTCTGAAATCTTTATACTTTCTCTCTTCTGATACAGATGTGTCCTCGTACAATGTTTCTCACACTGGTCATTCCAATTAGCCGTTCTTGGAGTGCCAGGTCCTGAGCAACTATGCCATTCTGAGCATCTTTTTCGATCGAAATGTGTATCTATTTCTCTTAAAACTGGGAGATACAAAACTACTTGGCTAGATTACACTGACACTTATACCCGTTTTACACTGCCAGCATATAACATGGGTTATTGCACATGAACGTGCATTACCCGTGTTGCTGGTTGGTGTAAAAGGGCCAAATTGGAATAATCCGGGTCGAGTGACACGGTATTCCAACTCTGGTAGTTTGCAGGGTTGAACACGTGTTCAACCTGGCAAACTCTGCTGTACGAACGGGAGCGGCTTCCCGATTACAGTAAATGTATGGGTGGCGCTTGGAGATCATGTGATCTCCTAGCATCACCCCCGCCGCATCATCAGAGACATCACCAACCCGGCAATAAGCCGGGTTAGCAAATGCAGTGTGAAAGGGGCCTGACGCGGGTCGCAGCCTGGTGGCACGCACAACAGGCTCCCAGCTGTGACCCGCAAAATTTGGTCTAAAAGAGGTACAGTATTTCAGAGTCTGAAACTGTAAAAAGGGCTAAGATGTGAGCTGTTGCTGCTTTTCATTGTGCTTGATGGGATACTATTGGCTAAATGTAATAGCTTCAGAGTTCTGGATGTGCAGGACGTTTGTGCGAGTCTCCCCGTTTTTTTTAAAGTAGCAATAATTTACAAGGCAAAACCAACCTGATTTTGCCTTGTAAATGATTTCTGCTTTAAAAAAAAAAAAAAAACAGACAGATTCACAACAGAAAAGTCCTGCACCTCCAGAATTCGGAGGCTGTTACATTTAGCAGTATATGTAAGGAAAACCAAATCCATTGTGGTTAGTGTCACAGCCCAGCGTCCCTAGAACACTATGAGCGTTTTTTGTGGCATCTGTGATACATACAAGATAAAAGAAAATGTACAGAAAAGTACAGTACACTACTGTCACATTGGGCGTTTTGCTCTGTATGACTTATAGACACTAGGGGGTAAATTTACTAAGATGGGAGTTCTATTTAATATGGGATGTTGCCTACAGCAACCAATCAGATTCCAGGTATTATCTTCTAGAAGGTGCTAGATAAATGAGAAGTAAAATCTGATTGGTTGCTATGGGCAACATCCATCTTAAACAGAACTCCCATCTTAGTAAATTTACCCCTAGGTATATGAGGACACTTCTGTGTGTGCACCTCTGTGTGCCTCTTTATAGGTCTGTAAATATATATATATATATATATATATATATATATATATATATGGGAGGGTCGCTTAGAGACTTCCTAGGCCCAGTATTACTTATCCATATGTATGCATTTTCTTATGCATTGAGTGAGGAACCTGAAAATGATACACTTGGCATAGGTGCTTGTTTACTAGAGCTACAGTATAACAAAAGGGAAAGAAATAAGGGCAGGATACGTATTCCGCCAATTGTTTTTCCTTAGTTTTCCCCATACTTTTTAAGCACATCTACGCTTTTAGCATTAAAATTAAAGTCATAGCATGTTGTGCATGCAGATTATAAAATTGTAAAAATTATTTTTTTAACCTTAGGTTTTGATCACCTTATATTGGCTTGGGAGAAAAGCGCACAGTTTGGCGTATTATAATGGTCCACAACTTAACTTGAAGTCATTTGAAGGCTTGCTAGGGCAAACACTGACCAAGGTAAGAATGTACAATGGATGTATTTACAAAGTACTGCATGTCACATTACATGACTGACCGCTAACAATGCCTTGATAAGAGGCGCTCACATTAAGCCACATTCCTACATAGAAGAATGTTGTAATGTATTATTAAGGTTTCTAAGAAGCATATCTTGACAACTGTCCATTGTTATTAAAGAGGTTATACAGTATATGGATGTGTAGCTGTGGGGTTGGGTTCGATTTGCAGATGCTTGGGATGCCAGCAGTCAGAATACCGACTGCGGTATCCCGATGGTACTTACTTCCCCATTGGCCCCCTAACCTTCCTCCCGCAGCCTAAACCTAACCCCCGCCCCCCTGGGGCTTACCTCTCTGGCAGCCCGATGCCTGCTCATTAAGCATCCCGGCTGTCGGGATTCTGGCGCAGGGGTGATGAACCTATTCAGGATGCCAGTGTTGGTATTCCAAATATTGTTTGTATTATGATTGTAGGAATCCTGACCGGATCCTGTAGATGTCTGTGTATAGTCTACACATACATGTGTTCCTCTGCAGTAAATGTATTACCAGGCTCTGATCGTGCTGGTAATTCTCTCCCTGTATCGCCTCTTTACCAAGGTGAAGCAGGGAGCAATAGCAACAAGCTGTATCATCATCTTGTTTGCCGAAGTGGGGGAGTGAAAACTCCCCCACTCCGGCGTTCCCTGTCAGCCCCTCACAGCGCATCAGTCTACTGCTGAAGCGGTGTGTCCCCTCTCCCGGCTGGCTCTGGTGCTCATGCGTGAGATCTCACTACTATCCAGAGCTGGCAGCCACTTAAGAGTGGCAGTGTATGGGGCAATGACACCTGCATGTTTCGGAGCGGTCAGTGCCACTGACCGTTCTTATATTGCCCTGCACATCGGCGCACTCTCTTGCTCCTGTCACCTTGCTCATACCGCTGCTGTAATACATGGGGAAGAATCTGTATCCGTGCACATTACATGTGCTGATACCACTTCTTTCCTTTTAACAGAGGATAATGCATTTAACCCTCTGCCTCCAGTCTTCCCCCTCAGTTTCTCTAACCCTGTCTGTTCACCCACTTTGTGCATACAGGCTTATTGATTGCTGTTTCCTCCCTAGTCAGCCTGCCTTGTGTGGCCCATCATTGCTTACTTGTCAGGTCTCAGGGGATCATTCCGAGTTGAATGTAGCTGTGCTAAATTTAGCACCGCTACGATCATCTTCCCTGACATGCGGGGGGACGCCCAGCACAGGGCTAGTCCGCCCCGCATGTCAGTCTGCCCCCCCCCCCCCCCCGCAGAAGTGCAAAAGCATCGCACAGCGGTGATCCCTTTGCACTTCCAGTGTAGCTCACGGCCAGCGCAGCTTTAGCGTGCTGGCCGGGAGCTACTCATCGCTCCACGGCCTGCAGCAGCTGCGTGTGTCGTCACGCAGCCGCTGCGGCCCGCCCCCCGTTCGGTCCGGCCACGCCTGTGTTACCGGACTGCACCCACGAAACGGTGGCCAAATGCCGCCATTCCGCCCCCTCCCGCTCAGCGATTGCCTCTGCCTGTCAATCAGTCAGAGGCGATCGCATCCCTGCCACGGCCTTCGGCCATCTGGCAAGCAGCGGCGCACTACGGCGCATGCGCAGTAGGGACCAGTTTGCTCTGCTGCGTTAAAAAGCAGCGAGCGAACGGGTTCAGAATGAGCCCCTCAGTGAGCCTCTCCATCCTACCCCTCCACCCTCCCTGGTACCCTGGTATCCATTGCAGTTTTGCAATATCGAAGTAGTTTTGTTGTCATTGATACTGTGTGGTGGCATTTAAATAAAAGTTAAAGATAAAATAAAGAAAAGAAAAGAAAGAAAAAAATAAAATAAATAAATATATGTGTGTGTGTGTGTGTGTATATATATATATATATATATATATATATATATATATGCTCAACGGTATCCTTATTTTGTGCCTGAATAAAAGCAGCACTGCGGTAGAAATCTCTGTTGGCAAATCTCAATTACACATAGAATAAAAACACAATTCCCAAGTGTGCTGTATTAGTTGTATTTACATAGATTCTTCCAAGGAAACCCAATTGGATGTACACTGTACACTGGAGAATATTAATTCCTGGGCTCCTAAAACAGATACTCCCTTTTGAGCTCACACCTTGTTAAGGGGTTATCTTCACAGACTGGGTTTATAGCTCATGGCTGACAGACCCAACTCGTTTCGTCTACACGACTTCATCAGGGTAACAGTATTGAAAGTAGGAACAGAAAAGTTCTAAAAAATCTGTTTATAAAAGGTCATACGATAACCTTGAGAATTAAAGAATTAATCTCATATATGACTTAAAAATAGCTTGTATTAAAGCTCATCTCAGAAGTGATAATACCCATAAACTGGTGTCCTTCAAACCACCTGGATATATTATACAGCTTTTATATTCATAAATGGTTTTATTCAGACTTGATGGAAAATGTATACATCACAACAAAATAGCTGGTTATATAAAAATAATGGACATTAAAACTTCCAGTAAAATACACAATTGGATCTAGATAGCTTTAGCAGCACACGTACATGTGGAAGTTTCATTCTGAAACTTCCACATGTATGGGTGCTGCTAAATTAAAGTACCCGCCACTCTCCTTTGTAATCCTGGCTAGCCTCCGCCCCCGCCAGTAACAGAGAAATTAACAAACCTGGCAGGGCTGCTCGTCCTCTCCAGCACTTTCTAGCTCCGCCTGCCATGTACAGGACTGCGCTGGCCGGTCAGTGAACTGCAGGCTACTGTGTCCAGGTGTGGCTGGATGGAGCCTGATAAATAGGAGCCGAGTCGGTTGATGTAGTGGGGCCATTGTAATTGAGAGGAAAGGGTATCGTGGCCCCTCCGCCCCCTCTGGTCAGACTGCGTTACTTGGGGATAGGAGGGCGGTGGGTGAGTAGGCGGTACCAGATACTTATGACACAGCCTCCCCTGACTGCACGTCCCTGATAGGTATCTATCTATCTACATATATTTATTTATGACGTCTACATACATAGAAATATGTGATGTCCTTGAAACCCAGGTAAAACTTGAATTTACTTTCTGTATGTCATTTGGTTAGAACAGGAAGTACGCTCTCTGTGTTATGTGAGAAGGGAGTGGCTGTATCGGCTTTATTAGTGTCAAAGTCCACTTCTTCTTGACATACTGTACATACCCTTTGCCGTTTGGAATGTAGGCAGCAATTCATGCTTTGTAATAAGCCTTTTTAATATTGTAAATCATATTAATCTTCAAAATAGAGGGGTAAATGTATTATCCTCTGTTAAAGGGAGAGAAGTGCTATCAGCGCATGTTATTTGCACGGATACAGATTCTCCCCTATGTGTTACAACGGTGGTGTGAGCAAGTTGTCAAGGGATTTTTGAGGAATTTGATTGCATTGTGGTTTGACAGTCCTTTGGTGTTATTAAATTCATAAAGTTCTACAAATATATGTAGAAGCATTAAACTGATAGACATTTTCTAAAGCAATTGTGATGTCCATGGCAGCAGTGAGCTGACTGGGTGCTGGGAGGCTTGGCCTGCTATGCAAGAGGGGTGTGGTATGAGTTGCCGGCGGCCGGGTTCCCGACGACCAGCATACCGGCGCCAGGATCCCAACCGCCGACTTGCCGACAGCGAGGTGAGCGCAAATGAGCCCCTTGCGGGCTCGCTGCGCTCGCAATGCTGCGGGCACGGTATTCTTTCTCCAGAGGGGTTGTGGACCCCCAAGAGGGAGAAAAGGTGTTGGTATGCCGGCTGTCGGAATTCCGGCACCGGTATACTGTGCGCCGGGGTCCCAACAACCGGTATACTGAATACCACCCTGACAAGGCACAGACCCTTGATAAATGTAACTTATTATAAATGTACAGTGTAACCATCATCTATATTTTATTTTGACTTTTATATTATGTGATATAATGTGTGCGCGCTCTGATGAAAATAGAAATGTTATAAAACAAAAAAAAAACAATGAAAAAAGAGTCAAGGTTTGTAATAGGTGTGCCAATTCCAGTATAGGAAAGATTGAGTTATATTTAGAAACTTCTTTACAGTCTAAGGTTGGGTAACGTGTTTGCAGATGTCTGCGCTCATGCATTCCTAATTAATTACACATTCAGTTTTATTTCTACCCTACGTACTTTCAATAAATGAGTCAATGGAGAATGGACCTTGGGACGGAAAAAACATAGCATGACCATATTAGTTTTGTTGAGGACAGCCATTTATAGAACTGTTATTAATTTGTTAGACTGCAACCTACTTGGCACTGTCATGCAGTAGGCTAAATAGAGCAAACCGTACATGTTAGATGCAGATCTAAAAACAACAGATAGGGCTCTTCTCCTGAGAGTGACTTTTATCTAGTGACAAAAAGACTGGGACAAGGGGAATGAGTGTAACTGAGATTGGGACAATAGGGAGATTGTGCCAGTGTGAGTAGTATAGGTTGGAGCTGGGGTGTAGCGTGGGTGGAGCTTGTGCTGTAGGCTCTGTTCATTTATATTTGCCTAACACAGCTAGCTGTGATCTCTGGAGACCATTTCCCCATCCCAGTAGATATATGATCTGGTGGTGTAATGATTTCAGGAGAAGTCCTGTAGGTGGGAGCAAGAGATAAATAGTAAAATAGGTCAGAGAGAGTTATAAGATAATGTGTTTGACAGTATTTAAAGATTACATTTTAGATCTTTCTTTCTTTTTCTTTTTTTTGTAAGTCGACACATGCATAGTCGTAGAGAGAGTCCTAACTTTGCATGCTGCGCCTGACATTTTATGCAGAACAAATTCTTATACCGTAGGCATTTGAAGTGTTTTTCTTTAGAATGGAAAGATGATGTCGGATTGCATCTGAAGCAACATTGATTCTTATAAATTCCTAAGCAGAGTCCACAGTGATGTAGATTTAGACGAGTCCCACCAGTTACAGTATATGGACGTGCATGTTTTGTTCTATAATCAGATGTATTTATATCCCATTGCAAATTGCAGGCGCTAGAGGAGTCTGGTAACTTGAAGAGAAGTGGCAGAGATAGTGGTTGTGGTGATCTGTGGTACAGCGAGAGAGGGGAAAATCTCATTCCTGCTCATAAAAGAGACGATTCCTGGGATAGTTTGGACTCATTCGGTTCCCGGTCTTATACAAGCTTTTCCTCTGAAGCAACTCTTAAAGGAAGCAGTGAGGGTAAATTTTTCAGCATATCATTTTACTTACAAACCTGTTTTTAAAAAAGTTTGTTTTTAATACTAGTTTTTAAATATCCCTCTAGTTTAGCATTTGCTCTGGAAGGGTGGACTTGGGTAGGAGAGCCAGCTGGGTAGGTTGGCTTGTGAAGCATTTTAGCAATACAATAAATGTTTATTTTGTTTTCATGTTTAAAATCTTCTTTACTGCTTCTGAATAACTCATCCCAGTAGTGCATTTTGTCTTTTGTTTATCATGTTCCTCCATTTACACTGGAGAATGTCTTTCTTCCAGCTGAACATACTGTGATGCTAGATGTCCATGCACTTCCATATCCCATGTAGACATTGACATTTAAGTTAAAAAAAAAAAAAGAAAAATATGAGGATATACATAGAACATAAATTATCTGTAGAAGCCTTAGATACAATATTTTATTCTATGTATTTTTTTTTTATGCCTTACTAATGTCATCAAGGTATATTCAGAAATGTTATTTTTACCTTGGCATGAGTATGACAACGGCTATAATTTGTTGTTCTGTATACCATATCTGCCTGTTGGCTTACCATTCCCCTAATGGAACTGTTAATGTTCAAGCCTGTCGCTAATGAAACAAATAAATAAAATCTGCAGAGCACTTAAATTAATTGAATCAACATCATCTTCACAAGCAAATAAAAATCAAAAAATTGCGTTTAACCTATAAAGAATGTGTTATTGCTACTTTTATCTGAGTTACCCTTTTCTGTATTACTCCCAATAGTCCAGTGTTTAAGTTGCTACTATCGTGATTTATTAGTCACAAAAAACGTCTTACCTATGAGGGCATGTTTATCTTGAATAAATTCTGTATTTCTCTTACGTCCTAGAGGATGCTGGGGTCCACATTAGTACCATGGGGTATAGACTGGTCCACCAGGAGCCATTGGCACTTTAAGAGTTTGAGAGTGTGGGCTGGCTCCTCCCTCTATGCCCCTCCTACCAGACTCAGTTTAGAAAATGTGCCTGGAGGAGCCGGTCACAGCTAGGGGAGCTCCATAGGACTTTCTTTAGTTTTTTTATTTTAAAAGAGTTTAGGCACAGGGCAGGGAGGCTGCTGGAAACAGCCTCCCTGCTTTGTGGGACTAAGGGGGGGGGGGGGGGGGGGGTAGTGTCCGCCCTAAGGAGTCTGAGCCACGATCTCCGCTGACAGGACACTGAGCTCCTGAGGGGACAGATCAATCGCCGCCACAGAGGATTGCTCACCCCAGCAGCATGCCGCCAACCCTCTTACAGAGCCAGAAGACTTCATTGGCGAGTGAGTCACCGGCCCCCTGGCAAGCGGGGAGCCGGTGTGAAGATGGCGGCAACAGGGTGGGGAGCGCAGTACTGACTGCGCTCCGGGGCTCAGCGGTACATGGTGCGGCACTATGAGGGGTGCCCTGAGCCAGCGCCTACACCCTAAACTGGTCACACAGCCTGTCGGGGACCTCGGATCACCGCCAGCAATATACCTTAGGCCAGTATAAATTCAAACAAGAGCGGGAGCCAGCACCAGAAAAGGGGGCGGGGCTTCTCAGAGCAGACCCAGCAGCGTTCATTGCCATCTTTCCTGCATGCAGAGCCGCTGACAGGGGAGAGCTGTCCCTCCACTTCAACTCCAGCTATCTGTACGGTACCAGGGGGTTGTAGAAGGGGGGTGAGGCGGTGTAATAGACTGTGTAACCTATTAAGGTACACAGCTGGCACTGGTAAAGGGTGTCCTTTATCTTTGGAAGCGCTGTGTGTGAGTTGGCTCCAAACTCTGTCTCTCTCTTGGCATACTTAGGGGGGGAAACTCTGTCTGCATTTCCCTGTGTGTGTGTGTGCTTGTTTGCTCACAAAAAGAACCATGTCTAGGGACTCTGTCATATGCTGCAGAGGATATGTCCTCTCAGGATGATCCCGTTCCATGTAATCAGGATTGCACTGTTGTAGCACAGATTCCTATAAGAGAACTGGAGTGGTTATCCTCTATTAAAAGTATGATTTCTCAGATTTCTTCTAGGGTAGCACAAAATGAAACTGCAACTCAGGTTTTGCAGAACTCTATGGCTGTTTGGTCCGGGTCGGCACCTTCAGGGGCCCCTGGCACTCACTCTCAAAAACGTGCTCTTGCCCAGATTATGCAGGACGACACGGATACCGACTCTGACATGGTAGACGGTGATGGGGATGTGCTGAGGGGGGCGGCATCTCTTGCAAAAGAGGTGCAGTTGATGATTGAAGCCATTAGAGATGTATTAAATATTGCCGAAGCAATACCGGAGCAGGTTCAGGAGGCTTACTTCACGGATAAGAATGCCTTGCTAACCTTTCCTGCGTCAAGAGTTAAATGCTATATTTGAAAAATCTTTGGAAAATCCAGACAAAAAATTCCAGATCCCAAAAAAGGTTCTGGTTGCATTCCCCTTCCCTGAGGAGGATAGGAAAAAATGGGAAAACACACCCATAGTTGACGCATCTGTGTCCAGACTGTCAAAGAAGGTGGTTATACCTGTCCCGGGATCTGCCGCGTTAAAAGAACCGGCTGATCGCAAGATTGACACTACGCTCAAGTTCATAAACACGGCACCGGCGGCGATATTACGGCCCACCATTGCCTGTGCATGGATTTCTAAGGCTATAGTAAAGAGGACTGGCACTTTACTTGAGGAATTAGATACAATGGATAAAAATGATGTTGAATTGTTCTTGCGTAACATACAGGATTCTGCGGGATTTACGGTGGAATCCATGAAAGACCTGGGTTCGATGGCTGCAGGGATTTCTTCCATGTCTGTCTCAGCTCGTAGAAGACTCTGGCTGCGCCAATGGTCTGCCGACACGGAATCCAGGAGAGGTGTGGAGAACCTACCCTACACAGGTCAGGCTCTTTTTGGGGAAGCGATAGATGCGTGGATTTCCACGGCAACTGCGGGTAAGTCACCTTTTCTTCCTTCAGCTGCGCCTGCTACGAAGAAACCTTTTTCTTCAGCTATGTCACAGTCCTTTTGGACGCCTAAAACAAGAAGGAACAAGCAGCCCAACACCTTCTTTAGAGGAGGTTGGGCAAAATCCAAAAAACCTGCTACTGCAGGCTCCCAAAACCAGAGGCCTTCTGGTACATCAAAACCCTCCGCAGGACGGTGGACCGCACGTCCTGGAGGAAGGACCGGTGAGGGCGAGGCTAAAAAGGTTCAGCCACATTTGGGTGGCGTCCAGCCTGGACCCCTGGGTGCAGGATATTGTGTCCCAGGGGTACAGGTTGGAGTTTCAAGACCTCCCGCCTCACCGATTCTTCAAATCAGGCTTACCAGCTTTGCTGGCAGACAGGGCTATTTTACAGGAAGCCATCCAAAAATTGGTAGGGTCACAAGTTATTGTCCCAGTTCCACCTCATATGCAAAACGAGCGTTATTATTCTAACCTTTTTGTGGTATCGAAACCGGATGGTTCGGTCAGGCCAATTTTGAGTTTGAAATCGTTCAAATTCAAAATGGAATCTCTGAGAGCGGTGATCTCAGGTCTGGAGGAGGGAGAGTTCATGGTTTCCCTGAATATCAAGGATGCGTGCCTCCACATTCCAATTTGGCAGCCCCATCAGGCTCATCTCCGATTCGTACTGTTAGATAGTCCATTTCAGTTCCAGGCACTGCCATTCGGTCTCTCCACGTCACCGAGGGTGTTCACCAAGGTGATGGCAGAGATGATGGTTCTCCTGCGCAGGCAGGGTGTGAACATAATTCCGTATTTGGGCGATCTGCTGATAAAGGCAGTGTCCAGGGAGAGGTTGTTACAGTCCATTGCTCTGACGACTCGACTGCTCAGAAATCACGGTTGGATCCTGAACCTTCCAAAATCACATTTGGAGCCGACAAGGAGATAGTCTTTCCTGGGGATGATCCTCGACACGTAAGTGCAGAGGGTGTTTCTTCCACTGGAGAAAGCATTGGTGATACAATCTATGGTCCTGGATGTCTTGAAGCCTGCCCGGGTATCCGTTCATAGGTGCATTTGCCTTCTGGGGAAGATGGTTGCCTCCTACGAGGCTCTACAGCAGGCATTCCCAACCGTGGTCCTCAAGGCACACCAACAGTGCAGGTTTTAGTGATATCCAGGCTTCAGCACAGATGGTTAAATAAAAATAACTGAGCTACTAATTAAGTCACCTGTGTTCAAGCCTGGATATCACTAATACCAGGACTGTTAGTGTGCCTTGAGGACCGTGGTTGGGAAACACTGCTCTACAGTATGGAAGATTTCATGCTCGACCCTTCCAGCTGGATCTCCTAGACAAAGAAGAAAACATACACAGATGGCAGCGCTACTGATGAAGTGATTGGATTTGAACAATGTTAAAAAGTGTAACAATTTATTATAATAGAATCAATAAAACCACTAAAAATGGCAATTTCTCTCCTCAAAATAATGATAAAAATGTATACACCACATTCAATTGAATTCTCTGTATATCCGATTAAATCTAAAGGTTCTAATATCGAAAGATTTTATAAAACAACTCTCAGTGACTTTAAGAATCTGTGTTCTAATATTTCAGCCAACAAAAAGAGACCCACAAATTTGTCTAGGTGAGAGAAGATCTTACAAGTAACACAGCCCTAGTAATCAAAGAGGCAGATAAAGGGGGAGGGCTAGTTATACAAAATAGAGCTGATTACATTTTGGAAGCTAGACGTCAATTAGATGACCCCTCCTTTTATAGGAAACTGGAAGGGGATCCCACTCAGATATTTAGAATTTAATTATTTGAACTTTTGGATACAGCACGGATGAAGGGAGTCATTTCCAAACAGGAATCTCAGTTTTTGTATGTAGAACACCCTGTAGTTCCGATTTATTATCATCTCCCTAAAGGCCCGTACACACTGGTATATATATCGGCCGTTCTCCTGAACGGCCGATATATCGCGGGACCGTCGGCCAGTGTGTACGGCCGATACTTCTGTGAACTCCGTCGTTCACAGACGTATCGCGTCGGCCGCGCAGCACAGCCGACGGCCAATATATCTACCGATATATTGGCGCGTCGCTGTGTGTACGGTCGGCCGACCGCCCGTACACATGCTGCGGCGGCCGGCGGTGATTGACAGGTGAACTGGGCGGGCATGTGTACACGCCCGCCCAGTTCATGACGTCAGTCCCCGACGGATCGAGCAGTGTGTATGCTGAACACACTGCTCGATCCGTCCATAGATATATCTGCAGATCAATTGATCTGCAGATATATCTGTTAGTGTGTACCCACCTTAAGATACACAAATCTCTCACTTCACCTCCTGGGCGTCCTATTATTTCCGGTATAGGTTCCCTCACATCCAATCTTTCTTTTTATGTTGATTCTTATTTACAGCCACGAGTATCCACTCTCAGATCACACGTCAAAGACACTATGCACTTTCTCAAACTCATTGATTGATTAAAATGGAAAGATTCGTATAATTTTCTGACTCTTGATGTTAAGAGCTTTTATTCAAATATACCACATTATCTAGGTATACAAAGTATAGCAAACCGTTTGCATCTTGACGATGACTTGACAGAGGATCACCGCCTATTTTTATTGGATTCTTTATCTTTCATTTTACGTCACAATCACTTTATTTTATTGGACACACATTATTTACAAATTATGGGGACCAGGTTCACGCCGAGTTATGCGAACCTCTATATGGGGGAGGTGGAGGACGCCCTCATTTGGGGGGGGGGCAACTTCGGCGCGAACCTGGTCCTCTACGGGCGCTATATTGATGATTTATTTATTATTTGGGATGGGGATTTTCAATCAGCACTTCACTTAATAGATCACCTCAATCACAATTCTTTTAATTTACAGTTCACTTATTCTTTTCACCCTTCTCAGATTCACTTTTTGGATTTGACTCTAACAGTGCAAAATAATATCATTATCACTACGAATTATACAAAAGAAGTGGGCTCTAATATGTATTTACATTTTAAAAGCGCTCACTACCCACCGTGGAAACAAAATATTCAGAAAAAGGGCAATTAATTCGCCTTCGGAGAAACTGCACAGAGAAAAAAGATTTTGAAAAACAAGCGATACCAATGCTGGATTCTTTTGAACAGAGGGGCTACCCGACCACGAATCTTCAGTCAGCCCTCAAAGAAGTACTTACTATAGATAGGGAAGACCTATTAGTTCCAAAAATAAAATCTTCTAAGCAGCTAAACAGTCAAGTTGCGTTTATATCCACTTATAACGATCAATGTTCAGAAATTAAACGAATTAAAAAGAACTATAATATTCTTAAACAGGATCACTTATTGATAAAAGATCTACCATCTAAACCCCGTTTTATTTTTCAAAAGAATTTGGGGTATATGCAATTCCGGGCGAATTGCAGCACTTTTTCGCCCGTTTTTAAATTCGACACAATTCGACCGTCGAATTCCGGCAGGTGGGTGCCGGAATTCGACATATTAAATAAAAAAACGAATTCGACAGTCCCGCTGTCTAAAAACGGCCGATTTGACGGATTTTGATTAGATTTTTAAAAATGTTGAAAAAACGGTAAAAAAACCCGAAAAAAAATTGCGTGGGGTCCCCCCTCCTAAGCATAACCAGCCTCGGGCTCTTTGAGCCGGTCCTGGTTGCCAAAATACGGGGGGAAAAAATGACAGGGGATCCCTGTATTTTAACAACCAGCACCGGGCTCTGCGCCTGGTCCTGGTGCAAAAAATACGGGGGACAAAGAGTAGGGGTCCCCCGTATTTTTTGTACCAGCACCAGGCTCCACTAGCTGGACAGATAATGCCACAGCCGGGGGTCACTTTTATACAGCGCCCTGCGGCCGTGGCATTAAATACCCAACTAGTCACCCCTGGCCGGGGTACCCTGGAGGAGTGGGGACCCCTTCAATCAAGGGTTCCCCCCCCAGCCACCCAAGGGCCAGGGGTGAAGCCCGAGGCTGTCCCCCCCCATCCAAGGGCTGCGGATGGGGGCTGATAGCCTTGTTAAAAATGTAAGAATATTGGTTTTTTGCAGAAGAACTACAAGTCCCAGCAAGCCTCTCCTGCAAGCCGGTACTTGGAGAACCACAAGTACCAGCATGCGGGGGGGGGGGGGGGAAGCGGGCCCGCTGGTACCTGTAGTTCTACTGCAAAAAAATACCCAAATAAAAACAGGACACAGACACAGAGAAAGTTTAACTTTATTGCATACATGCCGACACACATACTTACCTATGTTGACACGCCGACTCTGGCCACGTCTCCAATGTCGACGTCCGGGGTACCTGAAAATAAAATTATACTCACCTGATCCAGTGTCCAGTTTTTTTATTGTAATCCACGTACTTGGCAAAACAAAAAAACGCATTTACCCGAACCAGACGGACTGAAAGGGGTCCCATGTTTACACATAGGACCCCTTTCCCCGAATGCCGAGACCCCCCGTGACTACTGTCACAGAAGGTCCTTTCTGCCAATCAGGAAGCGCCACTTCGTGGCACTCTCCTGATTGGCTTTGCGCGTCTGAGCTGGCAGACAGCGCATCGCACAGCTCCATCCATTAGTTTCAATGGTGGGAACTTTGCGGTCAGCGGTGGGGTTACCCGCGGTCAACCGCTGACCACGGGTGACCTCACCGCTGACCGCAAAGTTCCCACCATTGAAGATAATGGAGGGGGCTGTGCGATGCGTGTCTGACAGCTCCGACGCGCATACAGCCAATCAGTAGAGTGCCACGAAGTGGCGCTTCATGATTGTCAGAAGGGACCTTCTGTGACAGGAGTCACGGGGGGGTCTCTGCATTCGGGGAAAGGGGTCCCATGTGTAAACATGGGATGGGGGGGACAGCCTCGGGCTTCACCCCTGGCCCTTGGGTGGCTGGGGGGGGGACCCCTTGATTGAAGGGGTCCCCACTCCTCCAGGGTACCCCGGCCAGGGGTGACTAGTTGGGTATTTAATGCCACGGCCGCAGGGCGCTGTATAAAAGTGACCCCCGGCTGTGGCATTATCTGTCCAGCTAGTGGAGCCGGTGCTGGTACAAAAAATATGGGGGACCCCTACTCTTTTTTGTCCCCCGTCTTTTTTGCACCAGGACCAGGCGCAGAGCCCGGTGCTGGTTGTTAAAATACGGGGGATACCCTGTCATTTTTTTCCCCGTATTTTGGCAACCAGGACTGGCTCAAAGAGCCCGAGGCTGGTTATGCTTAGGAGGGGGGACCCCACGCAAAAAATTTTCGGGTTTTTACCCCATTCCATTAAAAAATATATATATATATGTATATATATGTGTATGTATGTATGTATGTATGTATGTATGTATGTATGTATGTGTGTATATATATATATATATATATATATATATATATATATATTTATTTATTTTTTAATTTTTTTAAAAAATATATAAATAATACTTGTGCCTCCTAAATAGACAAACCAAGTACCTAATCCCTTCTAAAATAAATAGATATGCTATTACTAATAAAAAAAAACACAAAAAACAAACATGTTTTTAAAAATGTTTATTAGATTCCGCCGGCAAAGTGTGGCGGATTGAAAATGACAAATTTACTGTCTAAAAGCACTGTTGTCGAATTTACAATCTTCAATTGAATATACTTTTGTCGAAATGCCGCATTTGTACCATTGCAGAAATGTCGAATTTGACAAATGTCGAATTTCAAAGTCGAATTTGGAATGGCCGTTTTTTTGACGAAAAGTACTGTATTGCATTGTCGAATTTTTTTTTTTGGGCGAATATGTCCCATTTTTCGACATTTTCGGGAATTCGACCGCAATTGCTTATACCCCTTTATCTCTAAAAAACATATTAGCCCCCAGTTTTCTTAAAAATGAAGATAAAATTGTACAACGCGAAGTCAGTCTTTCTTGGTTTCCTCCTAAACCAAAAGGATACTTTAAATGTGGGGGAAACAAATGTATCACATGTAATCATGTACAGGAAACAAAATCAAAAATCAATAATAGCCACCAGAATTTTTGGGACATAAAAAGTTTCATTAACTGCAACAGTACCTACGTTATTTATATATTAATTTGCAGTTGCAATCCAAAATATGTGGGTCGAACGACTAGAAAACTACGGGTTAGATTCCTAGAACATCGAAGGAATATTTTAAATCATATCTCGACACATAGTGTATCGAAGCTTTTTTTTGACTATCATAATGGGGACCCATGAAGCTTAAAAGTAATAGGAGTAGAACATATACCAGCCACAAGTAGAGGTGGAGACCGTTTTAAGAAGCTTTGCAAACAAGAAATTTACTGGATGCACAAAGTAGGTTCTATCTACTCTGAAGGGTTGAATGAAGCTGTAGGACTAAATGTACTTTTATAATATATATATATATATATATATATATATATATATATATATATATTGGATCTACTTCCCATTATTCTTTTTATTGTTCCTATTAACTAATAAGATATATGATAGTGTAGTATTTTCTATAAAATATTGCATTGGTATGTGGGATTTATAATATTGTCACATGACTAGAAGATCTAAGTCACGTGACACCTCACAACTTATGTAATATTTATTTTTGTTTTCTACTAGGTCCTTTTATATATGCAATTAATTGAACGGCTTATTTTGATAAGTGACGTGGAATTTATAATGTCCCCTTGAGTGAAGTTTACCACTGTGAAGTATCGAACTTTCCCCTTCAAAACTAGGACCCTTTCTCTCTGTTCCTTTCTCCTTCAGAAGAGGTACATCTCCTGGTCATAAACTAGCGATGGGGCACGTGACCCAGTCATGTGATCATCGCTGTTCATGCAACCAGGAAACAAATACTAGCCAATAGTTTATGATATTAGCGGTCATGTGACCACGACCGAAAAAGTTCTTTTCACTTAATGAACTAATTTCTTCTTCCTTTCCGAGTTATCTTTTTTGATATTCAATGGAACTGCCAAAGTTATGTGACAGCTTATAAAATAAGTGATAATCACTTATATTTTTCTGCATTAGACTCATAAATATATAATTATTTGAATAATTTATTTTTTCAAAGTAACATACCTGTACGATGTGTAACTTTGTAGTATCCCCTTAAAATTGGGACTGAGACTTCCTCCCTCCTTTTTCTCTTCTCTAAGTGGCTCAACTCCTGGTCACGGACTAGCGCCGGGACACGTGACTTGGTCATGTGATCGGTGCAGGTCACGTGACCAGGAAATGGATATGAATTTCTGCACAGTGACATCAGTGGTCATGTGACCATGATCGAAATTTATGTGTTATGAATGACAGCTTCTCTGGTTGAATAGTAGGTTCACTTCATCTCCGCAACTTATATACGAAGATCCGTCCCTTTTACTCTCTTGAGCAATGTCTTTTCTGCCCGGTCGCGTGTCGGGGCCGAGTCATGTGACCCGGCCGCATGACCGGCGTGCGTCACGTGACCGGGAGGAAAGACAGAGTAAATAAGAAATGTGTTATCACTATTTGAGGTCATGTGATCGCTATTGACCAATCAATAGGTCGAGTTTCCATTGGTTGTATCCTCAGTCTATCAACTTATGTAACCAATTAGAGGCGTCTAACTTCTAGTCACCATGGCAACACATAATAAACAGTGTTACCTATTGGTTGAAAAACGTATTATACATGGTTTTCAATTTGATAGTGTGAACTAAATTAAGGTTTATATATACATTGGATTACAATATTACAATTCAAAAAGGTTTATGGAATGAATATACATAATAGGTCTGCCTCCGTTATTTTACAAATGTGTTTTAATCTTTATTTGAAGTGATTGGATTGATTACTAGCACAAGTGTCATTAATCCTCCTCATTAGTAAGGGTATTTAAACCCCACTCATATACTACATAGTATCCTTTGATAAAGCGGCAAAACTTCTTGGGGAGCAGCGAAACGCATCAGGACCCCCCTGCTATACACCACTTCTGCTCTACACCATTTCCATCTTGGTGACCATCTCTACGTGTCTGAACCAATCCCAGATCCACTACCAGCTTACTGTGCACTAATAAGAGGACATCTGCAGCAATTCACCATTTCTAATGAGGACATCACAAGTCTAACATGGACTCTCATGTATGGAAGCCTTTCCACCTCTAAATTGGTGACCGGTGAATATTTATAAACCGAACTGTGCTGATACAATATATCCTCTATGGACTGGTGGACTTACCTGGGCATATTATATTGGAACAGACACGTATTGGTCTAATGACATACAGAGAATTCAATTGAATGTGGTGTATACATTTTTATCATGTATTTTGAGGAGAGGAATTGCCATTTTTAGTGGTTTTATTGTTTCTATTATAATAAATTGTTACACTTTTTAACATTTTTCAAATCCAATCACTTCATCAGTAGCGCTGCTATCTGTATGTTTTCTTCTTTGTTTTCTCAGGAGTGACTCTCCTGTATTTACGGCAGCTGCTTGGTGCAGCGACTTTATAACAAGCGCCTATTCTTCTTGTTAAGGAGTTTTTTTGCTGGAACTCCTAGACAAATGGTCGGGATCTCATCTTCACATGCATCAGAGGATACGTCTCACAGAGGGCAAGGATTTCTCTCCTCTGGTGGCTGCAAATGCCTCACCTTCTGGAGGACCGCAGGTTCTGAATTCAGAACTGGATCCTTCTGACCACGGATGCAAGTCTCAGAGGTTGGGGAGCGGTCACCCAGGGGAAACCTTCCAAGGTAGATGGTCAATTCAGGAAGCCACTCTTCCAATAAACATTCTGGAATTAAGAGCCATGTACAACGGTCTTCTCGAAGAGGCTCATCTTCTACAAGTTCGGGCCATTCAAGTACAGTCGGACAATGTAACAACAGTAGCCTACATAAACCGACAGGGAGGATCAAAGCTGCAATGTCAGAGGTGACAAGAATCCTCCTCTGGGCAGAAAGGCACGCGTTGGCACTGTTAACGATCTTCCTACCAGGAGTGGACTTCCTCAGCAGACACTATCTCCATCCAGGAGAATGGGGCCTCCATCCGAAGGTGTTCGCAGACGTGACCAGTCGTTGGGGCGTGCCTCAAATAGACATGATGGCCTCACATCTCAACAAGAAACTTCGGAGGTACTGTTCCAGGTCGAGAGACCCTCAAGCAGTCTCTGTGGATGCCCTGGTAACTCCGTGGGTGTTCAAGTCAGTGTACGTGTTCCCTCCATTTCCACTCATTCCAAGAATTCTAAAGCTCATAAAGAGCACAAGGGTTCAGGCAATTCTCATTGCTCTGGACTGGCCAAGGTGAGCTTGGTACGCGGATCTTCTGGACCTACTGCTAGAAGAACCGTGGCCTCTTCCTCTTCGCGAGGACCTTCTGCAACAGGGTCCGTTCGCTTATCAGGACTTACCACAGCTACGTTTGACGGCATGGCGGTTGAATGCCAGATCTTAGCCCGAAAGGGTATTCCGAGCAAGGTTATTCCTACCCTAATACAGGCTAGGAAAGGGGTAACGTCTAAACCTTACCATCGTATTTTGAAAAAATGTGTCTTGGTGTGAATCCAAGAAATTTCCTACGGTGGAGTTTCAACTTGGACGTTTTCTCCTCTTCCTGCAAGCAGGTGTGGATATGGGTCTGCGTTTGGGATCCATAAAGGTCCAGATTTCGTCCTTATCCATTTCCTTCCAGAAACAACTGGCTGCCCTCCCTGAGGTTCAGACCTTTTTGAAAGGGGTTCTGCACATCCAGCCTCTCTTTGTGGTGCCGACAGCACCCTGGGATCTTAACGTGGTATTGCAGTTCCTGCAATCGAATTGGTTTGAGCCTTTACAGGAGGCTGAGGTTAAGTTTCTCACGTGGAAGGCTGTCACTTTCTTGGCCTTAGCTTTTGCTCGACGTGTGTCGGAATTGGGGGCTTTGTCCTGTAAAAGCCCCTATTTAATCTTCCATGAAGATAGAACGGAGCTCAGGACGCGTCAGCAGTTCCTTCCAAAGGTTGTGTCGGCTTTTCATATCAACCAACCTATTGTGGTGCCAGTGGCTACTGACTCCTCAGTGACATCAAAGTCCTTTGGATGTTGTGAGGGCTTTGAGAATCTATGTGAAGAGGACTGCTCGTCACAGAAAATCGGACTCTCTGTTTGTACTGTATGAGCCCAAGAAAATTGTGTGTCCTGCTTCAAAGCAGACGATTTCTCGCTGGATCAGGTTCACTATCCAGCATGCATATTCTACGGCAGGATTGCTGTGTCCGAAATCGGTTAAGTCCCACTCTACTCGTAAGGTGGGTTCTTCCTGGGCGGCTGCCCCGGGGTGTGTCTGCTTTACAGCTTTGCCGAGCGGCTACTTGGTCAGGGTCGAACACGTTTGCTAAGTTCTTCAAGTTCGATACTTTGGCCTCTGAAGACCTAAAGTTTGGTCAATCAGTTCTGCAGGAGCCTCCGCGCTCTCCCTCCTGTTCTGGGAGCTTTGGTACATCCCCATGGTACTAATGTGGACCCCAGCATCCTCTAGGACGCAAGATAAAATAGGATTTTAATTACCTAGCGGTAAATCCTTTTCTTGTAGTCCGTAGAGGATGCTGGGTGCCCACCCAGCGCTTCGTTATCCTGCAGTGGTTATCTGGTTCAGTGCGACTTTGTTTTTAGTTGCGTACTGCCTTGTTACTTGGTTATGTAATGTTTCAGCTGTTGCTAAGTTTCAAGCTAGTTAGCTTGGTTTGCCTTATATGTGTGAGCTGGTATGAATCTCGCCATGATCTGTGTTAATCCTTCTCTCGAAGATGTCCGTCTCCTCAGGCACAGTTTCTAGACTGAGTCAGGTAGGAGGGGCATAGAGGGAGGAGCCAGCCCACACACTCAAACTCTTAAAGTGCCAATGGCTCCTGGTGGACCCGTTTATACCCGATGGTACTAATGTGGACCCCAGCATCCTCTACGGACTACAAGAAAAGGATTTACCGGTAGGTAATTAAAATCCTATTTTTAGATGTTTTGCTACTACTCGGCTATATTTTGTGACAATTTTAGTCCTTTATACAGACTCCAACAAGCTGAAATTGTATATAAACTCAAAGGTCCATTAATAATTCTACTGGAGCAGGGTATTATTGCATTTATAACAAAATCCTTGCATGTAATTTCTGCACAAACTCCACACACTAATGTTGGGTAGACAGTACCCAATTTTCCTGCCAGGTGCCGCTTATCTAGTAAATGCAGTGGTCCGTCAAAGTGGATATAGGATCCGCACACACCCTTGCACACTGAGCTATTTCTTGCGTAGTGTGCACAGTCCTTTCCTTTCTTGTTTGGAATTTGGACAATGAGAATGATCTAGTGCTCCTGCATATACACCATCTAATTATCGTGACGATCAGCCATTATCTGGCTGATTTGTACCAGTAATGCCTGGAAATCAGGTAGTGTGTACCCAGCTTAGTGGCTACACATTATATAATTGTTTCCTATCTTTGTAATTTTGAATTTAGTTGCAGAGCAAACAGTAGTCTCCTCTGTTATTTTGCAGGTGGGGAAAGTGACACAGATTCTGAAGTGACGTACAAAATGCAGGATTCGGGCAAAAATGAAAAGTCTTATCGAAGGAGTTCTACGCTGGAGCCCAAACCAGCTGCTAATTTCAATCAGTTCCTCCCAAATAAACCGAAACAGATAAGTTACATGCCAGCACCCCTAAGGAAGAAACGTGTGGACAAGAACGAGGACAACAGGAGAAGCTGGGCGAGTCCGATTTACACTGAGTCTGATGGAACATTCTCAAGGTACAGTAGAATTGTTGATATACTAGTTTGCCATACAAACAAAGTTTTGTCTCCTTATTAAGTGTGCTGATTCTCAAGATAACATTTTGTTCAAATACATAATAAACTTGGCAATACAGTAATATATTAACATTTATTTATAGAATGCCAGCATTTCCATTGTACTCTATACAACTGGGAACAAAACCGTAATAAAATGAAACTTTGTAACAGACAGACTGCTTACAATCTATAGCAGGCCTGGCCAACCTGTGTGTCTCTAGCTATTGTGAAACTACACATCCCAGCATTATCTGACAGATTTTTAGCATCCCCTAATAGCAAAACTGTGGCAGGACATGCTGGGACATGTAGTTTCACAACAACTGGAGACAGTGGCGTAACTAGAAATTTTTCTCCCCCAAGCCAAAAAATTCTTCGGCGCCCCCCCCATCCCCCATAATTGGCACTAGTAAAGGGACAAATATGCGCGCGCCTCAAAAAGGGGGCGCGGTTTTGTTGAAATGGGCGTGGCTTCACATAAAGGGGCGTGGCATTGCAGGAAAAGACTACCTAATACCCCAGTTTTGCAACCTGCACGCCCAGACGTTGGCCACCACAGGAAAGAAAAATAATCCTGATTCATGCCCCTTACATTATTTGTCATTTTTCCTCCTTATAGTAATGCCCAGTATACATTATGCCACATACTGCAATGGCCCTTAGACATCATGCCACACACAATAATGCACATGACACAATATGCACACACCGTAATGCCCCCGACACATTATGCCACACACCGTAATGCCTGTGACACATTATGCCACACCGTAATGCCTGTGACACATTATGACAGGAATCGCAATGCCCGTTATACATTATGCTACACACTGGGATGCCCCTGATACATTATAGCACATACAATGTCTGTGACACATTACGACACACACCGCAATGACCCTGAGACATTATACCACATACCACAATGCCCGTGATATAGTATACAACACACCGTAATGCCTGACACATTATGACACACACCGCAGTGTCCGTGATACATTATGCCACACACTGCAATGACCCTGAGACATTATACCACATATCACAATGCCCGTGATATAGTATACCATACACCGTAATGCCTGTGACACATACCGTAATGCCCGTTATACCCTATGCCACACACCGCAATGCTCGTTATACATTATGCCACACTGCAATGCCACTGAGACATTATACCACATACCACAATGCCCGTGATATAGTATGACACACACCGCAATGTCCGTGATACATGATGCCACACACCGTAATGCCCATTACACATTAAGTCCTACAGTAAGACTTCTAAATACTTTTAAATTACCTGCTCGTTGCCAGGGGTTTCATGCTCTTGGTTTCATGCACGGTGCCAGGGGTTTTCATGCTCAGGGTGTCATGCTCGTTGCCAGGGGTTTCATGCACTGGGTGTCATGCTCGTTGCCAGGGGTTTCATGCACTGGGTGTCATGCTCGTTGCCAGGGGTTTTATGCACTGGGTGTCATGCTCGTTGCCAGGGGTTTCATGCACTGGGTGTCATGCTCGTTGCCAGGGGTTTTATGCCATGTACTCACATGCCCCCAGTGCCAAATATAGCTCCCCCCACTCCCATGTGCCAGGTACACATATACCCCCCCAGTGCCACATATGCCCCCTCATTGCCACATATGCCCCCCGAAGTGCTCCCCCTCCCCCTGTGCCGGATATGCTCCCCCAGTGCCATTTAAAATCCGCCCCCCCCGCACTCCTCCGCTCGGAGGGACATGGAGGGCACAGCGCTCGCCTCTCCTGTGTCCCTCCTGCGTCTCCGGCGGGTCTGTTAAAGGAAGTGCCGGTTCGTGAGCCAATCAGAGCTCACGAATGGCACTTCATTTATTAGATCCGCCGAAGACGCAGGAGGGACACAGGAGAGGTGCGCGCTGTGCCCTCCGTGTCCCTCCTTACAGCAGCGGAGGGAAGGAGGGAGAGGAGACAGCAGATTGACATGCGGACGCTCGTCCGCATGTCAATCTGCGCTAAATCAGTGGCGCCCCCGCAGCCCTGCGCCCCCAAGCCACCGCGAGGGCTGCGGGGGCAGTAGTTACGCCACTGACTGGAGAGCCACAGGATGGCCAGCCCTGATATATCGTAAAACAAGTTTAATACATTAAGTTAAATGCCACTTATTGCACATTGGTCATGTCAGATTGCAAGGGTAAAAAGTGCTGCTTGACCTATATAATCCACTCACAGCAATGTTTGGGGTCAGAAGGTTGTTTGAGTATAGAAAAAGAACATATGTAAGTTTTGCGTGAACTGTGTAGAGCGGTGGTACTTGGGTAGATTAGCATTTGTGAGGTTTTACCGTGGAACAGTGCTAAAGGACTTGTGTTGCATATGTATATTATTATATCATAATATTAAAGAGATTCATTGTTTGCAAGCTGTGAGAGATTCCACAATATTCACAATACTAAATGTATACTTTTCACTTTGAAGCTACCTCACACAGCAGCCATAGTATGGGCCAGCTGACAGGTTATGATTACCAGCGTGAGGAGTTTTATTTTATCTACTTAACATTTTTCAAGCAGTTCAGATTCTGAAAATGAAGGGAAGTTGCCGGATTTGGTGCTCGACGATTTAGCAAAAAGAAAATTTTACATGAACAGCAAGTCGTTTCCAGTGGCTTCAGCATCTGGTCTACATGGCCAATCTCACATGGACTCACAAAAACCTTTGAACATTTTAAAAAAGGTTATTCCAGAAAGTTCACAAAGACAGTGCAGGTCAGAGTCCTGAAGTCACTGTATCCATTGCGTATTGGGCACATGATACAGCCTCTTCAATGTGTGCATAAATTTAACATTGTGATTTTTGATTTCCAAAATTAACCATGTTGTGTGAGGAGTCTTTTTAGTGATATGATTTCCATAAAACCAGCTACAAGTTTGCTGAATGGTTGACTTTAAGAGCATGCCGGGTGCATTGAAATTTAGCATGGAGATATGGCTAACTTATTGGCTGTTTTGTATGATAGCCAAGACAAAGAACTGGATCTGAAACAAGATAAAATGCCATTGAAGGGACATGTTGATTACACCAGATGTTCTTCAGATGATGATGATGAATTTCCTAGACATTTTCCAAATATTATCAAGGATGACCTATATGTTAGAAAGGTCACTCTACCTGCCCCGCTGTTGAAGGTCACCTCTGACAAGTTACTCCTTAAAATTTCATCAGATGATTATCAGCCTCACAAAGCTATGTGGACAAGACCTCTTTCTCGTCCTTGGTACAATGAATTTCAGGGATTCAGGTTTGTGGTCCAGTTTTCACTATGTATGTTCTTTAGTTGTACTGCTCTAAAGCACTAAGGCAGTACAGTATGTAAAATTGACAGTAGAATTCTTGTTTAAGAGTAGGGAACATCATTCTAATGTGTTGTAAAGGAGTGGGAAATGTGTTGTCCCTCATTTTCTTCAACATCAAAACCGCTTTGACAATTCAGAACATTGCGCAGGAGTTGCTTTTTGCACACTGCCATATTTCTGTATAGGTTTGTCCATTGGACTCTATTCAATAAAACTGCCATGATAAAACATTGCAGCCTCTGTTTTACATCAATCATCTCTTTACATATAACACTTTAGAGAATAATATGAATCAGATATGAGAATTTATTGTACCATTCTAAGCTCTCGGTATATACAGCAGAGTGGACGTTTTAAGTTATCAAAGGCTCACCATGCAACACAAATTTAAGCACTAATATTTTAGTGTAAATAGATGTGTTGCATTTAAGAATTATAAAATTGTTTCTTTATATAATTTACTTTTGATTCCTATACATTTCTTCTCTCCAGGAACACAAATTCCTTCTTATGAAAGAAAAATTCAAATAGACCAGTCTCCCTTTATGATCCTTAACTTTGGCCTTTATGACCATGCCCTACACTACTGTTGCAGTCTACATTCAGCCTCTGCAAATTCTGGTCCTGTTAATTTCTAAATAAAGCAAAAGGACTACAGTGACTTTACATGCATAATGAATGGAAACAATATGTTGTCAGTTGTGCATTTTGTTGACAAATACTGTTGGCAAAGCAATATTTTAGAATGATGTTTGTGTAAAATACAAGTCCTGTTGTAAAGAGCCCAAATGCAGCAAAAATGAATTTCTCACTGACTATAACTTTTTCCACATTGGCTGTGCAGTAAGCGGCCTGGCGAAGACTGTCAATGGACATCTTGTCTTGCATCGATCCTTAAACTGAAGGGTGAAGTGGAAAAGAATAGGGAACGCATTGCAGAATCTGACTCTAAATTGCACATCAGAAAAGAGGAAAAAATACTACAGGATAAATCGGAGAATCCAAGGTTACTAAAATGGCGTGCTCTGCATGGATAAATATTGGTGTGTTGTGTAGGAATCTTACTTTTATTCTTCCTTCTCTTTTGTACTGTTTGGTTATTACAGTCAGTTTTTAATACTCCAGGCCCTTCAAAAAATGACATCCGAATTACTCCCTTCTGAAGGCAAAGGAAAAATAGACCCAACATCTGGTCCTAGACTCATACATTCTCTCCATAATTCAAGTACACAGCAATCTTCATTGGAGAACAGCATAGGAACACTGCCAGACCTTCAAAATGATGATTTGTTTTCAAGGAAAACTGGAACGTTCCACCTCAACCAAGTGGTGAACCTTGGAACACCTTTAGCACAGGTGCTAGAAATAGAGAAAGATATTGTCCTACAGTCTAAGGAAGACACAGACCATCTCCCTGATCTAGTGAAGGATGACATGATTGTTCGTAGAGCGCAGCCTGACGCAAAGGAAGTACATGTATCCGGTGCACCAGACAAATACAACGCAGTTCCTTTTCCTGATCCTTTGACTCTTCCAGAAGAGATGCAATCTAAATTTCTTTGTTTGGTAAAGACGTCCCCAGAATCTAGCAAGACTGATAACCAGGGAAGAGTGGTCAAGGCTTCAGAGAAACTTCAGAAAGATGACATGTTGACAAGAAAGGTTACTTTAGGCCAAGCTTTGCACAATACAAAGCCACAGCATTTCACATCTGGCCCATGCAGTGAGGAGGACCTCAGAAAGTGGGAGTCAATAAGAGATGCCAGCAAGATAAGGCACAGGAAAAGGCAAATGGTGGAAAGGTTAGACTCTGTGATGCTTGCAGTGGTTTAACTATGTGCTTTGATGTGTAGTATGCACTGAACCAACGTTGACTGTGCATGTCAGACAGCTGGGTACTCCTAAGTTCCTCTTGTTCTCCAGAAACTTAGAAACTGGATGGTCTATCAAGTACTGTAGTATTGATTCTATTTAACTACATACTGCATACTATCACCCAAATATAGACTTGTTGTACATGTGAATTTAAAGCATAAATAAAATGTGTGTTTTATACAGTAGCTATGTTTGCATTAATCAGCAGTTGTTCTTGCCTAGTTTTTCATAGTGTTACATAGTACCTAATCATTTTTAACTTTGTTTAGTCAGTTAATAAACATTTTATATATCTATGAATTCTGCACAGAGGACCCTATTCCTCAGCATGTTATAGCACTAGTGTGAGCTACTACAGTATGGTCTGGGTGACCTGTGCTGTCTGGCGGTCAGTGTCTCATAACAATGGAGGAGGCAATACTGCTTTCACTTTACTCAGCCGTAGATCTTTGGCAAAACCTATATTGTGAAAATAATTGGTTCTTAATTATGGTGTACTTAAAAATACAATAATTCAACTCCTTCCCGTTTTTATATTTTAACACTTTTAGGGTGATATCCTATTAGCTGCAGTACTTTACTGCTGCTAATAGGATCGCCGTGGACTATACTACTAGCCCTGAGCCCGGCATCGTTTTATCCCGATGGCGGCACTTATCTGGGATTATGCTTTGGGTACCTCAGGCACCTGAAGCATAATCCGCGATAAGGGGCCCCCGGAGCCGCGATAATACATGGGATTGGGGATTTATCAATTAAAACGGCCTCTAATTGGATACCGCGATAATGATCATCCATCTCTGTATCAAGCTGTTTTGATCGGCCAGAGCGGCATCGGGGCTAATAGGATACTACTGTTATTGTTGTGAATATGATATTTTATGTAATTTATTATCATGTAAAGCAGAGTTTTTCCAACCTTTTCACACTCACAGCACACTAAAAAAGATGCTAAAATTGAGGCACACCATACATTTTTAAGAAAATATTGTATCTTTACAGTGCTCTTAGGTCGCAATATGCCACTCTGTAGTGCCCCTCAGTTTGCATGAAGCCACTTTGTATTGCCCATCAGTTTGCATGATGCCACTTTTTAGTGCCCCTCCGTTTGCATGGTGCCACTTTGTAGTGCCCCTCAGTTTGCATGATGCCACTTTGTAGTGCCCCTCAGTTTGCATGATGCCACTTTGTAGTGCCCCTCAGTTTGCATGATGCCACTTTGTAGTGCCCCTCAGTTTGCATGATGCCACTTTGTAGTGCCCCTCAGTTTGCATGGTGCCACTTTGTAGTGCCCGTCAGTTTGCATGGTGCCACTTCTTAGTGCCCCTAAGTTTGCATTATTCTGCTTTTGTTGTGAGACTTGGTTCACATAATGTCACTCCATGTCCCCAGCTCAGTGCCACACTCGCCCAGTCTGCATCTTGCTTCATACTGTAGTCCACTCCTGTACACATTGTCCTCACTGGCCAGTCCAGTATGTATCCGAAGGTGGTCCAGTGTCTTTTCTGTGCTGCCTATCCCGGGCAGGCCAGTATGTGTAGCAGGTCACAGAGCACACGTGCAGAGTTGTGGAACACTGGTTTAAAATCATATATTTATATGAAAATGACCACAACAAGTGTTTTATTGTGTGCTTAAATTTATCTTATTTGGTGTTAAAAACCTTGTAACCTGTCATATTTCGGTGAGGTACCTACGGAAAGGATGGTAAATACTCTTGCATTCTCCACCCAGCATCTAAATACTCACAGCAGTTGGTCTGGAAACTGGTCTATATATTAGAGATATTAGTATGAGAATGCTGCAAGGTTTTGAATATAATAAAATGTACAGTTACAAATAAAATACAGGTTGAGTATCCCTTATCCAACATGCTTGGGACCAGAGGTATTTTGGATATCGGATTTTTCCGTATTTTGGAATAATTGCATAGCATAATGAGATGTCATGGCGATGGGACCTAAATCTAAGCACAGAATGCATTTATGTTACATATACACCTTATACACACAGCCTGAAGGTAATTTTAGCCAATATTTTTTATAACTTTGTGCATTACACAAAGTGTGTCTACATTCACACAATTCATTTATGTTTCATATACACCGTATACACACAGCCTGAAGGTCATTTAATACAATATTTTAAATAAATTTGTGTATTAAACAAAGTTTGTGTACATTGAGCCATCAAAAAACAAAGGTTTCACTATCTCATTCTCACTCAAAAAAGTCTGTATTTCGGAATATTCCGTATTTCGGAATATTTGGATATGGGATACTCAACCTGTACATATTTTTTTAACTTTTGCGGTTTCATTTTTCTTTTAAACACATCTGTGTTCTATGTTTGTGATGGTTGCTGTGTATATGTACAGATGTATAAATGTTACTTTTGTGCCCATGAAACTAAAAAGGCATTGTGTGGTGTGGATTTGTTACCCTGACAAGTGTTCTGCTTGTTTATAACATAGAAAGTGTACATATTACTCTCTCTCTGGTTTCTCAGACTGCGGGAAAAGCTTTCCATTGGCAGTGGGTAAGTTTGTTAGTTATGTGTTATGCTATCAGCCACATAGTTGCTCTTATCTAGTTCTGTAGTCCTGCGTTGTTGTATGTTCTTATTATCTACTAATTTATAGCAAGCAGACTTCTGAGGGGAAGGGTCGCAAAAGGCGCATGCTGCTTTCTGTGCATGAACATCCGGATGAGAATATCTTGCCCTCAGTAAAGGTTTCCTGGCTTAGCTTTACTTGGCTGTTTGTTTTGGCTCTAATTATAATATTGTGCACTGATGACTTAAATAAATAGAGAAAATCTGAGTACTCTGTGTTCACTTTGTCTGCATTTTACCCTTTAAAGGTTGAAGAGCTTCTTAAATGTTCTAGATCAAACTTAGGAACCAGAGTGGCACCATAAATATGGGGAGGGTGTGGAAACAAAGTAACCGGGGCATCTTTTGGGGCCTGGCTATGTTACCTTATGGTGCAGGTGGACGAAGCTCCCTGCCCAAGATGCAATCCTTGTGGGTAGCGGCACAGGGGGAGACCTGCAGTGTCGAAGATTCTGAGGCTGTGCCCACATCCTGGGTGTTGTGGGGGAGTGGCGGGACCTGAAGTGTCACAGATGCAGATTCTGGGGGTTGGGCATAAGGTGAGACCTGCAGAGTCACAGATCCTGAGGCTGTGCCCACTTCCTGCTGCTGGGCACACATCCTAGGGGCAACCGAGCAATGGCTGCGTCAGGGCTCTAAATTACCCTCAGCAGCCCCGATGACCATGGTTAAGTACATTCCCTCCCTTTTTGTATATAAAAGAGACCATTTTAAAATATTCAACCTTATTCTTATAGTTACAAACATAGAAATGAACAGAATTGTGAAAGAACCAGTAAACTGTTTATTTGAAATAAAGACCAAATTGAAACACTGCTTAATATGCAGGGAGATGAGATAGCGAGTGAAGAACTTTCAAACTTTTATCCAAGCACAATACATTATATTGATCTGACCCAGCTAACACAACACAGCGCACACATTAATTGCTTGTTGTCCTTGTAATAGTTGATGGATTGCCATGAAGTAGTTTGCAAAAAATTGAACAAGGCCATCAGTTTGCATCCATTGTCACTTCCGCTACTCCCTATAAAAACTGTTCAAAACTATATGCTTGCAGGCATAGGGATCACAGTAAATATAAGAATGTGACAGTTACCTTTAAAATACTGTAGCACAATTAAGTGGTACTGTATAAAAAGTTTAATGCACTGTATAAGGTGATTATACTGCATTGTCTTTTATTTTTGCTGTTTTATCTTACCATATGAAATCTTCAGCTTTTATCTTATGTAAAAAGATTACCTCATAGAATCTTTGAATTTAGTTTAAACCAAATCCACCATCTAAAACAAAATTAACAGAAGTATCTCCTATTTAGGAGTGTTCTATTTATCTCTGGAGTGCTAAAAATAAATATATTTAAAGTAGTTAAAGTAAAGAGAAGTTTGTCACAGTGGTAAAGTAATAGACAGAAGAACCCTTATTTTTTTTTATCAAAAATTCAGAATGTGCTACTTTGACTTTACTTAAGAGACCATCAAGTGACTGTCTGTGTGCACTCTAGATTTTTCACATTCCTTTTTGGTGATCAGTGTGCACCTGACATGCTCCCTGGGTGTGGTATGTTAGATAGACTAGACTT